>NC_142137.1:69644331-69954523 GCF_024610735.1 Ursus americanus | reverse complement strand
TCTTAATATCAAAAGCTATGTAATGAAGCCTTGGAATATATTTAAGCTTATTTAGAAATGTGTTACAACTCCGTTTACTTATTTATGCAATTATTAGGCATTTCTGAGCTTTTAGAGTTTAATGAAAGAGTCATTGCAAATTGTCTTATGTTATTTAAATATATATATTTTACTTTTATTTTATTTATTTATTTTTTTATGTATTTTACTTTTTAAAGCCCATTTTGAATATCCTAAATGTGTAAACTGGCCCTGAAGTCTCTTTGATTTGTGTTGTGATGTTAGGCCTACAAAGAAGTGAGTTTTTATGTGGGTTTATCTCACATTAAGGATTTAGAATTGGGAGGGAGCAGAACACAATGCAGTTCTTGTCTCTTGCTGGTGCTGGGGCACCCCATGTCCACTTCTGCCCCTTTCCTGCCATCAGTTCTCCATGAGATTTCTCTTGGCTGTAGGAACTCTCCTCCCTCCATCTTTCTGAAGCCCACCTTCTTCGTGTTATAGTCTCTTTGGTCGTCACTGCAGACACCAGCCCTCTCAGCCGCACGCTAATGATGCCCTCACGCTGATCAAGTATCCCATCAAGAGTAACTGACAAAAAATTGAGAGATTAAAGGATTTTCCTCTTTTTCTCTTTTACCAAACCAATACCTGGAAAAGAGCCAGTTTAAGGTAAAAACAAACAAATAATAATAATAAACCAAACCTCAAAGTATTATCATAAAGAATTTTAAGTTTTAATGATTTATTTTATATTGAGCATTATTTTTGATAGTTTACAAATATATTGAACAGTATAAATTCTAAATGTAAAATGATCTTCTGAAATTGGCTTGATCCAGGCTTCTTCAGGGTTATCAATGTCAGCCGATATAACGTATAACAATTTAAAATTGTAAGTGAATGCTACCACTGTCATTCTCCTAAAACTTACAGTAGTTTTGGATAATCCATGCCTAATGTTCAAACTTAAAAATACTCTTCACCACCAACATCTATCTCCACTGACTGCAGATTAATTTGCTAACTTATATGACCGAACTTACCAAATTTACTAATTTATCCCCCCAAATTATAAGGAATAATATCATTCTGGAACATTCTTTTGGAATTTTTATTTATATTGTGATTGCACTATTCATTTGGCTATCTTAAACATATTCACTGATACATTTTCTTAGCAGATTTTAAGAAATGCCTCATTTACTAAAAGCTAAAGATCATAGGTGAATTCATCTTACGAAAGTTTTCTTCTTGAACATATTTGTGCATATATTCCTTTGAATGTACGCAAAATGTTAACATTTCATGTAAGAACTTTTGGGTTATAATGATTTATTTCTAATGTTTATTTTAGTTATTCTGTTTTTCCCAACTTTTTCTTTATGTTCCCACCAATTTCTCTATTAAATATTTACCTATTTCCCCCAAATTTCTTTTAACTGATCATAAAGTCTGCAGCATCTTATATCGAATTGGATTGTTGCAATGGCTTTCAAAGACATCTCCAGTGTGAACTGAGCAATGTTATATCCCTACAGGCAGGTGAGATGTTAGATGTGTTTTTGGGCCAACTGTTTCCTGCTGCAGCTCGAGGCCATTGCGGCAAATAGTAGGAAAGAGGACTTTGAGCACACAGCACGCTGAGGGCAGGGGAGGGATCTGAAGAGCTCAGGGAAACAAAGCATAAGAGACTCTTAAAGATAGAGAACAAACCGAGGACTGATGGATGGAGGTGGGTGGGGGATGGCCCAGATGGGGGATGGGAATTAGGGAGGGCACTTGGTGTGATGAGCACTGGGTGTTGTATGTAAGTGATGAATCCTTAAATTCTACTCCTGGAACCAATATTGCCCCGCATGTGAACTAACTAGAGTTTAAATAATTTTTTTTTAAAAAATGAAGAGCTCAGAGCACGAAGGCCAAGCTACACATCTTATAAATAATCAAATACATTATTATATTAGGTAAATTGGCTTTTTTGCTTATTTGGTAAATCAGCTTTCATTGAATTGATTTTCAGCCAACTTCCCTAGAAGCCCCTCCTACAAATGGCCATAGAACATACATGTATAGAACATAGTAGTTTTATTTGTCTGAAGATAAAAAATTTCGTGAAAGTTCTGGGTCATTTTAATGGCTCTCAATGACTCCTCCAATGTTTTAGCTGGGGTTCTGGTGGGAGAAGAGCCATAGATGAGAGAAGAGGAAAGTGGAGGGAACAGAATGGCCTCTTGGACTTGGCTTGAGCCTCATGGTTCAGAGGAGAATGAGAGCAGAGTCATTTTTCGTCAGAGTCTGTGTGAGAACTTGGGCTAAAGTCAGAGCTAGACACATTCAGAGCTGTGGAGAAGGAAGCCCAGCATCCCTTGAGTACCAGGGGGATCCTGGGCAGGACTGCCAGATTAGCACACAGATATGCAGGATTCAACTGCATTTGATTTCAGATGAACAATGAGTTCTCTTTTAGGATAGTTTTGTTCCAGACCCTGCATGAAAAGTAACTACACTACATATTTTTTTTATCTGAAATTCAAATTGTCATCTAAACTTCATCTGGCAACACTAGTTCTGGAATCATGTCTTCCCTCTTTGCTGGGACATCTATGTCATTATCATGGGTTACTGGCACGGACACCAGGGAGACCCTCAGTGGGCTTTTGGCCAAGCTGCATAGAGGCAAGCACAAGCTGGAGTAGATGAACAGCAAGACTGATGAACAGAACATCGGGGAGCTGACAAACACATCAGTGGTCAGGTGTGGGGAGCAGTCACAGGGGGCGGTCTAGAAATAACAGGATCTCTGAGGAATAATCCCAACATCCTTGTGTGAGAGTAACTATATAGTGGCCACCTAAGCCACACTCATACCTTTACTGGATGGAAGTGTTTGTTTCTGGAGGACTGCTGATAATTATTAGTAAACTGAAGGGAACTTCCATTAAAAAAACAAACACAAGATTGGGGCGCCTGGGTGGCACAGTGGTTGAGCGTCTGCCTTCGGCTCAGGGCGTGATCCCGGCGTTATGGGATCGAGCCCCACATCAGGCTCCTCCGCTATGAGCCTGCTTCTTCCTCTCCCACTCCCCCTGCTTGTGTTCCCTCTCTCGCTGGCTGTCTTTATCTCTGTCGAATAAATAAATAAAATCTTAAAAAAAAAAAACACACACAAGAAAACAATAAATGTGTTTTTGTGGAATGGAAAAAATTAGTTCATTTTTTCTATATTATGTTAATGTGAATATTAAATAGTTTATAAACAAAAAGTAAAAATATAGTTACCTATTGAAATAGATACAGTGTCAGATACACATATAAAATAGTTCGTGATATAAGGCAAATGTTATATGTAAATTTAAAGTTATTTATGAAGTAATTGAAATGCTCTCCCGCGGAGCTGTAGGCAACTTTAGTCCCTATGTACTGTGTTCCATTATTTCAATTACAGAAATTCTTATGTTGAGAGCTTTTGTCATATGCTTCATGTTGCAGAACTTTTCAGAATTTTTCTTTGGTCATTTGTTGTTAGTTGGAGTGATTTCAGTAAGTTGAAGCCTGCATAAATGTTGGTTAGTATTGGTAATTCACTGACATTTTAATCTGGCTAATAATTTGCATTTGGACTTCAGTGGAGAAAACTTTTCGCTGCTTCTTTATTTAGGGACTCTGTATTAGTAAATGACCTTTTTTAAATCATGGATTTACTTACAACTTTTTAAGAAAAAGAGTAAAAAAGAAAACAGTCTTACCAATGCATGTTCCTGGAGCACACCTTTAGGACGTCTACATCAGAGTCCCCTGGAGCTATGGGTACTTACCAGGCAGTTGCCCTGCATCCAGCTGTAAATTGTGTCTAACCATTTCTGCCTGGATGCTCAGCCATGCTGCTGACCCATGATGATAGTGTGAAATTTCTGAAATTTTGGGTAGGAAGTTAAGTCATGCTATTCTAAGATGCATGTGTATATATTTTAATGTGTATTGAGTTCTTTATATCTATCTACTATCTACTATCTATCTATCATCTATCTATCTTTAGGACAGTGCCTAATTTATTTGTTCCTTGCTTAAGAAATACATGGTCCATGGGGCGCCTGGGTGGCGCAGTCGTTAAGCGTCTGCCTTCGGCTCAGGGCATGATCCCAGCATTCTGGGATCGAGCCCCACATCAGGCTCCTTCGCTAGGAGCCTGCTTCTTCCTTCCACTCCACCTGCTTGTGTTCCCTCTCTCGCTGGCTGTCTCTGTCAAAAAAATAAATAAAAAATCTTTACAAAAAAAAAAAAAGAAAGAAAGAAAGAAAGAAAGAAAGAAAGAAAGAAAGAAAGAAAGAAAGAAAGAAATACATGGTCCAAAAACCTCACTGGGAAAAGATAACTAGAATTTAGGAGCCCTGTCTTAATCCATAGTAGATCATTTGCCAGTACTTTGTAAAGAACAAATTTATTACCTAGCACTTAGAAAATGTGGGGGGTGGGAAAGACACGTTGAATGACCCTACAACAGAATTAGACAAGACTCTACAGATCAGAACTATGATATGTTTTTGCAGTCATTTTACAGAAGCATTGATACTAATGCATGGATCCATCTTTCACCTGGGAATATTAAGCTATCTGCATAAATGCATCATGAAGCCAGATGAGAAATGGAGAGGTTAATTGACTTTACTTGGGTCCACCATGAGAAAGTAACCACACTGAGAATTAAATCTGAGAACTGGAGTTTAGATTCTTATTCAAAGCACCCATTTTGAGATACATTCATTCTCTTACTAGGACCGAGGGAGCATAGAGCCTTGCTTGGCAGCTTTTTCCTGAAAAAAGCCAAATTTACTAGATTACATTTCTTAAAGTGGGAGTGGAAATTTGGATAAAAAGTGAAACATGGGTGTTTTCCTTTGGTGAAGAGGCAATAGAAGAGTGCTGGTGTACTTGGAACATAGGGAACTAGGGGAGGTAGAGGGGAGCTTTCATGGATTATGACTGCTTTCTACGTGACTGGTTAGGTCCACTGGTTTGTTGGAGGGCATGATACTAACAAAGCTAGAAGCCATGGCATGAGCCCTGCAGGGGCCACTTACCTTTCGGAGTCCCTACAATCACTTGTTAGTAGGATTAAACTTGGGATTCTCCCAGCTAGTTTCAGAGAATTACATTTCTGTCTAGAGTCATCATGACCCTGAATTTTATGTCTTTTATATCTTCAGTGGTGCACTGGGAATTTTGTATTAATTTAGAAAGCCATACCAATTAACATACGCTGACCTACAATTAAAATTATTGGGTAGGCCATCGTTTAAAGCTGAGCTGGTAGCATCATTTCATGGACAAATGAAACTTTCCCCACCATAATGTGTTAAAAATAAATGAAAAATCATGTTATTTCTCTTTCTTACTGAATAAAATATTCTATTTGAAGTAGTTAGGTAGAGGGTCAGTGAAAACAAATGTCATATAATCTGCAAGTTCTGTAATGTTACCATAAAGCTAAGATTTAAGCTTTGCATAAACAGATGTAGGGAGGATGATTGTATTTATACATATCTATATAAATCTATGTAGTTATATCCCACAAAATAAGTAGAGTGTGACCAAAAAATGAAAGACTCTGTTACTTGGGTACCTCTCAACTCTATTCCATTCCTAAACTCAGTGCCTTGAGGCAAAAACTATACCTTTTCCATCTTTGTGCTTTAGAAGAGTGCTGGTTGCAGTAGAGATGATTAGACATGATTTGTGGAGTGAATGAATCATTGAACTGATGGCATCATAGTTACTGTATGCCTTGGCCTACCCGTAATCTTATAATAGGAATGGCCTATGTTGTCTTCCAATCTAAATTTCCTCCTGATACAAAAATTGCCCTTACAATATATGCTCAGTGTTTGTCCCCTGTCTTCTGCTCCAGCACTTTCAGTATTGGAGGAATAATTTCTTTCCAAGTAACTGTTGTCATTGTATAGAACTTTAATTGACAGAGACTTATTTGCCCTGAAATCTGTCTTCGCCCCTAACTTCTAGCTCTACTCTTTGGAAATAGAACAAAATCCAAAGAACTTTCTGTTAGGCAGCTCTTCATATGTCTAAAGAAGCCAAAACAATTTACTTCCTGGGTCTTCCTTTCTCTCATAAGCTGATGACTTTCAAAAGAGACTTTTCAAATGGAAAGTATCACCTTGCCTCAAAGAAATTCATTCTTTTCTGTGAATAGCATCAGAGTCCAGAAAGGTCTGGCAAGTGTGTGAAAGAAACACTGTTGCTAGATAAGGATGCCCTGGGAGACAGGGCCAGCAGATGCCCATTTGCACTTGGACAAGGCTTGTGTGGACAGGCGAGGGTTGATCCAGAGCATTCTGGAGCAGAAGCCTGAATTCCAGAAAGGTAAAAAGGGACCTTACATAGGTGCCTCATTCGTGGAACAGTGATGGTATTCAAGCTGAAGAATCAAGAAGTATATCAGAACTGACAGTTCAGAGAGAGCAGACGTGGTGGCCACCGGTCAGGAGCTGAGAGTACGGGATTGTACATGGCAGGGCTGGTGGGGCCACTTGAACTGGACGCCTAGTAGTGATTTTTATAAGGCAGATCCAGGTGGTTCCAGTAGAAACACTGCACAATCCACGAGTGGTTCCTGAGCACTGTTGGCTCCTTTTTGCGGCTGATGCTTTCGTGTCTTTCACTAAAGGCACTGCCCTGGAGTCCTCATAGATGGCAGTTGCTACCAGGGCTAGTGGATAGCTGAGTCTCAAATACAGTTTCAGCTCAGTAAATAGGTGTCCAGTCTCATGAAAAACAGCCAAGCAGCCGCATGAAAGGCTTTCCTGTAGTCCTGC
This sequence comes from Ursus americanus, assembly GCF_024610735.1. Lineage (NCBI taxonomy): Eukaryota > Metazoa > Chordata > Mammalia > Carnivora > Ursidae > Ursus > Ursus americanus. The sequence continues at coordinate 69,947,690 of NC_142137.1, read as the reverse complement.
TAGGGCCCATGTTAGGCTGGGTACTTCCTGAGGGACTGGGGGGGGCACCCCTTCTCTCTCTCCCCACCTTGAGCTTCTACTCCTGCTCTACCATTGTGCTCCATTCAGGTTCTGATGTCTCAGCATCAAAGCCACATGAGACGACGAAGGAAAATCGAGAGGGAAAGTTCTTACCTGACCTACCAAAAGCTGTCCTGGGATATACGTGAGCTGTCAGGAGCTGGTGAGTGTGGAAGGCGGGCTCCGTATCACGGCTCCTGTGTGGGCCCTTTAGAGGCCACCATGGGAATTCCAGCCTCACCTGCAGTGATGATCCAACCTCAGCTCCTGGATTCTCACTGCTTCTTGCCCACATTTTCTCTGTTTGAATCTGCTCGGCTTTCCAGGAGGAATGTAGAATGGCATTCATGAAGCTTCTTCTCATTTTCCAAGAGGAATACTCATACACATTTTGTTTTAACAGAGTCCGGGATCACAAGCAGAGCCTGACATAACTGCATCCATCTAGTCTTCTCCATTTGCCCAATGGGGCTCAGACCCAACTCACTGCCTCCTACTGACTCTAGAAGAGCCATATCAGGCTCTCTGAGTTATTCCAGTGAAGCCCTTCTTTCTTGATTAAGATGAAAGGAGGCTTTCCATTGTGTTGCGATGTCGATACAGTGCAGTTTTCAACAAAGAAATCATCTTCACAAATTTATCTCTTCTCAGTCTCTAACAAACTGACTTTTGCACACACGATGTTGGTGAGAGATTTCAAAAAAGGCATCGTGTGTGGGCCAGGGGGTGAATGGAAACTGCACTTTCCACCCAGTTTTGCTGTGAGCCCAAGACTGCTCTTAAGTAATAGTGTATTTGAAAAATGCTGTCACCGGGTTTTAGATTTATACATCTGCATATGGAATCAGCACCTCTCTTGGCTTACAAACTTTAGTGTATCTGTGCTGTGTTGAAACCATTGATATAATGTGCTATCACATAAGTTGACTCTGTAGAGACCGTAACTATTTAAAAAGTATTTCCATGTCCTTGTCTTGATTCAGATGGCAACTCTATAAATAGCAAAAGGTGGGCGTCTGTTTTGCTATTTACACCTGCGAAAACTGCGAGGTTCATAGAGAAAAAGGGAGTCACCAAAGAAACAGTATGAGGTGGGGCTCTGCTTTGAACCCACGTGGTCTGGAAAAGTCTAAAGATTCTCTTGTTCTCCTCTGTTGCCTCCTCTCTTAGCAGGACTATCTTTAGTTGGTACATCATTATCTTTAACACTACTTGCTCCATAGGTTCCCTGGGGCATTTAAAATATTTTAAGCGTGCAAGATAACTGTCAGCCTTTTCTTCTGAGATGTTCTTATATTTTCTTTGATTTATATTTTGGAGGCACCGTCTTTGTTGAGGCCACAGATGCCGCTGACATGTTCTTTGCTGGATGTCATGTTACCAATGTTCCAGCCATCTATTAAATTCCAGCTCATGGTATCAAGATAATAAGAATGGAAAATGAGCTGAATTATGGGCTCTTGATACCACAGAGGTGCTGTCATTTAGACTAAGCTGTTACTCACTAGTCTTTCCTGAGAAAAAGATTTTCACATCACTTATAATGAAGGACACAATGAACACTGGAATTTGACACTTTTTTCCTGAAATGTTGTCCTTCCTAGTGCTTTCTTAGGCAACATGAATGACTTTTAATAAGAACTTAAATTAGTTTTAATTTGGAGCAGTATGTTCAGGGATGATTTTCTGTTTCTTTTATTTGGAAAACTATGATTTTGAAGGGAGATGAGAAGAGAGTAAGTTGGTACAAATATTACTTTTTATATTTGATTTGCTGGAAAAATAAACACTGCAAATTTACCTGTTACAACTTGAAATTTAGTGAATCTTTGTTTTCAAATGGCCGTGTATTATATTGAACTTGGGAAATTCCAATGAGTTTAGAAAAAAGAAAAATCCATAAGATTGGAAAATGTGCTGTGGTAAATAGTTTAGGTGAAATATGTACTGAATAATATCACCAATCTAGGGAAATGCCAATCTATAAGTTCAGAAAGGCAGAGCCCAATACACATTTTTCATAGCAATGTCAATTTTGCCTTATAAGATGAGGCTTTATTTGGGTTTGTCAGAACAGAAGACCAAGGTGGACAATAGCATCATTTTGCTTTGTTCTTTAAGATTACATTTTTATGTATATTAGTTTTGAAATAAATGTCTCATTTAGGAGACTGAAATTGGTAGTGTTAGAAAGTGGAGAAAATTGGTTTGCTTTATGTTTCTCAAAGGCCTACAGGCAAGTACTTCTCAATACTGCTCGTTTTACCCCAAACGCGCACAGCGCTAAAATTTGCAAGCACATAGGAAATGCGCATCTTTAACTTCACTGGGGGACCAGGATGGAAGGAAAATCAGAGGAGGGGGACAAGCTCAAAGAAGGAAATTTTGGAAAAGCAATCGAGAGAAAGAGATGATGGCGTGTGTGTTTATCACTTTTTTGTACCAGATAAATATAGAGCATTCTGGTCATCACAGAATTCTGTTGGGCAGCACTAGTTTAGGGAATTCTGGATGGATGAGTAAGATGGAGTTATTTGGATTTTTTACAATTTAAGTGCATTTTCTTAAAACTTAGAAGAAAGAGGAGAGAAAGAAGAAGAAAAAGAAGGAGAAGAAGGGAAGGAGGAGGAGGGAGAAGGGGAAGGCGGGGAGGACAAGAAGAAGGGAGTACGGTGGCTATTTGGCTATTGCTGACACAGGGCAGGGTGGGGGAGTGGGGTCAGGGGATGTAATACTAGAGGGATTTAAACCTTAGGAAGGTTTTATGGTCAGTGAGCCCAAGGCCTAGAAATGAGATGAGGTCTGCCTTTATCACAGCCAGTTGTGACAAATGTCCTACTAGGGCCGAGGTTGCTTGCTTCACAGTTACTATTTTATCACCATATTCAATTTCTCCAAATATGTATACATTGCATGAGAAAATTTGGAACCACACATCTTTGGTTCTTACCAGACATCAAAGCTTACAGTCTCTCCCATCCCATGCTGAGGCGGGAAAGGAGGTGGATGTCTTTCAGAGAGCAACCCACTTCGCAGCCAGCCATTTCAGGGTTCAGGGACATCCCAGCAAGGACAGTGGGTCCGAAGATTATCTGGCCAGCTTGAGCTAACTCTGGGCCTGTGAGGGTTGGGTGTCCATAGGAAGTATGTCTCAGGTCATTGTTAGCTATAGACCAGGTTCTGTGGCAGAAACCCCCCAAAGTTTTCACCTTTCTCTTTCGGATCTTGTTACTTCTCCATCTCCTTATGTTTTCCCCATTTGGATAGCGGCCGCCTTCCTAGTGCATATAATTACCAATATGAATAAATACCCCCCACACACACATTTAGAAGCCAAATGCAGTGCAGTGTTGCTGGACAGAAAATCTGATCTACCTGAGACCGCATGGTTGTAGAAAATACAGTTTTGTCAATGAAATGCAAATGTACATTACCCCAGTACTCATGCATTTGTAGAAATCCCTTTTTTTTAAAAAAAGATTTTATTTATTTATTCATTCGACAGAGATAGAGACAGCCAGTGAGAGAGGGAACACAAGCAGGGGGAGTGGGAGAGGAAGAAGCAGGCTCATAGCAGAAGAGCCCGATGTGGGGCTCGATCCCACAACGCCGGGATCACACCCTGAGCCGAAGGCAGACGCTCAACCGCTGTGCCACCCAGGCGCCCCTATAGAAATCCTTTTTAACAATATATTTTTTTTTTCAAATCAGCAGAAAAGTGTCAATAGCAACTTGTTTGGTAAGTTATAAAGGTTGGCTGAAATGACTGAACAATAATGGGCTTTAGAAGTAGGTGAAAAGTAGTTCCCACAGGACCTGACTTTGAGTGTCTGAAATCACATAGCAGTTGTTCAATTGTGAATTAAATTTTAAGGCACAAACAAAAACATTTTAAAATATCATTATTGAAGTTTCCATTAAGGAACAATTGCTGAGATTCACCATGATCACAGCAGTAATACTGTATGTGATCCTATAAAAGGGGTCCAAGCACTTTTCTGCTCTGAAGGCCCCCAGTAGCACTGAGAGACCAATTGCATCAGGGAAGCCATAATAGCAGAGTAGCAGGGGTCCTGCATAGACAGACTCCCCACAGCTTCCTTGAGAGGAAAATGCTGGGACTCTTACACCTCACATGTCAAGAGCCCAGTGGGCAACATCAGAAATCTCATCGAGCCATGTCCTCTTACCATCTCTTGTGGGTGGTGACCTCTCTGGGCAGACAAGGATATTAAGAAGTGTGGTGATTTGCTCTGGGGGACAGGAAGAATGTATCTGGCACATGGATGCTCTACAAACCACTGATCTAATTAGACAAGAGATTCAGAATCTTAACAGAAACAAAGTGGCTCCCAGGGCTGTCGCAGGGACTTTGCTTTGGCTCATCATTTTCCTAGGGGAGTGTGCAGCTGCTGTGTACCCTCCACTCTGTCAGAGCCTGCCAGATTGGAGAAAATAGCCAAAATCTTGCTGGGTGGATAGAGGAGCTGGTGAAGCCTTTTGGATGGAAGAAGCATCTCAAGCAGTGACGGGGAGCATGTGTGTTAGAGAAACTAAGAGAAGGGCTGCAGAGAAGGGTAGAGAGGAGAAAGGGTAGAAGAGTGGCAGAAATGTAGTTTTGTAACAGAAATTGTGAAGGTGGTAGAGGTGATTTGGGAAACCAGATTGAGGCCATTCATTAAAACCTGGGACACCAAGGAATCAATGGGTTTGGGGTAAACTCATTGAGTAAGGTTTCTGGACACTTGTGTTTCAGCTGCCTTTTGGACCTCCAGGTGGAGATGCAAAGTAAGCAGTTGGATAGTCAGATCTTTGGCATGTGGCCCAGCATGCACTCTTACAAGCCTTAAATACACATTTCAGTGAGAAAAAGAAAGTCCTCTGATCCTGCTTACAGATTCTTGCTAGAATGCCAGTGTGAACCATGACAGCTGGCTGAAGGGTAATAACTCACCATCATCCCATCTTTCCAACTCAAGTGTTACATTTGTCTCCTGCTTGGGTGCCAGCATGCCCTCTTCACTTAGGAGGAAGTCTTTCTTAGGTGACCCATCACTCTCTCTTGCAAGTAGCCTTCTGCTAAATTGTCCCCTCCAGTCCTCTGGACAGGCTCCATCGACATAATTGAAACCATGACAGGTGCCATGTGTCCTCAGGCTGAGCCCCGCTGCTACATGTAAAATAACATTTCAGTTCTATGTTATAAGTTTACGCTGGGCACCTCTCATCAAGTTTATTCCCATTCTAACTGTAAATACAAAAGGAATCATGATGTTAAACATAATATTTGAACTTTAGGCAACATCCATATTTAATGGCTGAAGTTTAGTGTATTTGCAGCAACCAGATAGACTACTGGTATACCACAAGCACAGCAAATAACAGCACCGACTGCCGTGCTTCTCCAAAGTAAGACAAGGTGGAGACTAATTTATTTTGCATATAATTCCTTCTTCATACACACATTATTTGTGAGATTTGGGGAAAACAAGAGGAGGTAAGCCAGGAACTCAGACTACTGATACTCTGTGGATACATATTCCAGGATTAATGTCTTACTAATATCTGACGCATTGCCAAAGTGAGAATTTATTTTCTGTTTTTGATAACAGTGTAGCCAAATGCCTCCCTCTAGATGTGTGATCTTTGGCAAGACCCCTAACCATTTTGAGCCTCTTTCTCACCTTTAAAATGAAGGCCCTTGGCTACACTATTTTAGCATCTCTTCTATGTCTAAAACTCAGTGTGTCTGTGCCTCCCTTCTGGGCAGGTTGCTAAATAATGCTGGAATAAGCACTAAGACGCACATCAGATGGCCTGATACCTACTGATTGATCAGTGATTCTTAGTTTCTTTCCTTCCTCTTCCCATGTTTCTATCAGTAGTAGTAGTAGTCGTAGTCGTATGTTGCCTCTCAGGTGACCCAGATTGGATTCCGTGGTTCATTCACAACACACTGTCAGCATTGCTCCAAGCTTGACCCTCTACTTACTTGCTTATCTATTTCCTTCTTTTTCCATTTTCTGTTTAACTTCCCTTGCCGTATTTAATTCAAGAAACACAACCTATTATGTGTGAAAACATATTGTCTATGGTAGAGCCTGTGCATGATTCAGAGGTGATGTGACCATTGTACTTACCCAACTCACCTAGAAATGTTGTTCCACTCACTGTGAAGCATCCACTTATTAGGATTTATGAGAATCATTCTTTAGTTTCAGTATCAGAAATTGCAACAAAGAAAGCAAACTGTTTTTGTGTGTTATGTAGCTAATCTCATTTTCCTCTCTGCTATTCTTGCCTGAAGGCTCAGAAACAAATGAGCGCCCTGCCTTGAGCACACACATAAAACTTGGTAACTTGACCTGGGATGGGAAAATCACCACCAGCTCTTCTCAGAAATTGTCCTCTCCTCCATTCTTCAATCAGCTCTCCACCCCTGTGGATTTCTTCACTTAGGTGTATTGTTGTTGGATTTTTTTTTGGGGGGGGGAGTTTGTTTGTTTTTAAAGATTATATTTTATTTTGACAGAGAGAGACACAGTGAGAGAGGGAACACAAGTAGGGGGAGTGGGAGAGGGAGAAGCAGGCTTCCTGCTGAGCAGGGAGCCCGATGCGGGGCTCAATCCCAGGACCCTGGGATCATGACGGGAGCCGAAGGCAGACGCTTAACGACTGAGCCACCCAGGTACCCGAGGTGTATTGTAATAGGCTATTTTATATCCTTTCTTGAATCAAACAGGGTGCGAATAAATAAATAAGCTTCCAAATGGTTGAAGGGATTCATTTGTTAAAGCTTATATTTTCATCTGAGAACAAGGCCTATACAATCTAGACTAGAATTAATTTATTTTTGATTTACCCGTTAGCTGATATCCTTGTTGCTCTCTGCCTTCTCTGCTTTTGTTAAGGCCAGCATGCACTTCCTATGGACTACATAAGATGTGGGATGAATTAATGAATTGACTTATTGCAATATGGGAGAGGAAGGGCGTCTAGCATCCTTAGTTGTGTAATCCACTTGCTTTTGTACCCCATAAAGCAAACATAAAGTTCATTAGGCTACTAATATGTTGGCTGAGTTCAGGGTGCTTGGGTGGCTCAGTTAAGTGTTCAGCTCTTGATTTTGGCTCAGGTCATGATCTCAAGGTCATAAGATTGAGCCTTGAGTCAGGCTGGTTGTGGAGCCTGCTTAAGATCCTCTCTCTCCCTCTGCCCCTCCTCTGCTGCTCACTCTCTTTCTCCCTCTCTCTCTCTCTCAAAAAAAAAAAAAAATATATATATATATATATATATAATTTATATTGTATTTATATAATGTATATTATATAAATACATATTGGTCGAGTTCATTTTCTGCTATGAGTTTTTGAAAATTCATTGGCTAGAATAATTTAAGAAGACCACATATTCAGTTGATATGGGGGACAGGAAAAGAAGAAGGAAGACAAAACGTCTGTTGGGGACTGTCAGATTATTACAGTACACAGCTTTTTTTTCTCAGGCCTCTTTTGGGGCTGACCATTCTATTTGGTGGGATTTCAACAAAGTTCATGCTATAAGTGACTATATGTTTATAGTTTTCAAGACTTCCGATAGCTTTCAACAAAGTGAAAATGTTTATCTGGCGAGAACATGCTGATCATAGTAACAATCCTTTTCTCCTTGTCACTTTCTCAGTACAGCTCCAAATTCACAGAGAATCACAATAAAGAAAAATCACTTCAAATATGCCTTTGCAATGAATTTCACATGTACCACAAAGGCTTCCAGCTGTGGTATCCAATATACATTTCTAGGAAATAGGCTTTGCTAAACACACACACACACACACACACACACACACACACACACACACATACACACACAGAGAGCAATGATATGACAAAGAGAACTGTCTTCTTTCTGAAATTATCCTCCCAAAACAAAGGGTGGGGATAAAAAATAAATGCAAATCCCTCACCCCCACTAGTTTGGGATTTATCTATTGACTACTTTGACATTGTTTACAATGTTCAAGAACTCTGAAGGAGAATGAGCTCTCCCCTTCACATACACATCGAATCAGTAAATTGAGTCAATGGCCACCCTAGAGATGAGCCAGATGGGCAAATAACGATAGACTTTAGCACATGATACTTCCCTTGGTTGCTATTTACATACGGTTAGAGGCATAAATCTTCGGTGTACAGCTCGGTGACGTTTTTACTTATACACTGTGTAATTCCCATCTAGGTAGAGTTTTAGACATTTTCCAGAAAGTTTTCTCCTGCCTCCCCCAAAATTACCCACACCCCCTAAGATACACACTTTTGATTTCTATCACGAAAACTGGTTTTGTCTGACAGAATACTTTTGTGATGTGACGGAGGGGTTGCCACACTAGATGGACCTCCGTGTTGGGGCTGGGGTTGGGGTGACTCTTGGCTGGAGTCCAAGGAAATGCAGCAGCTGCAGATCAGGAGAGCCACCAGCCCCAACTGTGGTGTCCAAAACCAGGTGGAGACCAGGGGGTCCCATCCATCATGGCACAGATACACATGGTGGGTGGGCAGGGGGGCCCTGAGGTAGTTGTGGCATAGTTTGTGCTAAAGACTAAAGGTGAAAAAGCCATTGGCCTAATTGCTAAGAAGTCTGGCCAGCAGAGAACATAGGTTCAGAGAGAAAATATATGGCATCCAGTCAGGCAGCACTGCACTGCAGGCTCAGTTTTCAAAATGCACTTAACACAAAAGAGGAAGAGGGGCGCCTGGGTGGCTCAGTTGCTTCAATGGCCACCTCTTGGTTTCAGCTCAGGTCATGATCTCAGTGCCCTGCAATCAAGCCCTGTGTCAGGCTCTGCACTCAGCAGAGAGTCTGCTTGAGATTCTCTTTCTCCCTCTCCCTTTGCACGCTCCCACCCCTGCTGTCTCAAATAAATAAATAAATAAATAAATCTTAAAAAAAAAAAAAAAAAAAAGACCAAAGAGGAAGAGATTATGGATCTTCATGAAGCCAAACACCCAGATAAAATGCTCCTCAGTCAGAGGCTGAGGCTCTAAACCCTGCTAGGTAAAAAAGCCTGAGCGATTACTCATCTCTTGTCTCATAAAACTGATTACTGAAGGATCATGTAGGTCCTTTGGAACACGTAGCCATATCTGCATGCAATACTTTGGCAGAACATGACCCTGTTCTACTACTGAGAAAGGGCCAGTGCAGTCTTTAAAAGAGAAGGTCGAGCCCAGAACTTGAGGGGTATTAGGTACCTCCAGCTTGAAGGAAGGGCACTCAGTCTTGCCAGCTCAGCTCACAGAAAACCATCAGCCGGAGCTGGAGGCGGACCAGAAAATCGGTCTGGCAGACTTGGGGCCTCTCCAGAATCAGGTCTGAGACGGCTGAGTAAGCCCAGACTCATGGAGGCAATTATTTTAAGGGGTAGGCTGGCTATAATCTTTTGCACGAAATCAACCATGCGGGGGGAGACTCATCTGCTAAAATCAGTTTATTGGAAATAGAATTATTTTTGTGAAATTCCTGTCTGTGGTGAGGGTTTGAGAATTCACAGTTGACATTGTTCAGATGACCCGCAAGGAGAATTAGGTTCCGTATTCTTTCCTGGCGCCTATACTATGTCGTCATGCCCTTTCTAAGCGTCCGTCCCGACCAGTAGCCTCACAGACTTTTTGATCTTCTTGTTAGAGAGACGCGAAGCCCGTCTGTGTTAGAGAATGCCTCTTTAGCCTAGAGGGGGAAAATATGATCTCCAAATAGAATCATAATGGCATTTCTTCCTGGTGCTTAATGGCATTCCAGAGCTTGGCAGGCATGCCACCTAGTGTTCTCATCCACGAGGCCCCGTCACGTTCAAAGAGAAATGAAGGACACCCAGGGCATGAAGCAGGCTCGGCGGGGGCTTCGGGCCTGTGGAGGGGCCTGGTTCAGAGGGATGCCGCTGCTGCTTGATCTATGGTGCTTTATTTATTTTTTTTAATTTGGCAGCTGCCACTGAGATTCAAATATCCCTGCGCAAGGCACTCGCCTTTAATTTGTTTTCTTCATTAAACGTACAGCCAAACTCTGCCTTTGTTGTATTCTTAGAGTAGTTGGGAAGCACAAAGAGAATGTGACTTGCTTTCAATTTTTGCTTAATTATATCAAAGTTCTTTTAAATGAGGGGCATTAGGTAATTTTTCTTGTTCTTTGACTAGCAGCTAATGGAAGCAGTAAGTTATTTTGAAAGTATATTTTTAAATGAGAAAGAAAGGTATAGTCACACCACTGCCTTTTAATAATGAAAGTAGCTTTATAGTTTTCACTGTATAAATAATGCATTATCATTATATAGCACCTGAAGGGTATGCTAAGTACGAGGCAGACAATACTGATACAACCATCAGTGACCATCCTTGCTGGTATCTTTGGGATGCATTCATACACACAGAAATAGACTGTTTTTTATATTTGTTTTTCTCACTTAACAATAATTTTTCACAATTCTCTCAGAGCTAATTTTTATGCTTCTGTGTTTTTATTTTTTATGGTTACATAATATTCTAGGTTCTTCTATAATGGGTTTTATTTAAACATCTCCCTATTGATCTGTTGATTATATACATTTCATTTCTAGATTGTATGTATGTGTATAACTACAAACAAGGATCCAGTTAATAGGGATTACGTGTGTGTGCATGTATTTGTGTGTGTGTGTGTGTGTGTGTGTGTGTCTGTGTTTGATGTATATCCTTATAGTTACATCCTTAAGTTCTGGTATTTTTATAGGGTTGATTCTAAAACAATAGTTTTCTGAGTTGAAAGTCTACTGTGTATTTTTAATTTTAATAAATGTTGCAAGATTGTGTTTTTATAAAAAAGCTGTAACAATTCACGTTTTTGCTGTCAATATTTGAGTATCCTTTTTTCCCAGAAAAAAAAATTATTTATATTCTAAGTCTGATAAGCCAAGATGAAATATTCTTATAATTTATTTCATTTTATTAAGCATTTAAATATGCTTCTCTATATCATATTAAGTTTTAAAACTCACATTGTAAATCGTATATATGTATACAGCATGTCAATCTGTGCAGCCGATGATAGCTTTATATCCAGTATACAAATTACATGTATATTTTCTTATCTGTTGGTTTCTGTTGTCTCTTGTTTTTATTTATGCTATAACTCACTTAAACATTTTTATATAGTCACATGTTTCTAGGTTTTTTTTTCTTTTTTTAAACACCATTTTTCAAATTAAATATTTAATTATTTATTTGCGTGTGGGCAGAGGGAGAGGGAGAGAATCTCAAGCAGACTCCCAGCTGAGCACAGAGCCCAACAGGGGCTCAGTCTCACCACTCTGAGATCATGACCTGAGCCAAAACCAAGAGTCGGACGCTCAACTGACTGAGACGCCCAGGAGCCCCATCTCTATATATTTTTTTTCAGTTTTGGTTATAAAGTTCTCTTTAATCTGTCGGTTTTATGTGCATCTTCTATTTTCTTCTTAAGTTACTGCATTTAAAACTTTTAGTTCATGTGATATGTCTCCTTGCATGCAGCGTGCAAAGCCCAAATTTATTTCTTTTGGAAGGATGGACCTCTGTGATATTACCATTTGTTAAATAATCATTTTCCCCACTGTATTGAAATATTACCTTGGTCACAATAGAGTCCCATATATTGTAACCTTGATTTGTAGGCTGTCTTTTATTTGACAATACCCATAAAAATGTATGACCCTGCATACTATTTTGACCGCAGTGAATTCATAGTATCTTTTAGTTTATGAAAAGGCAAGCGTAACTTTGATCAACTCATCTTTCTCATAATTTTCATGGCTCTTCTTGGACACTTATTCTTTGGCTTGAACTTTAATATGATTTACCCATTTCCACCTCCTCCACAGTAATAGCTGGTCCCTCCATTGGAGACTTTTCAGTGCTTAAAAACGTTGTCATACACTGGAGGCCCTGTTCACTCCAGTAGCTCCTCTGCTCAGATCAGAGTCATATGTTCAACTGAAAGGTAATTGTGGCCAAGTTGTGTTCCAACTGCCATGTTCCAGGAGGAGGCTTCCTGCGACTAATTACAAAATAGTGTAATGCCCATAACCTACCTGTAAAATTAAAGATCCCACAGATACCTCTCAATAAAGGGTGAATGGCAGAAAGCATGCACAGCTTGGCTGTGGAACAGCCTCTGGTAGGAAAAATTGATGGAGATAGGGCAACACAGCTTGTTAGTGATACTGGGTGTCAGAGCTCAGCCCTTGGAGAAGGACTGATTGGAGAAGTTGTGATTGGAGAAGTGTCAGTTCCTTCCCCAGTATAAACTGAGCTGGGGGTCCAGGCTTGCTGTTGTAGAAGTGTGGCACAGGAGACTAGTGGCCCACCAGCCACCCTGACTCTCCATCTTCACTTTCTATCCCAGATGAAGACCTTACGCACTAGACACACAGTTGTCATGGAGCTCTGCTGACGTACGTTATCTGTATCCTGAACTGTACATGCAAGAAATCTAGCCGTGCTGATCCTTTTGAGTATACCTTCGTGGAAGTACTTTCTACAATCACAGAATATAAGACTGGTATTCTTTAGTTTGATTTGATTTTACCTATGATGGCCAAGGCATCCTTACAATAGCTAGAACAGAATCACATAACTATATCTTACATTCATTTGATACATTTATAAAGCACCTACTGTGGGCCAGCCGTTTTTCTAGGTGCTGGGGATATAATAGATAACAACAATAACAAAAAAGACAATAAAATATCTGCTCTTGTAGCTTTTAAATTATTATGTGAGGAATATAGAAAATAAACCAAAAGATACATAATACATACTAGTAATAAGTGGTTTGAGGAAACACTGAGAAGGATATAGGGAAAGATCATAATGGAGATTCTAACTCAGAGTAGAAGAAATTGGTTACAGGATATGCTTTGCAGATAGTCATTTGTATTTATTGAAGGACTTGATATGTGAGAGAAAGAGAGAGATAAGCATGATGCTGAAGATGCATAGTTTATTATTTATTTAATAATTTATTTTTGCCTGACTGAGTAAATAGTTATGTCATTTACAAAGATTAGGAAGACTGGAAAATGTGTGTGTGTGTGTAGGGAACTGAAACTTCTATGGACATTTACTTCTAAGAAGACTGATAGATTTTCAGTTGGCTGATACATATGATATAAATTGAGATAAATTTCAATTCATTAGCATGTAGATGGTTTCCAGTCATGCACCTCTGTAACATATTAAACAGGAATAATGGTTAAATGCTTTCTGTTTGGAACATTTATCATTTGTCTGGTATCCACAACCCCTTTTGGGAATGCTGTGGTATATGTATCCTTCAGAAGCCCTGGTCATTTCCCATTGTGGAATCCAGTGGGCCAGATTCTTCTCCTCTCAGTTCTGGCATATCCAGGAGCAGGCACGAAACTGGGACTCTATTGTTGGAGCTTTACTCCTGGATCTTGAACCTTAAGTAACACAATCAGATGGGGGCAGTTGACAGTTTTTGTCTCTGCAGTGGCTCTGGTAAGGGCAGCAGTGTCTTTCAGAGGCATGACCTTTGCTTTGGTTCTTACTCCCTAGTCTTCTGTGTTCCCTGTTCTCCAGCCTGTCAGAGATTCTGTGGGGTCTCAAGATCTTTTCAATGCATTTTATGCTGCAAGTAGTAGGTAATTGTTTTTCCAAGTATTCAATTTTTTACATAAGTAAGTTTATAATTTGGTAAACATAGGTAAAACCTTTTAAGATGTCTTAAATAACTGGTAGACAATTCATGGCATATGTTGAGTATACAATAAGTACTTAACAAGTGGGGAATATGTGTGTTCACCATAGACGGGGATGGAAGTACCAGGAGATACATAATATCCATGAGGCACCTGAGTACCTAGATATATGTGAGACAAAATTATATGAGGCACTAAATATTCGGATGCACCAAATAGACATCAGTACTTAATAGTCAGGATGTCTAAATTGGATTACCTGTTGGTGATGTCCATCCTGGATCTGTGTTTCCTCTGCCCAGAAAACATGGGGTCTATGGTTGCTCATCAGGCTAATTAACAATTAGCTAATTATCTTTGTCCCAGTTTTTCTGAGGTAGAGCAAGTGTGTGTCATTGGCCCAGGGCACCTACTGCCTATGGGTCCCCTCTACAAATGTCACCTTTGGTCCTTGTAACCACACCATCACAGGTAGACTCATGTGGCTGAAAGAGGGAGACAGGGCATGTGGACATCTTGTACTCCAGGATTCAAACTGTATGGTCTTCCCTTTTTTTTTTTTTTTAATTTTTTTATAGATTTTATTTATTTATTTGACAGAGACAGCCAGAGAGAGGGAACACAAGCAGGGGGAGTGGGAGAGGAAGAAGCAGGCTCCCAGCAGAGCAGGGAGCTCGATGTGGGGCTCGATCCCATAACGCCAGGATCATGCCCTGAGCCGAAGGCAGACGCTTAATGACTGCGCCACTCAGGCGCCCCTGGTCTTCCCATCTTGTCTGCATCCTATCCTAAGAGTGTTTGATCTTATTATCTCTTTTCCTTTTCTTCTCAAACTATGTTTTAAATTGATTTTAAAACCATGTGATAGAAGCATTTTAATGTTTTTTTAAAGATTTTTTTATTTTATACATTTGAGAGAAAGAGAGAGTGGGAGCACAAGCAGGGGGAAGGGCAGAGGCAGAGGGACAGGCAGACTCCCTGCTGGGAGCCAGGGAGCCCGATGCTGGGCTTGATCCCAGGACCCTGAGTTCATGACCTGAGCTGAAGGCAAACGCTTAACCGACTGAGTCACCCAGGTGTGCCTGAAGCATTTTAATTTGATCCGAGAGCCTTTCTGCTCTGTGACTCCTGACATAGCTTGCCTGGAGGTGGACTTGGAGGCTAACATTGCACCACGATGATTTCCTACATGATGTGTAAAATAGTCAGAGTTGGTGTCTGGTCCTCGCTGTAATTCTGATTAGTACACTCCTGGCTAAAGAGATTGAATTTGCAATCAGCTTCCTGTGAAGTCTCTCATATCTTTTCAATAGAGAGCTTAGAGCCTTGCAAGGTGGAAAAATGTGCTTCAAGAGGTCATATAATTTCTGAGTTATCGAAAACCTCTCAGCACCTCTTCAACTATATCACAGTTTGGTTTTGTACCTGCGATCATTTAAAATATTAGTCAAATGATTATCCTTTAATTTAGTTTCAAGTGCCTGCAGTAGTTATGTCTGAAGTTGGAAGGACACAATGACTTTCTCTTTAGAAATTCATTTGTAAAACACAACAGATTGGATAAGGACGTGTTTCATATAAATGGGACTAGTTGTGTGTGAAATGAACGAGAACAACGAATAAGGAAATGAACCCCTGCCTAGAAGTGAAAAATAAGAAACACACCTTGAACAAGATTTGAAGCCAGAACTGATAGTGATCTGGACAAATGATGACATAAAGCCCACTAGCCTGAGAAGTCTGATACCTTTAAAATACCACGTGTTTCATTTTATAGGAAAAGCTGTTTTTTTAACTCCAGAGTTAAGGTATATAGAAAGAGGAAAATGCAGGTTAAGTGAAATTGAACATTGAATCTATTGATTTTAAAAACACATTCCTATTTGTGTGTGCATTCAAACCCAATGGGAAGATGCTCATGGATGTGTGAGTTTTTGTGGGTTTAGGGGAAAGCAGGGCCTTGCAAATCAGCTGACTCTTGTTTAATGTGTGTGAGTAAATGTTATTTTTTGTGTGCTGATGGGAAGAGATCAGAGCAGCTCTGCATCAGTAAATATGAATACCCAGATTTTCCACATGTGAACATATTCCTGAAAAGAACAACCTTACTTGTGGTAGCCTGTCATCTTTCCCAAGCATATTGTAAATCATATAACTTTGGTATTTCTACCTGTAAACTGCATGCAAAATGCACTTAACAAGTAGATGTAATTTATCTGTCCAGTGATTGCTCCTTATATTTTATCTCTCCTTGTTCTCTCCCTCTATAGCATTTACTCTGCATTAGAAGGATTATGCACAGAGCAGGGTATATGGTAGTCTTTGAAAACTTATACACAAAAACCCATAAACATGCTTTATTTCCAAGTATTGAGTACAGTGGACTCTGTTTCGATGATGATGATGAGAATAGCGAATGCTGATAAGAATAATTAGCACTTACTGAGCATCTACCCTGGCCAAGCAACCCATTATCGTGTGTATTGCTCACAACCAACCTTTAAAGTTCCATTTTATGGAGGAGGAGACTAACATCCCCAAAGTCACAGCTAACCAGAGGCAGAACCAGAATGTGAACTCAACAGTTTGCTGTCAGAAGACTTATCACCACTTCTCTCCTGTTTTCCCTCTTGATCAGTACAAGATGAGGAGGAGGGAAGAGATAAGAATATCCAATTTGCACCTTACCTGATAACAATAGAAAAGTGTTGTAGGCCAGACTCTTCTCAAGGCAAGTCAAAACAATTTAGTTAGATTGTCTTTTTATTAAAAAAAAAAGAAAAAAAAATCACATATCAAATACCTACCTCAAAATGTGAACGACCCACTGATGTCAAAGGTCAACACCAGGGAAGATTTTATTAGTCTTTATGGAGTTGTCACTCTAAATCTTTATTATTAAAAACAGTGAGGTATCCAGCATTAACTATGGTGGCAAAATCGGTTGCTCTTAGTTAATCTGGTAGATGTTCTGGTTTGGATTTAGAGGTTGGTGGGGATGTAGACTGTACAGTGATAGGGCATGGGACAAGAGAGTTCTAAATTGGGGGCAGTGCTTGTGGGGGCACATGCTGATAGAGGTTTTTCCTAAGACCCTGGGAGCTAGAGGCTTGGAGTTAACAAGAGGAGGGCCTTGACGGCATGATGCAGAAAGAGGTCCAACGTCCTGTTTTGATCATGAGAGAGAGTGGCAAGCACCAGGCAATTATGAAGGAGGAGATATGAGATATTACTGGGTGTCTGCAGTGTCCAGGTCCTATATTTGCTCCTAGTCTGTTTCTGATGTGCTTCTGCTCAGTCCCTGGAGTGGTTGAACTTGGCATTCCCATGATGGCCCCTTACTGTTTGAACAAGACAGTTATGCTAGGGATCCAAGCCCTGGCCAAGCCCTATACTCTGCACTTAAATGCCTCTGACTACATTTCATGAGGATACGGTCTCCAGCAGCCATCTGCTAGTGTGCATCCCGCTTTATTTTTGCTCCTTCAATATTTCTGCTT
The DNA here is from genome assembly GCF_024610735.1 of Ursus americanus. Taxonomy (NCBI): domain Eukaryota; kingdom Metazoa; phylum Chordata; class Mammalia; order Carnivora; family Ursidae; genus Ursus; species Ursus americanus. Next base: position 69,930,401 of record NC_142137.1, on the reverse strand, counting down.
TCGTGTACAGACATGGATTAATTTATAAATATAGAAACCTATCGCTTTTGGAAAGCAAAGTCCATGAATAACAGAAACTAGACCAAAGGACCAAAGAATTCAGATGGATAAGAGCTGCATTTGTCCCAGGCACTGTTCTCTATATTAACTAACTTACCTCTCATCACACACCTGAGGAGCAAAGAGTAAATAACTTTCCTAGACTTGATCTGCTCCGAAGAACCATGATCCAAATCCATTCAAGCTGTGTCCTGAGTCTGGGCCTTGGACCCATCTCGCTATACTAGGTGAAGGAGCAGGACTCAGATTGATCATTGATAGGCCATTCAGAGTATGATTTCAAATGCAGAGAATTTATTTTCAGTTATAGATAAGGTAGCTTTAGCCACTGGGATTCTGGAAAAATTATAAAGTACAAGATGTTTTCCTAGTCTCTTAATATCTGCCTCATCTCCTGTCACTCAGGGGCCATTCCTGCCCTCTAGCTGGCTGGTCCTCCAGGTAGCACCTTGCTCATATGTGTCATTTAGTCATTTAGAGCCAGACAGAGTAATAACTAAGAAAATAGATTTTGAGAGCCAGACCATTGGGTTTAGCACTCAGTTCTGTTACTTCCCGTATGACTTTGGGCAAGTTTTAACCTCCTGTGCTTCCAGGCCCTCATCTATATGGTAGGGGGACAATACCAGTACCTCCCTATGAGGTGGGCTTCTTGGAGTTGCCATAAGAATTAGGAATACTGCGGTATTTAAAATTCATGGAACGCTGGCTAGCACAAAGAAAGAGCTATGTGGTGGCAAGCTATCATCATCATCATCGTCAGTAGTAATGACCTAACAAATACTTATTGGACGTCTGCGTTTCAGACCTCAAAATATCCTTGTAGGGCTTTTTTTATGAGGAAGACAAATGCAAAACAAACAAGCACGCAAATAGGTAAAATGAGCAAACATTGTGTGAAGTAGGAAATAACAAAGAAATAAATTGTGATAGTGACTGAAACATCAGGTTGGAATGGAGAGTCAAGGGTTGAGGGGCAGTAGAGATAGGATCCCAGGGAAGCTCCCGTCACGTGTGGAGGGCAGGAAAACAGTGAAAAGGTGCTGCTCTCTACTGAACATCAGAGGCTGTCCCAGCACTGCGTATACAGTACATTCTCTACATACTCCTTCAGCCTTTACTCTGGATATAATTATTTTCCCTGTTTTGCCGATGAGAAGTCTCAGGCACAGAAAGGCACTTGCCCAGGGCCATTCGGTCAGCTAAACAGCAAGAAAAGCAGGATTTCAACCAGTCAGAAAGGCACAGGCCTCTACACTCACCCTCTTAAATCTTTCAGTATATTGTAGCCTCTAGTCAAGAATCACTAGTCTAGGTTGCTTTAGCAGTGACATTTTTCACAGTGGACTTTTGTCTCCTAGGGCATTTTGCTCTGAAAATTGCAGTAGGGTTGATAAATCTCCGCCTGTTTCTTCCATCCTCCTCCTCCCAGATTCTTCACACCCCCGCTTGCCCTTCCTCCCCCATCCTGGGTGAACACTGTTGTCGTAACATACTCCTTGGAGGTGTTCTGGCTGGAGTGCACATGGCGCCCAACAAGAGGTGGCCACATCTCCCAGACCTACCATCTATATGCTGTGTGGTCATGACATTGTAAACTCTTGAAGGAGCCGTCCTCAACATGTCTTTGTACCCTCCAGTCTCCAGCACAGAATCTTTCATAGTAGATGTTCAAGAATTTATTAATCGAATAAATGAGTTAATAATGTTATTTTTTATGTACCTTCTTAGTGTGACTTTTTTAACATTTTTTTTTTACCTTCCCTACTAAACATGTTGAATGTGAACTTTGTGCTAAGTTTTATCTACATTGAACATGTATCGATTATTCAGGTTCTTGTATCTTAAGCCACTCAGAAGCCCAGGTGCCATTTGCTTTTTTTTTTTCCCCTTCTCTATGGCCCTGAACTGAAGACACGTGATAAACATAGAAGTAGTGCCACTAAAATCATTTCCAATTTTAGTCGTGACCAGCATCTAAAAACACTTCATAATGACCATGGAGGTAGAGGCCAAGCTAATTTGTCATGGGTTCTGGTAGTCTTCCCTTACAAAAAACTATTATCTAATATTTCAGAGCTGTGAAACCTGCTTTACTTTAGTGTTTTCCAAGGATGCAGCAGGCTTTATTGATGAAAAAGAAATGTCTTTCCGAAGTGTCAGTATTATTTTCTGCCTGCCTGTACTGTATTTTTGTTTTGTTTTGTTTTGTTGTTTTTCTGTTTTTGCACAGTGGTAATGTCCACATTCAAGTGGAAAGGAGTATGTCTGATGTAGAGGAAAAGACACAGAAGAAAGCCGCTGCTCAAATGCACTTATTGCTTTGTAATTAGTGCCGATGGGAAGACGCTTTTCCTTGGCGGCACCATTTAGACGTAGGATCTTAGAACACTGATGTGTGGATTGCTCTCACAGTTCCTACAGTCTCCTCGCCCATAGCAGATACAAATGAATAACTAATGAAAGAGTTAGGAAACAGAATCTTTCATCCCTCTTTTGCAATTGCCTCAGAAGGACATGGAGAACATGTGAGCATGAGAGGTGAGCGTAGAAACAAAATGGGTGATAGTTAGATTCATGGTAACTGCGGTTGCGGGAAGCCTGGGGAGCTGCTTTCCTGTACCGCGAAGATGAAGGCTCTCACAGAAATGCGTGGTGGGGAATTTCACTTTGTAATGAGGTAGGCAGTCATGCGATAAAATCATTTTCCTTCTCGAGGACATTCGTTGCATAGTTGCTTTCTCCCCCATCACGTTTAGCTGCTCTCTGGTGTCAGAATGCCTCCCCCTCCTATTTTATGGCTCCCCCCCCCCATATCCTCCTAGATGCAAGGAGATGCTGTAGCAAAGGTGAAGCTGCTGGAACCTTTTACCTAATGTAAAATGGAAGATCAAAAGGAATAGTTCATAGAATTTCCACAGTACCTCCATATTTTTGGAAGCAAATACAGATGTAGCAACTGAGCCACTGAAATTGGTATATGTCTGAAGGCCTAATGTCAAGGAACAATTTTAGTCTAGAGAGGAGACTTAAAATTAAAATTAACCCAACCCCTCCTCCAGAATATCACCGTGTATCTTTAATCCAGGGAGGGCATGCCCATCAGCTGTACTGTGTCCATGGTATAATGAAACAGAAGAAAATTAGAGAATGTTTGTACATTTACAGTATGTGCCTGAGTATTTTGGGAGTCTTTTTTTTTTTAATGTAAAGAAATGATAAACTGTTAAAAATATTAATATGTACCTTTAACAAAACTCAAAATGTTTTTAATATCACTTTATATAAAGTCCTGGTAACTTAAGCTTGTTGATAAAATGAAACTTAAATTGATTTTTCCAATGATTTATAATGACAGGATCTTAAAACAAAATGAGAACTGAGAAATCAATCAGTCTGTTTCAATTAAGCAGATGAAGAAATTAAGGCATAAAAAGGAAAAATGAAAAGGCAAAATTGGGCTTTGGTCCTAGCTCTCTGACTGTGAAGCCAGTGTTCTTTCTCATCTGTGAATTTAATTTTATATACTATGGAATCTGGGCAAATCAGGTTCCACCAAAATCTGAATTATCAGATCAACAAAATGGAAAGAAGATTTTTTAAAAATTAAATTCTATTCATTCAGTTATGCATTCGTTCATTCATTTCTTTATTATGATTTTAGTGGTGGAAGTTAAGAATCTTTATTATGAGCTTGAGAATCCAGAAGTCTTTGGAAGGGAATAAGTTTGAATGCCAAAGTCCAAAATTTATACAATCTTCTTTTAACCATCTAAAATGTCTTTTGTCAAACTTAAACCACCGGCTAAAGCGCTTTCATAAACTTATCAGAGAAACAAATTATGAAAAATACAGTATTTCAGGTATTCTGAGAGTCATGAAGGGATAAAGCAGCCATCCTGCCCCTTCAGCCTCTTCCTCATGGTCCAAGTGAGTCAGTTCCCTGGGGAGCTCACTCTCAGTCTCAAAAGCAAGACCATTAAAAAGAAGACATTCTGGGGGGCATGGGTGGCTCAGTCAGTTAAGCGTCCTACTCCTGGTTTCAGCTCAGGTCATGATCTCAGGAAGTCTGCTTGAGATTCTCTCTCTCTCTTTCCCTCTGCCCCTCCCCACCATGCTTGTTCTCTCTCTCTCACAAATAGATAAATAAATCCTTTAAAAATTAAAAAAAATAATAAAAATAAAGGGAAGACACTCTGTTGGAAGAAAGCTTATCTTTGTGCACGGTTATGAGAGAATCCCAAACTCTTCAGGAACAGGTCCAAAACAACAAAGAGAAATAAACAAGAATAACAGCAACAAGAAAAGCCCATTAAAAATCCAACCAAATTGGGGGAGCCTGGGTGGCACAGCGGTTAAGCGTCTGCCTTCGGCTCAGGGCGTGATCCCGGCGTTACGGGATCGAGCCCCACGTCAGGCTCCTCCACTATGAGCCTGCTTCTTCCTCTCCCACTCCCCCTGCTTGTGTTCCCTCTCTCGCTGGCTGTCTCTATCTCTGTCAAATAAATAAATAAAATCTTAAAAAAAAAAAAAAATCCAACCAAATAAAAAACAAAACCAAAATAAGGAAATATGACAGTTTTTCTGCTTTAATCCTGTTATGAAGGAACCCCATCTTCCTAATACTTGGGTCTTCTATACCCTCATGCTCCTTGCTCTCACAAAGGGGTATGGAATCAAGGACTCTGAATGACAAGAAAAGAATGTTCCAAGAAAATAGAAATATATATATATATATATATCTGAAGAGTGGATGTAAATCAGCTCTTTAATTTGGTTTTGTTTGGGTTCCATTTTATATAGCATATTCCCAGGTACACATATACTTTTGCTGGTGGTTTCCAGTTCTTTTTTATATATAAGAGCTGGCACGTGGACTTCTAGGTTTCACTGCATTGTGGATTCTGACCACAAACACCAGTTCCTTCTGCTACTTTTCAGTGTACAATGAGTGTACAAAGATTCATATCTATAATAATAGGAACAGCAATAATGGAATATCTAGAGAGATGAAACGATAATGTTCATATTAGTTGCTAGTCTTTTGGATCTTTGAAATATCACTTCTATTGACATATTTCTGCTATTTTTCAGTCACTCATTTTGTTCCCTAAAAGCTGCTTTGATCCTTTTTGTAAAACAGATTAGATGAATGAGGTGCCTGGGTTTACCTTGCAAGTGTCATAATTCCCTTTTGAATTTTAAATCATGGACAAGTTCTATACATAATGCAATGAAAAGTATGAGTAAATTTTACATAACCAATGTGAACTCCAAATTTAGTCCTTCTAGTCTACCTCTAGGTAGGGCAGCAGGCAGGAGAAAAAAATTGAAAAAAAGCACATGGTCTTTGATTTCATAGTAATCCCCCACTTTAAGTGTATCTAATCATTGTCTGAGCCTGTACCTATGATAAATCATTATTATTTGCTGCTAGGCAGACATAATAGTTCATATAACCATTTTTCAAGTAAGAATATATGGTTTTGCAGAGATAGGAAGAGAAATTGTCTTATAAGGATATGCAACTTTTTTCTGTTAGTTCTATTGAAATATTTTATTCTCTGATTGATATTATAATTTTACTTCTACTCCCTATAATGGCCCTTGAATTTCACTAATAGCAAGAGCAGATTGCCCCAACCTTCAAGCAATTTTGTCTTCAAAGACGTCCTTTCATTTTGCGCACATCTCAACAAATGTCGAAAGAATGAATTTTTTATTTAATGATTCTTCTATCTGAAATGAAAAACTATTATTAATGTTCTTGCTTTAAATACATTCTGTACCTCATGCAAGTATTCATAGCAAGATCATGAAAATTAAATAAGGTAATGAGGAGAACCAACAAGGAATCTCATTGACGATCGCCTTATTAAGACCCTTGCCCACCTCAAAGTCTTGGTAGATCTCATTCTTTTGGCAGTATTCCATGACTTCCTCTCCCCAAATCTACACAAGCACTGGTTAAATCCCTCTCACATCTTAGGAGCAATGGATTCCATACATTTCTTACCACTATGTGAAGTACTTTATCTTACTTGTACTAATTTTATTTGTTTTGGGGAAAAATAATTGCCTTCTTATCTTTGTATTTAAGATTTGGCAAATCAGCCAAAACTCACTTTATCCAGAGTGCTGATTATTTTGCTGAAATTAATTTCTTCCCTCTATGCGTACAGTCCTTATATGTCAACTTGTCCGATCTATTTTTCTTCAGTTACAATTACTAATCACTCATCATTCCATTAGATATTCCTTGATGTTTCCCAAGAGATATAAAAACAATAGCAAACAAATAGCTACAATGAAAAGAACTCTTATAATATTCTCCATTTGCAGATAAAGGAAACCCAGGCACGGAGAGATTATTCAAGGTCACACAGAAACATATGTCAGAGCCAAGGTTCAAATCCAGGCTCTAGGTCTAGGTCCGTTTGCTTAAGAGTGGTCATTTTCATGAGAACTGACTGTAGTTTTGCAGATGACAATGCCCCAAGGTATCATGTAAGAGTGGGTTATTTTATTTTTTTAAATTGTATATGCAAAACACTTCTGATAGCTTGTGTTTTGTTGGTTGCTTTGAAGCAGTTCATGGGGGGACTGTTTCCGTTGGGAGCAATCTTAGCACTTTCAGATCCCTTACCTCCATTACAACTGATAATTCTAGAGCCTTGATTTTATATATGCAATTTTTAAAAATTCTCAAAATTCTGTACCTTACATTTGACAATGCTAAATCTTAGAATCTAGCATTTTCTTTAATTCCCTTACATGTGACTGTTGACACCTCATTAATTTGGCTCTCAATCCTGATACAGTTTCATGTATACATGCTATTTCCTACATTACTGTCTTCATTGGGTTTCTCTAAAAGCAGAGCCTGAGATATAGTTTCCAAATGGTTCATTTACGAGATGATCCTGGGAAGCACAGTGAGGAGCTGGGAGAGTAAGACAGGGAGGTAAGGAAAGCTGATACGGAGTGGGTTGTTGACCTCGTAGTGCGGCAGACAGTTGGGCCACAGTCTCTTTGGGCATTTGAGGAACCCTCGGAGAATGCCTCGTAGAATTGTCCCTCCCAAGGATAAGAAGCTGGAGCATTTATCTACCAAACCCCGTGCCCTATTGGTTAAGGAGTGCTTTTTGGCAACTTAGAGCTATGTTTCCATCCAGGCTGTGGCTTTAAATGAAGCCCTGAAACCACGGGGCCTTTTGAGACAGGGTGTAGGGAATGTTCAAAGATCTGTCTACCACAGCTAAACTGAGATAAATTGTGCTGTAAGGATATGGCCTGGGACACAAATGGCATCTGCCGCATTCCACCCCTTAGGTTGCTCAGCTCCTTCTGGGCCCTACATTAAGTTTACTTTATCACATATTATTTTCAAGAGTGTAGCCTATTACAATTAAAAAAAAAAATAGGATAGAAGAAGTGGTAGGACCAGCTTCAGTACTTGGTCCTCAGGCCATAATTAGTATTTCTCAACTCCCATCTTCACCATTCCCATTCTAGATTTCCCTTACCCTCAGCCAACACTTCAGCTGATAGGTTTCTTGTTTGGTGCATGGCCCAGATCTCCACCCCTGGATATCTAAGCCCTTGCCAGGCTCTGGTACCTCCGGTTGCTTATTCACTGTTATCACCATTCATAATCATCAAAAAATGTTCCAATGAATCACCATGTTTCAGATGCATTCTATCTTGACAGCATTATGTGGGAGCAACCCTGCTTCCCAAGATAATCAGGGCTGATTCTTCCCCCCCCCCCAATTTAGTGACCTGTTTCTTTTCCTGCTCATTTAACTGTAAGCAAGGGCTTTAAGGGACTAGGAAGTAGTCACAGCTCCAGGTTCAGTTGAGTTCTTCCTCTATTCCCTGGTTTTTGGGGCCTCAGCTCAGGAACCAGGACCATCATCATCAGTGCCAAGAGTTAAGTGGGTAGAAAGCACAAATTCTGCAAGTCAGTCAGTGATGGTAAGACCTCATTTCTCAGACCTTATTATTCTAGTTGTTGGAGACACAACCATCATATGTCAGTCATTGGATCAATGAATATATGAAATCCTGTTCCATAACTCAGCATTACATAGACTCTTCCAACATCCTGTTAGTTCAGCTCCTTTCACATGATGCAGCATAGAACTGAATCAGTGGGATCTTTGATCCTACTCCCCATTGTGTTACTTCCTTCACCGTGAAAACAGTTCTTTGATTCCATGCAATGGCATGTGTGATCCCATTCTGGTAAATCAGGCACTCCGTATGCTCTCAAGTAGTGGTGCTCACGGAAGCATTGCAGGCAAGGGAAGCAAGTCCATATCTGAAGTGTGAGCAATTCTGGTAAGGACGGATCACCTACTCTTCCTGAGTAGAGGTTGGTATGTAAGCTGCAGCCTGTGCAGTGAAGCCCAGGGCCCTTTTTCTCAGCAAAGCATCCCTTTTGACTCTGGATATGAGATTTTTTTCATTGTTGTCACAGAGACCTTTCCACATTCACAACACACTTTCATTTGTCCATGAGAGGCATGGCGGAAGCAGGTATGCTAAGGGGATGTGGCGTGGGGCAGAAAATGTGTTTGATACAGTCACTTAGCAAAAAATTCAAACTCTTACTGTGGCTAAACATCCCAACCTACACCATCTACCTTGTCTTCTTCTCTCGTCCCACCAGAGATTCCACTGGAAGCTAAGTTTCATGTGGCAAGGATTTGGTCAGTGTTGCTTGCCTCTCTGCCCTCAGTATCTAAAACACTGTAGGACTTGTAGTAGGTGCTAGAAAGATATGTGAATAAATAAGTCTTACACCGAGGATTCCCTTGCTCAGTATGTTCTGACTACAACTGGCCCTCTCTCTGTTCCTCCAACTAGAACCCCATTTCCTCGTCCGGGGTCTCTGCATGAGCAGCTTCTGCCTGATACGCTCTCCCTCAGACCACTGTGCAGAGGGCACTTTTCATCAAGCTGTTAGCAACTTCAGGGTCATTCACTCACAGAGGTTTTCTTTGTTACCTATTTTAAATCATCTCCTTCAGTGACTTCCTAACACATATTTATACTTGATATTTGGGCATCATTTATCAGTAGCCATAATTACCTTGTTAAATTACTGAGATTACCTGTTTCCTCCTAGTAGAACATAAAGTCCGTGATGGTAGATTTTGTCTTCTATTACACTGTACCCTTTGCACCTTGATACTATCAACAATACAAGGTACTCGACAGATATTTTATTGAGAGATTGAAGAGCCCTATTAACTTAACTCATGAAGGATGATACTTCTTGTCAGAGGATTTAGCCTTTCTTTGAGCAGCCATGCTGCTTTTGTCCCAGATGGTTATTCTTTACCAGATATTTGGCTATCCTATTGAAAATGATGCACTGTGCTATAATCTCCAGGTCTTTCTCTAGAACCCTTCAATAAATAAGAATAATGTGAACACCAACCCATTCTTTCACATGGTGGCTAATTGTATTGAAAGGGTTGTGCATTTTGGTCAATAACACCCCAATTTTTCCCTCCATCTTTTCAACTCTCTTGGGTGATTGCCTTTCTGCCCTAAATGATAGATGGACATTCAACATAGTTGCTGGTCTAGTTAGGGAGACCTTGGTATTGACCACTTGTGAAGAAGAATTTCCAGCTTGCCCATTGTAGATTTCAGGGTAGGGAATGATTAATCTCCTTCTATAAACACTGAGGAAGAACTGACTTAGGTTCTCAGCCATGCTTCCTTATTCTGGGGAGAATCATTACCCCACAGTCATCACAGTCTCTCTCACTCTTTTCTTTCCATTTTATTATCTTTAAACCATTTTTTCCCCTTTAAGTCCTGAAGCCTCCTTTAAGGAACTCTGCAGTGTGTAAGGAGCTGGGGTTTCTAGGTTATATTTAGCAATTCGCACTGTGAGCGTCCCCCTTCACACTTGGTCTAGTTTCCATGCTTAGAAAGCTGCAGTAAGCTTTCTGCTTCTGCCACTTAGACAAACAGATTGCTTCTCTTGTTCATCCTTATTCACAGGATTTTCTACTCTTTTCCATGAAATATATGTAGGTTTCTTTAGGGTCATTGCATCTTTTTTTTTTTCCTTCAGTTTATTTTTCTTAATCCATATCTGCATGTTGTCATAATCACTTTTAAAAATATGAATATTTTTGTAAGAGATTTACTGGGTGTCTATATTTCTGTTTTAAAGGCTTGACTCATAAGTAAGCCTCTTCCCTTTCTTTGCTGGACTTGTCATCAGTATCAAGCTTTAAAATGTGCTTTCTTTTTAACTGAAATTATTGAAGCTGTTGAGACATAGATGTTTGCTCTCTGAAGATCTGGATTTCACTTGCTGTCAGCACAGTTACAAGCCAGTCCTTGCCATGCTCAGCAGCATCTGGTCTTCTGCGTATACAGCACGGTTCAAGTCCTGTTGCCTCCTCTAAGTGTCAAGATCTCATTTACTTGGCCTTGCAGACACCGCCGCCCCGGAGCTGCCCACACCGCCCAGCCATGGTCAACCCCACCGTGTTCTTTGACATCGCCGCGGACGGCGAGCCCTTGGGCCGCGTCTCCTTCGAGCTGTTTGCAGACAAAGTTCCAAAGACAGCAGAGAACTTTTGTGCTCTGAGCACTGGGGAGAAAGGATTTGGTTATAAAGATTCCTGCTTTCACAGGATTATTCCAGGATTTATGTGCCAGGGTGGGGACTTCACACGCCATAACAGCACTGGCGGCAAGTCCATTTATGGGGAGAAGTTTGATGATGAAAATTTCATCCTGAAGCACACGGGTCCTGGCATCCTGTCCATGGCCAATGCAGGACCCAACACAAACGGTTCCCAGTTCTTCATCTGCACTGCAAAGACCGAGTGGTTGGATGGCAAGCACGTGGTCTTCAGTAAGGTCAAAGAGGACATGAACATCGTGGAGGCCATGGAGCACTTCGGGTCCAGGAACGGCAAGACGAGCAAGAAGATCACCATTGCTGACTGTGGACAGATCTAATAAACTGACTTGTGTTTTATCTTAACTACCAGACCATTCCTTCTGTAGCTCAGGAGAGCACCCCTCCACCCCCACCTGCTCGAAATACCCCAGAATCTCTGTGCTCTCACTGCAGTTCTGCGGGCTCCATGGTTCTTTCCCCCCAGGTCTAGCTGGATTGCAGAGTTCAGTTTATGATGATGAAATAAAACCTAAACCACACACACACACACAAAAATCTCATTTACTTGGTAATCGACAGTAAGATGGATATCAAATGAAATGAACCACCTCATTTCTAAATGTATCCGGCCCCAGAAAAGCATACAGTTTTACCAGGTATCATCATACAAAACAAAAACGATCTTTTGAAGAGAGAGGGAACATTAACACCTACCTTCCCACACAAATTTGTTCTGGGTATGGTTCCAGCAGAAGATGACTATTCCCTATGAATTCTAGACTACTTGGTTAATGTAGAAACAGCTTATATTGTTAATGTTGATGCTGTTTCTGTTCCAGGAGGAGTGCATTGCAAAGGGCAAGGTAGACATCAGGAAAGCCCCATTTTCTTGGATTTCAATAAAGAGCTGTAGATATTCGGTGATGCAATGATAATGATGTACATCTTTTTCCTTTACTTAAAAAACTATATATATATATATATATATATATATATATATATATATATATATATATTAAAGAACTCCAAGGGGAGTGGAAATAGTGATCAATCTCTGCATGCCCGGTATGAGGTCTGTTTGAGAAGTTTCATGACTCAGATGTGCAAATCCAAACCTGGTACTTGTTTTTAAGGGTTAGGGGTGACTGTGGTAACACAGCTAAAGTGACTAGATACCTTGGTTCAGGATAGAAATCCCTACTCTTAGTTACATTCTGTCTTATTTTGGTACAGTGAAGGTAGACCAACTAAAAAAATACTAATTCAAGTCAAATTGAATAGAAAGACAAGGTTGGGAAGTAGATGGGAAACTCAACAAACAGAATCCAAGTATCAAAACTCTGAAGTGAAAATTATTGGCATAGCTGGTATAAAGTGTAATATGCCACTGGTATGCTTTCAGGAAAATAAGGATGTTCCTTTTCCCTTTGGGGAAAAACAAAAAAGGATGTGAGACTGGATATGAAACAGCTGAGAGTATGGGAAGCTGTACTATGGAGGGATGAGAAGGGAAGAGAGCAAGGAGATTTTTCTTTGGTGAATAGTTTACCACAGGATGAAACTTGAGCCTTGGTACCATAGATCAGTGGTTCCTGTTTTTTTTTTTTTTTTTGAGTTATATTTTGAAGATCTTCAAAGATACAGAAAAGTTGAACGACTTGTCCAGTGAACATCCACATATACTCCAACTGGATTGTGCAATTAACATTTTGCTGTATCTGCGTTGTTGCCTAAATATTCATGTATCCACCTCTATCCACTTTAAGAATCCATCTTATTTTTGGTGCATTTTTAATGTGAGTTAGAGACACGGGTACACTTCATCTCTGAATACTTCAGCACAGACACCATCATGTAGAGTTTAATAATTGCTTATAGTTCTCTTTTTAAGGTGTAGTTCATATACAATGAAATGCTATGAGTTTTGGCAAAGGCACATACCTAGATAGCCCCAACCCAGATCAATCTATGGAATGGTAACCATCCTCCCAGGTTTGGTTACCCTCCCTTCAAGGGGCCGCCATGCCCCTCACTTCCACCCACAGGTGACAACTCTTCTAATTTTGTACTCGCCATAGGTTGTTTTTCCTGTTCTAGAACCTCATATAGAGTCATGTAGTCTGTACTCTTTACTGTAAGTCTTCATTCACTCAGAATTGTGTTTTAGGTTTATCTTTTCGTTGGGTCTCAGTAGTTTATTCCTTTTTGTTGCTTGTTAGAATGGATACATGGGCTGGCTCCAGTGTTTGACCATCGTGAATAAAGCTGCTTTAAACATTTTTTTATAATAATTGTTTTTGGACAGATGTTATTTCTCTTGATTAAATTCTTAGCGGTATAATTGCTGGTCCAAAGGGTAATTGTCTTTCAGTTTTATAACAAAGGCCAGATGTTTTCCCAGAGAGGCTGTGCCAGTGGACACTCCCATCAAATACAATATGGGAGTTCCGGTTTCTCCATAGTCTCTAGTCCTGACATTCTTTAATTCTGATGGCTTGCAGTGATAGCTCATTTGGATTTACCCAATGACTGACAATCCCATGCCCTTTCTCATGTGTTTATTGGTGATTCATATATTTTTTTTTTCTTTTGCGATGCCTCTGTTCTTACCTGTTGCTCACGTTTAAATTAGATTCATTAGGAAAGCATATATATCTTTCCAGAATCTTTGGTATATATATTAGATGCCAGTACTTTGTCAGATATATGTTTTGTGTCTATTTTCTGGCAGTCTGTAGGTTGTTAATCATTTCCTTAATACCATCTTTTGATCATCAGATGTTTTAAATTTTAAATTTATTACACTTTTATGGTTATTGCCTGAGACTGTCAAAGAAACCTTTGCATAATCTCAAGTCATGAAGTATTCTCCTATGTTTTCTTCTAGAAGCTTTATAGATCTGGCCTTTACATTTAGATTTAAGATCCAGCTCATATTAATTTTATCATGGTGATAGGTATGGATATCTACATGGATGTGCAGTTGTTCATTTCCCCTTTGGATGAATTTGGTACCTTTGTCGAAAATCAAATGCCCATTAATGCATAGGTGTATTTCTGGACTGCAGATCACAATAGCTGTGTTTTTGTAGAGAGACACAGTAGAGATATCATTAGTAATACCTGACCGCTTTTGTTCTTGTCATGGTACTTTCAGTAGATTTTCCAGGATCATTGACATAAGATTTGCAATTACCAGAGTAGTTGTATGTTGTGTAGAAAATACATAGTTTCTAATATAATGTGTGAAAATTAATGTTACTATTTTTTAGTAGAACTATCCCTCCAATGTCTTAGTAAACTTGGTAGAAAACTTCAGTGGTCACATAGGCCTTCACGTCATTGTGTAACTCACAGGCCTTTCTGCTATACTTCATCGCAATCAACATTTCAATAGAAATACAATTTCTAAATTCCAAATGGTGACATTTTTAAAGATTTCTTTTGTATAACACATTTCCAGAGTAACACATAGTTTAGGGCATTCCTATGCATAACATCCTCACTTTCCATATAAAAAGCACAAAGATTGGCCCCTCAAAAACTTTCTTTTATTAATACTAATTAGCAAGTTCCATTTGGCCATTGTAAAATAACAACTATCATATTTCTGCTTGATTTGACCTAGCATTTCAACAGCCAGTATTCCCTGTTACAGCAAATGCCTCATCCACTTCTGCATGGGCAAACTTCCTCAACCTCACCTAGCTTCTTCATCTTTAAATGCCCTTTCACATAAATCATTTCTGCCCTCATTTCCATCTGAGGTTCACTTGTGTGCATTCCTAAATGTTAGTCAATCACTGAGCAGAGCTGTTTGTCCAAGGCAGTGGGGTTGGTTTAATTGGAATCCAAGGCCTGTAGCTACAGGACGTATGCATGCAGAGCCTAATTCCACCTGTGTGGGGGCAGGCAAGCAGACACACTGGGCGCCAGGAGTGACAGTGGATTGTTGCAGAGTGGCTGGAAGTGTGCATGGGTGTTCCCCTCTTGCACTCTTGAGCCCCCTGTCCCCCCAGTACTATTGCACTGAATTCTGCTGCCCAGAGGCACCCTACTGCTTTCTGGGGCTGCTCAGGGCAGTGCAGTATGTTGGGAATCTTTTCCAGATAATTGCTCTGTTTAAAACTATTTTTCAAAAGAATGATTTCTTGGCTGTTCCCACATAGTCAGTTGGGTTTTCGTGCATGCTTTTCATTGCTCATCTGTAGAAAGCATTACCAATTTTTCTTTTTTCTCTGTTTTTTTTTCTTCTCTGGCTGGAAGACATTGTACATGTTATAATTTTTTCTCTCTCTTCATACCTCATGGTCGTTATGGATTTTAAGAAAGTCATTTGGCTAAAATGGCACAGCATGTTATACGGATTAGAAGCTATAATTATTAGGAAAATGCTATATGGCTTTCTGCAGTTTACACATTGCATTCGATTAATGAGAAATAATGACAAACAGCATTCTTTATAGAGAAATGTGTTTACCATATTCCTTTCCTTGAAATAGATGTGATTTATAGTTGAAACCTCCTATGATCCTCTCCTTAGCACGGACATAAAATTCATTGCTTCTTCTATATGGAAACCAGTATGACATACACAGGAAGTGAGAGACATTGGCATACTTGTCTTCGAAGCTCAGATAATCATGGCACTTTGAGAAATTTTAGGGTAGTGTTCATTCTATGAAATAATAGATTAAAAACAAATAATAATATCTCAGAGGAGCTGAAGTCTTATGAAGAATCTTTCTTTCATCCAAGTTGTTAAGATTTAGAGAGAACTGTTTCTGTATTTGCGTGTGTGCGTGTGCGTGTGTGTGTGTTTACAACTTTTATGTTTGCATTGGAGGGAGAAATGTCTGATGGAGATAATATGTTCCAAATTATGTTTCAGTCATACTTGCTGAGTTAGTGAACCTGTAAATATAATTTTGTTTCTACTTACATTACCTTTGAAAAGGATAAGGCTCTGCCCACACTAGGGGGCAGACACTGCCTTCCCAGGGCATGTATTGCTATTGGACTCCAAGTTCAATGTCCTTGTCACACTTCCAAGGGATTATGCTGTAACCCAGTTCTCCAGGGAGCCCTGGGGTGTGCCCAAATGCCCAGGCCATGGCTGGCCTTCATGCATAAACCTATGGGCTTGGGTATAACAGTACGTGATTTTAACCAGACTTCTCTCATATCATCTTCACCTTAGAACCCAATAGTGTTGGAGTAATGCATCCTTTCCCAAAGTTGAATTGGGTGGGTCTGGAGCCATCCTGGACCTATAAACTGGAGGGATCCTGACACTGACTTCTCAGGGAGGCCTCTTCCTTTGCTCCATCCTTTTGTTACCTCTGCTGGACAGAAAGTACCATCTTAAAGGATAGTTCCTTAAGCGCCAGGATATCAGATATTTAATTAATTAATTAATTAATTTTTATAAAGATTTTATTTATTTGAGAGAGAGAGCACAAGCAGAAGGAGAAACAGGCAGAGGGAGAAGCAGGCTTCCCTCTGAGCAAGAAGCCTGATATGGGACTCAATCCCAGGACCCTGGGATCATGACCTGAGCCGAAGGCAGACCCTTAACTGACTAAGGCACCCAGGTGTCCTGGACATCAGATCCTACAGTTCTTAATAAAATGGATGAACAAATAAAAAAAAAAAAAGTTCTGATCTGGGAACTTTTAGGGGCATCGGGGATATCTCATGGTGGATTGTTTTAGGAAAATTAAAGATACTTTCCTGGAGATATTTTTCTCATAGTGATAAGTTGCTTTGAGAAAATCTAATTTGCCATACCATTATGCCTGTGGTTCTTGTTAGTAAGCCCATAAAAGTATGAGTAATCATGGCAGAACTGCAGACAGCAGGAATTCCAGCCACTGCCCGAGGTGATGATATATAGAGTACACTGTGATTCCTTCTAAAGGATCCAAGTCCTGAAGATATCTTCACTATATTTTGTGGAACATATGATCTCATATTGATATTTTCAGTTGCATGTGGAAAAGAAGAAATGCAAATATTCATGGATCTTAGGAAGTCATTCATCTCTCTCATTGGAACATGGATACCAAGTTTAGAACCCTCCCTATCCCTAAGGCACCCATTTACCCCATAAGACCACTATTTATATTGCAACTAAGCCATCCTTAGATTTTATTTTGTCATTAATAGTTAATTATTAGTTTCCTAATTTAAAATATCATATTCCTAGAGAGAATACATAAACTTGACTAAATGTCAATTCAATAAACATTAATTTTGTTAATACTATGTGCAAAGTGCTGTGCTGAGTGATTTAGAGAATAAGGATGCAACGGGACCAACCACCTATCTTCAGGAATTTAGTATCTATTGATTGGGAAAAATGCAGAAATAAGGGTAATATAAAGAAAAATATGGCCAGCTCCATAAGGTAAACGTTAAGTGCTATTGCATTTTAAAAAAAGGAGTGCTCATACACGGATATCTATGTGATATGCATAGATTATTAGGAAACAGAAAGGAATATTTAAGATAGACTTTGAGAAGATATGTAGAATTTGCTGTATAGAGAAGTGCAGGGCAAACTCATAGAGGCTGATGTTTTTACACGTACAGCCTGGTCCCCATGGGCTCTAAGGGTACGCGTGGGAGAGCAGTATGGTAACAGGCGTACAGGTAGGTGGGCTGGGGTTGGGGTTAGGGCTAAGGGTACTGTGGATGATCTTGAATGCCAACATGGAGACTGGCCTTCATTTGGTAACTAGAGGGAAGCTGCTGACTACTGATGACCAGGGGAGTGGTGTGAGTGCCACCGTGCATTAGCAGAAACACTGTGGGGTGTATTATGGCCTGGAGATGGAAGGAGTCAGAACGGACTGCTAATGCGAGACTAGTATGAAGACTATAGCAGTCCTGATGACAAGTAACTGGGACTAGAAATCGTGTTTTTAGGAGCTGAGTGGGTTATAAAAATGGGTATAAGAAGAGGGCAGAGGAGATGGTCATCAGGAAGCCAGTGAAGCCAAGTCAGAGAATAGGAGGGTGGGCAACAATGCCAGATTCTGTGGAGAATATCTGGAAGAAGAGGTGCCTAAGAAAGACATTTTTTAAAATCCTCCTACATTGTTCATCAGATTAAAAATGTTACCATTTGTAAAATAGATGTAGAATATTTTAGTGCCTTCTCCACTTGAATAATATACATTAGCCATAATTTATGGTTATTTTTAATATCCACAACTAATCAATATACATGAGGGGGCCTGACTTGAGCAATTTCAAACTTTATCCAGACAGGGACTGTCATATAGTTTTAAGCAGTTTTGTACATTGTTTTCAGTAGGACGCCTCTTGCGCGAGTAGGTGTAGGCTTCTGAGACGCAGCTGTGCGTTTCTTTGTTGAACACCTACAACGGTGCTGAATGTGACCGAGCACCAAATGCTTAATGATTCATTTATAGTCAAATAATTGTGATAAATAGACCAGGTATTTTTTGTGTTCTTCTCTGTTTTTGTACAATCATAATGACTTTGCTCACTTAAAACTTTGACCTTGTACACTGTACAAGATGAGTATTGTATCTCAATGAGGCGAGAAAGGTATGAGCAGCATGTTTTCAATATGCAGAACCACTGTGATGGGAGGTAGGTGCTCAGCATGTAATACTTCCTGAGGAGACTGAAGAGACCAACCATTGAGACAGAAAACTGAATGTATTATTTTAAACTATATGATAGATCACATCCATCATCCAGATAGAAAACCTTCCTAATGGTATTCCCTTTTAAAATTTTAGTTAGTTAACAAAATCTTGTATTATATTACCTTGGCTTAATCAAGGAAATAGAAATTATTGGAAAAATCTGTTTCATCCCGACAATTGTAATCTGGTCCATGAGTTGGCTTCTGATAGACAATCAGAAGCAATAGACATCTAATAGGAAATCACAAGAAAAAATATCACAGAAGGACTTAATATTAAATCAGATATTAAATTAAGAAATTAATACAATTTCTCATTATATAATATAAGCTTTCGATAAAATACAGGGACCACTAAAACCTCAAGTCTACAAAATGCATGCCTAGCAAGAGTAAGAAGTAGAATTATGCTACAGTTTGGGGGAATGGAAAGCCCTAATTTCCTGATTGTGTCTTGGTTCAGGGCATCTGGCTAGTTTTGCATTATGGTCCCA
Source organism: Ursus americanus (assembly GCF_024610735.1). Classification (NCBI taxonomy): domain Eukaryota; kingdom Metazoa; phylum Chordata; class Mammalia; order Carnivora; family Ursidae; genus Ursus; species Ursus americanus. Next base: position 69,911,506 of record NC_142137.1, on the reverse strand, counting down.
GAAATACCTAGTAAAACTGTGGTAGAACATTTTTAAATTAATTTAATCCATCTTCTGTGCTACATCTTAGCCTTATCAAATTCAAAAAAATAATCCCAAAATCTAGGCTAATCTAGGCTGCTTGGGATATCTTTTGAATTTTCTCGTGTGAAGCAAATTTCCTAAGCATGTATGGAGTACCTCCTTATGTGCTGAACCCTTTTACAGGTCCTGGTGATCCAGAGACCAGTGGTGTTTCTGTCTGTACTCAGACTCCACATTCTAGCTGGAGCAGCTGTTGAGTGAAGTATTTCTAGAGAGTGTAAGATGTGCTCGTTACACATTCGGCATGAATAGAATGCGTTGCTGGCCTCCATGAGGAAGTGAGTCATTCTGGTGGGAAGAAAGAGAGTTAAATGAGGAGAAGCCGGGCATAAGAAAATTCCAGGTCAAACACCATACAGAACCAGCAACTGGCATAAAAGTCTGAGGCAGCGCCATGTCTCCCAGGTGGATGGAGGCATTCTGGAAGATGGAGCATAGCTTGCAAAGGTGTGTGGGAAAGGTGGAGAGAGAAGAGATCATAAAAAGGAGAGTAGGAAGATGATCTGATTTCAGGAAACAAAAATGCAGCCCCCAAATGGCTTGCAAATAGGTTTTTCTAAATCAACCAGATTAAAATTTATCCCAAGGTTTAAAATGATCCGTGATTGTTAACGCAATAGTTTAAATCTTTTCTGTTCTACTGTGAAAAAAATGAATTGGTGTCAAAGATTAATGGATAGGGATATTCATAAAATGTTATTCATGACCAGGAAGTGCTAGAGACAACGGGAGTTGTAGGGATGAACTGTGTAGGTAAATCAAGCATCCAGATAGGGCCACATGATCTGGAGACTTTACAAAACTGGCTATTTATTGTGTCAGCTCCATTCCTCCCATGGAGAAAGGGAGAGAAGAATCTCTGCCTATCTGAGTAGACTCACTTTTGGACGATTAGATGTAATTCATTGAATAGTGCTTTTTAAATAATAATTGCCCATCAGTTTTGCTGTATTATTTGTTTTGATAGTAGTCACATGGCAAAAATGCACCTGGCATGTGACGATGTAAATATTCAAGATATTTAGCTTAATGAAGGAACAATGAGATGGAGGTGAAGTGGCATATTTGTGACTCATTATTCGTCCTCCCCATCCCTGTCCCCCCTTTGATTTATCTGAGAGAAATGAAATTGTTTCAGAGAATCGGTGAAAAGTCCTGATACTGCCTTCAGTCTCTTGCATTCTAGAGACTTTCTACGTTCTTCCACATGTTGTATTGAAAGCTGTTTCATAATCACGTAGCACCTTTTGGTCTTAGGTCTTTCTTTAATTGAATTTCTTTCCTTTGGTTCATTTTTCTCTTATTGCAAATTTCTGGCCACTAAGCAAGTCTCAAGATTTACAGCACAGGTTCATGGGCTGGACTTTGAAAATGGCTCCTAAGGATCAAGGAGAAATTCCCCAAGGATGGAGATTACAATCAATGTTTAGGTCCTTTGAGGCCATTCAGTTTCATTCTTTTCTACTTGCTAGACTACCTTGAAAGTTATGAGAATTTAACTACAAACCCTGAATTCTCTGATGAGAATAAGTAGGAATTTTGATACGGTAAATTTGTATGAGCAGAATGAGGACTAATTTTCTCCTGGCCTATTTGATTATTTAAGTTATTCTCACTTGACTGTTTTTGTAATTGAGCTAGTGATATAACAAAATACCGGGTGTTGGAAGTCTAAGAACTGCGTAGGAAGTATTAAAAAATGGAAGCCAGTACCAGGAAATAAACAAATGCTACATTTTGTTCATCTCCCTGATAGGCAGTAATTTTTCTGTGAAAACAGCTATGTAAGTCATTTTGTTAGTAATTTGCTGAAAGTACATAAAAGATTTTGAAAGTGATAGCCTCATCTGAAATCCACAGGTGAACTGGTATGCTTCACTTTCTTACCTTTCTTCAGGCTATCCTCCTAGATTTTGTGACAGAGTATCTGTCAAAGAAAGAAAAAAGAAATCTATATGTCAAGTTTCTGTCAATATAAAATATAAAAAATAATCATTGTGCCCTATTAAGAAAGAACTTACAACTTTATAAGGAAAATAAAATAGATTGCTAAAAACTAATGTACTACACAGTGGCTAACTGAACATAATAATTTTTTTTTTTAAAATAAGGATTCATATTCAGTTGCATTATCAGTAAAGAAATGTTAACAGTGGTGGCATATTTTTAGTGAGAGCAAAATTCTTTATTCCTGTTAATAAAATACACTAAAATAAGTTATTTAAAAAAATAGATTGCTTTGAATATTTTTTACTACTGCGGTCAGTCAGTTCTGATGTGTAAACAACTAATTATTTCCCTCATATTTCATATAATAATTTCTTAGATGACTAGAATTTAATATTAGTGAGGGATAAGTCGAGGACAAAGGCAGTCAACAAAAATAACAAGTGTTCAGGACAATACACAGAGTGAAGTAAATACCCTCTCCTTAAAACATACTTCATCGTATTTTATCTCTTTTACACCTTTAGTTTTGGGGTCACTAGAGTTTAGGATGCTCGGTATTTTTTTTTTTTAAAGATTTTATTTATTTATTCGACAGAGATAGAGACAGCCAGCGAGAGAGGGAACACAAGCAGGGGGAGTGGGAGAGGAAGAAGCAGGCTCATAGCGGAGGAGCTTGACATGGGGCTCGATCCCAGAACGCAAGGATCACGCCCTGAGCCGAAGGCAGATGCTTAACCGCTGTGCCACCCAGGCGCTCCAGGATGCTCCGTATTTTCTTAATATACTAACACTTTTTTTTTTTTGGTAATGCAAATGCTTAACAAGTGTCCCCTCAGAAGCCTATATTGTAAGATTTGAGGGCTGAGCTGGGATGGCTTTTTCCCTCCTTATAAAGATGAAACAAGATTTTTCAGCATTTTCCTACGTTTTTTTCTCTCCCAGATATCCTCAGCTTTTGTTTTTTATAATTTTTATTTTATTATATTAGTCACCATGCAGTACATCCCCAGTTTTTGATGCGACGTTATCCTCAGCTTTTTTGTTGCTTACTCCGTACATCCCTGTGCATAGAGGGGGGTTTGGCATACAGGCTGGGTACAAGTCAGAGAGGGTGTGTAAGGGAGAGAGACACATCATCAGAGGCATGGGCCTGTGACCGGCATTTTCCAGAGTATGCTGAGGGGGTACCAGCTCCTCAGTGTACCCCTCTGAAGGATTTCATGGTCAAATAAAGTCAGAATGTGCTTTATAGTATTTTCCAGTTGTGGGCACTTGCAATCATGTTAGCATTTTAAAAGCTCTGGTAAGTCAGGCATTTAAAATATCTGTTTAATTTTGTTTAAACGACTGTTTCTCAAACATCGCTGACTGTAGGGCCCTTTGATGCCGGTCACACCTCATGTCATGGAACTGGTTTTCTGTGGAACATATTTTGAGAAAATATGTTTTCTCCAACTAAGTCGGTGTATCTGAAACTTCCGTGACCTTTTCCCAGAGCGAGAAATGGACTTTCCCTCGTGATCATGCGCACGTATGTAGCTGGAACAACGATTGTTGCAAAGCCTTCATTCTTTCTAGGTGTGATGTAATCCGATATTTCTTAGTCTGGTCTATTTTATTTTTAAAATGTTGGTTCCTCTCCATTTATAGATTTCACAATCCATGAATAAGTGGCACCTTGCAGTTTCAATCTATGGTGTCCTTGAGGTGCCTGGGCTGCACCGTTGGTTAGACGATCGACTGTTGGTTTCGGTGATCTCAGGGTCATGAGATTGAGCCAATGCATCGGGCTCCACGCTCAGGGTAGAGTCAGCTTCACATTCTCCCTCTCCCTCTGCCCTCAAACAGATAAGTACATCTTAAAGCAACAGCAACGACAACAACAAACTATGCCGACCTAGGCAGGTGTTGCGAAGTTGTTTGTGTGTGACCTCAGCATCACCTTGCTGTTCTTTCAGACCTTCCTCACCTCATATTCCCTGCAGGCACCAAGTCTTCATCTTCCTGTGAGAGGATCACTTGCGATCAGGTAGCACGTCTTGTGTTCCTGCCATACGTACGTGAAAGAACTGTAACCTATGGTGCACGATGAGTGTATCATTTAAATCAGTTTTCATCTAATGACTTTGGTTGAGGCGATGGGGCTTGCCTGTTTAGGAATTGTAGGGGAACAGTTAAATGCTAAATTATGAAGCTGCTGGTTTGGAGATTATCTTAGAGCTGGAGTGGTCAAGAAGGATGTCGTACAGAACATGGGGGTTCACCTGAGTCTAGAAGGGTGAGGCAAATTTGGAGGAGAATTAGGGGGAATCTGGGGAAGTGAGGAAACACTCATCTTGGAGGACTGGGAAGCTGTCACAAGACCTTCCCTGATCAGTAAACGCTCCCCCGGGGGTTTGTGTTTGAAAGGACAGTGTACATTTCATGGACACACGTCAGTCAGTACAGGTTGGTGGAGAAAGGACTTTTCTTAGCACCCTCTCCAGTTCTACCATCTGAGAAGCCAGCAGTTAGACCTTGGTGCAAAGTGGCCCTTGTCCCTAGGAGGAGTCCTCACGACACAAACGCCTTTGGTTTTAATGGATCCCCAGTATGTTAACTGGAGAACCCCTAATGCATCACAGTGATCTGATTTCTTGCTTACTAGTGTTCCTCAAAAGAACACTATTTGTATTTTAGTGAAATAATCAGTGTAACTTAATTACCATGTAGCTCTGACCCTAGGCAGTGTTTCTTTTTACATCTATGTTTATTTTTTAAAATTTATTTGAGACAGAGAGATTGAGCTGGGGGCGGTGGGGGGGGGTTGGCAGAGGGAGAGAGAGGATCTTAAGCAGACTCTATGCTGAGTGTGGAGCCCGTCGCGGGGCTTGATCCCATGACCCTGAGATTGTGACCTGAGCTGAAACCAAGAGTCTGATGCTTAACTGACTGAGCCATCCAGCCGCCCCTAGGCAGCGTTTCTTAGCTCTCATATACTTTTCATCTTGTAGATGGAAATAAATTCTTACTCTATAAGACCAAAAAATTGCTTTCAAATTAATTATTATGTCATTTCAAGATGCTTCTATCTTCATAACTTTTGCATGCTCTCTCCCTCTTTCCCCCGTTCCCTCTCTCCCTCTCTTTCTGCTTCTTAAAGTGGGACTGCCAGGGCACACAGTAGCCTGTTTTCATTGGTTATGGTTCATGGTGGGTTTTTGGGGGAACACTGGGTGTTTCCAAAAGGAAAATTCCTTTGTAATTTTGAAAATAGTCTCAGGCATAAAATATTACATTATAAAATGCCATTAATTCTGTTTTCTCATGGCTGCCCTGTTGTCTTGTGTGAGATTTCTATAGACTAGAGGAGAAGAGGGAAAAAAATCGCTTTTCAACTAAACCTTGTCGCTTCCACCAGAAGCTATTTTAAGAAAGGGCCTGGGAAGTAGAGAAGCTGCAAATATGGAGAAAGAGACTGGCATATGTTTAAATCATATGTTTCTAAAGTTTGAGCATGAAATTTCATTTTATAAGAAGGTGCCCTTGGGAACGAGGAATGGAGTGGCCAGCCCCTGTTTCTGTGATGCAGCCAAGCCTTGAGACTAACCCCTGGCCAACGGGGCTGCTGTCTGTGCAGCCGGATACCCTCCCATTCAGCTCTGAGCATGCATGGCACGTCCCACTTGCTGAGGATTCCCGAAGAGGCCGCACAAAGTTCCGCTCACCTCCTGAATCTTCTTCAGCTCCAGCGTCCTCCAGTATCATGCCCTGCTCTGCGTTCCTTCCTTGTATGCGGACTTTAGGATCCCCCCTGCTCTCTGACTGTTTCGTTTAGATCTTCACTAGTGACTTCCCTGTGCTTTGCCAGTTTCTCTCTTACTTTTATTAGAAACTCGATCATGTTACCCGTACTGCACAGTCTCCGGTGACATTTGGGTGTTTTGTAGAGTGTTCAACGACCATACACTGAGGTTCAGTAATTGCTCGACTCACTCCATATGATGTGAAGGGGGAAAAAATAAACAAAATGGACAGTTTCCTTAAAATAGATAAATATTTCCCAGTTTCCAGTTTGCATCAAGCCTGAGCCAACCAGAGTTGCTGGAGCATTTCCTGCATCCTGGTACCTAAACAACAGGAGCAGTTTACCTTGAAAAAAGGCTGGCAGGCAAAGCTCAAACTCATTTTAGTCTTTCTTCACATTATTTGAATGATTTAGATGTTAATGAGCCTTTGTAGAGGTAGGACCCAAATGTAATTGTGCCAGATTTATTCTTCCCTGGTGCAGGATCTGTTGCAAAAGCCGCACTGTGCTGCATTTTTCTGGAGTGTGTCTTTTTCAAAATAACACCTTTGATGTTCTTTTCACCTAAAATGAGTACTGCCAGGGGCTCTGTGCTCTCGAGCTGGCTGACAGTAGCAAAGCCTAGTGTGTGGGGCCCAGGTGAAGAGTTTGCCCTCAGGAAATAGTTTACACTCTCAAGCTCTTGAGGCAGCATATAAATGAAGACTGAACACAGCAGAAACAGGAAAGCACCCCCCCATTCAAATACTTTAATTCACATTAAAAACATTTTGACAGTGCCTTCAAAGGATAAATGTGTCTACTTCAGATTTACCCACCCTTGAGTCGTGGCTGTAATGGGTCCTTTTCACTGTGATCATCCATCAGGCATTTAAAAAAATATCCATCTGTTTCTGAACTTAGTGACATATTTGTTTTCTTAGAAGGACACTGCCATCACTGTGAGTCTGTGTGGCATTGGAAATATCACCAAGAAGTGAGTTCACTAATTTCCCATTGGATTTCACTGAATCGAGGAATCTACATCTCAGGAGGTAGAATCTATCCAAATGTTCTGTGTTGGAGATGAAGATCCCTATAGTCCTATAATAAAGTGCATGAATATAGATTATGTATAATGCTTCATCCTTTCCAACACAAAGCATGCATTCGTAGTGAATTTTACTCCTTCAGCTCAATGCACTCCTGTGCCTCTGGAGCTTTGTAGAATTCTGCCTCCCTGTACTTGCTCTAGCAGCCTGGCTCCCTGCAGACCCCGCTTTCCTCTCCGGGCTGCCTTCACCTTCTGCACGTGGGTGGTGGCGGCTGGATGCAGGCACCTGTCCTGTTACTAGAGAGTTAAAACAATCCTAGCCTGAGGGTCAGGTTATCTCTGAGTTTCTGCACCCAATATCCAAACTACCCAACCCTAAAGATTCTGGGCCCTACTTACACCAGACTAACTGCACTCACTTCCTGTCCTTAAGACCTTCATTTTGCCTCTAACTGCACAGGACAATAACCTTCCTGATTTGACTTTGAAAAATATACAGTCCTATACCTTATTTTACAAATAAAATAAATCCTATTTTTTTAAAGCCCAGCTAGCTTTATACACTTGCATGACCTTGAGGATGTAAAATAAATAATGGATTGCCCTACTGGGGAGATGGTTTGAACAGAGACTGATGTAAAGTCACAGAAGATGTCAGACACAGGAGCAGGGTTGTAGCTTCATATGCCAGTTCTCTCCATTTGTTTAGAACTAGGTCTCTGTATCTTATGCACACATGTATAAGCAGGATATTTCTGTCCTGGTAATGCCTTCACCCTGGTCACACACACAGTGACCTCACTGGTTAACATACTCAGACCTGCGGTCATCTAAAAACTGGTGTCAGTTTCTGTCTTGGCAGGAAGTATGAAAGGAGTCCCCATTGCGTGTTGTCTCTGCTTCTCAATTCACACCCCTTAGTGATGGAAATCTGACCCAAATTTCATAACTTCCTAAGTTCGTGACTGTTGGCCTGTCTCAGATCTCTATCACCCATAGCCCTTTGGCTTTTCGTAGGGAACAGAAGGGGTGTGGTAACCTTGGAAGTGTATTCCACGTTATAGTTCCCCTTGGGTCTTTGGCTAGGTGTTACTCCTGTATTTCAGGCCTCTTTCTACATTTCAAATACGTGGTAACTGATTTTGTTTTGTTTTGTTTTTGTTTTTGTTTCACCCTGGCCTAGGTCACCTTGACTTTTATTTATTTTTTGTACTAACTTCATAAGATCCTTATAAGGATTCAATGGAATAGTACATGTGAATTAGTTAAGATACAAATAAGGCTGCTATTATAAAGGACCTCAGCATACCTATTGCAAAATCTTGATATAAGTTCGTTCTCTCACCTGTACCAGTTCTGGGGAGCTGGTCTAAAGTTTATGTGGCATCTCAATTATGTCAGGACCCTAACCTTCTTCATTTTTGCTCATTGCCATACCCAGTCGTTATCCTCATATATGTGATCATATGTAACACCTAGTCTGTGTTCCAGGTAAGGGAAGGAAGAGGGAAGAAGATAGGATATTTCTGCTTATATCCTTTTGGTCAGACCCTAGTTAGATGGCCACATCTAGCTGCAAGATGAGAGAGAAGGGAAATATAGTCTCTAAGTAGACAGCCATGTATCCAGCTAACACTAATATCACTAAAGTAAGAGAGGCTAAAGCATGGAGTGTTCTGAGAAGATAGTAATTACTAACAATTGTGGGCATAATTAATGCCATTACAAGTCTGAGTGCCCACGGTTTTGATCCCCTGAGAACCAGATTTACTCTGCACATAACCAGCAGCTCATTTCCATGGTGAAAACCCATTTGATGAGCTCTGTAGAATCAGTTGATCCCATTACAGGAGGAGAAGTACTGTTTCATGCCTCACTTTGGAAGTGTGGACTCAGGGGTTTCGTGAGAGAACTGAGCCTTAGCAACCTGGGCTCCCCGATGCATGTAGAATGGTGCTAGTTACCTACCACCGCAGGGCAAGTTGAGAAAATAATCATTCACATACCTTTCTTTGTTCTGTGGTTCAGATGAGGAATCCTAGTTGAGAAAGGCAATATCTAGGGAACAAGGGCTTGATTCATACACAAGTTCTGACAAGATGAAAGTGCATCAGAATGGTTCCTATGTTACAGCTTCTTTTCCTTTCAAGTGTATAGACTTGGAACTCCAAATGTTAGTGAGCTCAGAAGTCACCAGTCTCCATAGAGCTGACTCACATGGGGCAAACTTACCAGATTCCTTTGTTCAAAACTCAAATATTAGTTGATTAAAGTAGAATAAGAACCAAAACAACTCAGGGGGAAGATATTTGCTTGCTAATCATCACATTCTCTACTTTTGATCAGTGTTTTGGGGCAGCTCAATTTTTATCCAATGGCTATTTTCAATGTAGAATCTACAAGAGTAGTTAGTTGGATCCCACTAAGGAGTGATGTTGTCAAAACCATGACACCTGATGTAGCTGACTGCCCAATGTCCTTAAACGGTCCTCCAGGCTGGTACCCACGTGTGGCCACAGCACTCTCTTCTTTGGGTAGTGCCAGGGATGTATTGCTTAATGTTGCCTTTTTGTATTTCTCTGTTATGTTAGTCAGGATTATAATCCCACTCTGTTATCAAGAAAGTATTTCTTCAGACATATCCAATCCATTTACCTTGATTAGAAGTCTTTTAGTTAAAATTATAACCCAGTAATGCCTCCCTAAGTGCCAGGTTATAACTACATATGAGATCATCACAAATTATCTCTGGTTTCCCGAATTCCATTCTTAAGAGTATGACTTTAAAATTGGGTTTATAAGCACCTTGCCCTTTCCCTTACATACCAACTACTCCTTAACATAAGAAGTTGATGTGGTCTTAAAAAGACTACTTTCTATTTTATCAAGGAAAAATAATGCTATTCTCTAAATCTATAAGAACCATGATAATCATATTTAGTTGGGCATCTGGAATAGTGAGAGGAGTTTATTATACTGAACTGCTTTGAGATGATAACCACATTGTTCTTATACCATTGCCAATCCCTTTTCTGTGCTGGATGTCCTATGAGTTCTCCATGTTTGTTTGCTTAGGGGGAGGGAACTATGTCAATATAAAATCAACAAAGGGAGGTAATGGGAGTAGCCAACATGGAAGTGGTATGATTCTGTGTCTTTTTAGAAAAAAAAATAGAATATTAACTAAGCATTTATTTTCAGTTTTGTTACATGATATACAAAAGGGGGGGTGGAGGTTTCTTAATATAAAATATCCAACACACATGAAAAAATCCTGGAGGTTACCAAAAATAAGTATACAGGAATATAAACTGAGGTGTTATATGTTAGGTGTTTTAGCTCCATAGAATAGCTGGCTTGTTCGTATCATGTAACAAGTTCAAAAACAGGGAGACTCCAGGGTTGAATAACTACATTGCTCAAAGATGTCATCATGGCCCAGTGTGTCTGTCTCTATATTCTGCTATCTTCAGCTTGTGATAGCTGGATGGCTACATGGATGGTACAAACAAAGACAATCCATCCCTATGTGTAAATACTTCCAGGCACAGTCTAAAGCACATTAAACTTAGAACAAAATGACAAGCTGGTCCTCAGTTAGAGGGGGAAAAAGTTCCCCCAACCTTCAGATCACCATATGAGGAAATGCCTATTGTTTAATTCCATACATACTTGCCCTGAATCAAGAATTGTCTTTCTCTGTTTGAACAATGGCAGGAACTGTTGACATCTAGGTCATTATTAGACAGCTAAATGCTTAAAGCAGCATAATTCAAGGCTTTATGTTTACATATATAAAAGGTATTTTGAAGGTTGCATTGCCCGTCATCAGAACAAGAGTTCAATTTCCTTAATAAATTGCTTCAAAGTGAATACCTTCACTCCAGGAAAGGAACAGGGACTTTTCCCCATTGGAAATTTAATCTGATCTCTTTTCTAATTAGTGATTAAAAACAAATGACCAAGGGGAGCTAGATGAAAAAGGCTGAATACTTGATTAAGTCCTAAGAACTAAAAATGATGAGTTGGTACTATGCTAACTTATCCCTTACAGTGTTAGTCCTTTTATGTTTATCTGCATAGTTTCACTCAGTTGTAGCCTTAAGTCTTATTGAAAAAACGAACAAATGGGTTCCTTCAACAAAGCAGGTCAGTGTTTATTACCCACCAGGTAATATTTATTTACAAGGCTGGATGCCACAATAATGGAAATATGGACAAGTCAGAGCTAAGCCCTAAGATCACACCGTCATACAGTCACTTTCCTCCTTGGAGTTTAGGCTAACATGACTGTTTGGGAGGACAAAAGCACTTCAAGCTGACCTAGATGTTGTGTTTGAGATGCTCATGGTCAGCTAGGATGAATATATGTAAACAGCCTAGCTGCTGTTGACTGGAAAAAAAAAAAAAAAAAGGTTCAGTTCCAATAAAATGAAAGCCTAGGAAAAGACATTTATTCCAGCAGCAAGTGTACTGAAAGCAATTTATATTAAAAATAATAGTCTAACCATTATTTAGCAATAAAACAAAACTTCATAAAGAATTTGATTTTAGGGTTTGTTCATTTTGTTTTTGCCTTCAGTGTCTCTCCCTTCATCAAATGTAATCCCACTCATCCTTCAAGAACTCCCTTAAATGCATTATTTTCCATGACTGTGATTATCAGGGCGTATTAATTTGTTTATGCATTTATTTATTGCCACTTTGGTTTCTCTAGCAAGAAGAGCTGGGATCAGGGTTGCCAGAATCTGGCAAGTAATAATACAGGACAGCCAGTTAAGTTTGTATTTCAGTTAAGCAACAAATAATATTTAAGTATGACATACTTACACTAAAATATTATTTGTTATTTATCTGAAATTCAGATTTAACTGATTTTCCTTTATTTTATTTGGCAACTTTTCTTGGGGGATATCAAGACTGAAGGACAGTTAAGACACTCTTGGAATATTCTAGGTGATGAGGACCTCTAATAAAACAGACATAAGTTAATAGGACAGACCTAAAACGTTTTCAGGATGTAAAATTAACAGTGATTGGTAATTGATAAATGTTAATGGGTGAAAGTGAATGGTTACGATTCTAGTTCAGGAGACCAGGTGGATGGTTGTTCCACTTATCATACTTCTCTCCCTTTTATCTTTTTCATCTGTATAATGTTTTTGAGTGAGCTCATTTACTAATTATTGTTCATTAACATCTTGAACTAGCAATGTGATGCGGTTAGGTTTGTGTCTCTGACATCAGACTGCCAGGATCACTTCTCAGCACTGCCACTTACTGAGTGACCCAAGTAGAGCTATCCAAGCTGTCTGGTTCTTTGGTTGTTTAACTATTATGTTTAAAAAAAATACTGGAAATATATACAGCAAAATTGATTACCACTGCCTATTATAACTTCTGTTTTCTACTTTTTGTTTTTCTGTGGTTTCTAATTTTTATAATGTTTACACAAGTTACCATTTAATGAAAAATTTTAAGAGACTACTGATATTCTTTGAATTAAAATAATCATTTTAGATTGCTTTTAACAAAAGGTGCTGGAACAATAGGACATCTGTATGTATTTAAAAAATTATCACTATTACATTATAGTATGCAGTTCATTGACTTCCAGAATTGATTCCAGTGTTCTATTTGTAAAAGTCCATCTCTTCCAACCTTCATCTCCTCCTACATTTCCATTTATAATACTCCGGAGACTTGCCCTTCGTCTAATAAACTGTACCATCCTTTTTTGAACTAACCTTGAGTACAACTATATATCAGCCACTGTGCCAGCCCCAGATGGTATGAGTTGGGAGACATTGGTTTTTTTCACTTGGAGCTCAGGACAAGTTGGAGTCAACTAGAACAACTTGGTCACTCGTGTAGTAAAAGAAGCTTGAATGTAAATGATGAAACTGGAAAAAAAAAAAAAGGCACCTAACCCAGCTGGGTTGTGTGAGTGTATATTAAAAAACAAAACAAACAAACAAACAAACAAAAAACTAGGTAATCTTTGCAATTTTGAGAAATGATCTAGGGTTATCTATACTAAAAAAGTAGAGACAAAAGGTCATAAGAAACAGGCAGCAGAAGTAGCTTTCAACAGAAGACGGACACCTGAGAAGATGTGCGTATTAATATGGGAAACTAGAAGTGGTTCGGCATGGCAGAAGCCAAAGTTGAATGAAGGGATCTGCAGAAACAAAAGAAGGGAGAAGTCATAGTAGCCAGATTGTAAAAATACACCATGGAGGTCGAATTGCCAAAGCTTGGTGACTGAGTTTGGGGACTGATGGTTAAGTAGTAGGCAAGAGTGGCTGGCTTTCAGGTCTGGGTGTCTGAGTGTATAACGATGCTATTTATAAAGGAGGAGCAGACCTAGCGAGTGAGGAAGTGAGTGCAGCTCTGGCTTGGGCTGCCCTGAGGACAGTGACATCCATGCAGCTGTCACTCAGGGGAGCGTCCTGAATGTACATCTCCCACCCACTCTTACTCTGCCTTCAAGTCTTACCTTGGGTGCTCTTCCTTGTGAGAAACCAGAGAATATTGATTCATTTAACAAGACATTGTGATGAAACACTATGTGCTAGGCAGTGGTTTTGGCGCCAGTGACCAAAGTGAAGTAAATACCAGCCTTGTCATCAAGGAACTTATAAACTCATGGATTGAATGAGGGAGACATAAAAGAAAGAGCTTGTATATAGAAGTCGAGATAAGTGCTATGCAAGAAATAACCAGAGTGAGATTAGAAGAGAGTAACGAGGTGGCTTAGATGGGGAGCCCGGTGAAGGACATTCTGAGGAGACACCATGTAACAGGACACTTGGAGGAAGGGACACAGCATGTCAGCCAGCGGGAATGGAAATGGGAAAGATTGGGATAGGGAAGAGACAGTTAGGCACACCACATTGGTTCATTGACCAAATTAGTGAAAAATATATATATACCTAAAAATAAGATTCACATTATGCACAGCATATGATAAAAATACTTTGAAATACTTTTAGAAAGAAGATTCATTGAAATTACATTTTAAAGGGATATATTTCCATCAAAAGTTGGTGTATATGATAGTCCTCATTTGGGGGAGTTAGAGACAGAACGTATATACCATGGAGTAAAGGAAACTCCTGATTGAACCCAAGCTATAGTAACATCTTTGAAATCATGGTCAGAAGTTCTAAAAAAGAGAGAACTTCTTTGGGGTCTTAATTATTTGTTAGGGAATAGTCGTGAGAGCCTGGAGTTTGCATTCTCAGTCCATCCCTTATTAAGTATGTGTCCTTGGGCAAGTTACTTAATCACGCCTCAGCTTTGTAAGCTGGAGAGATGAGCTAGGATGTTTAAAGTGAGGAGTAAATGATTTAACTAAACTGGTTAGTGTTCAGAAAAATCCCCAGCATATAGTATGTGCTAACAAGTGTTTATTATTTTTATTGCTGCTGCTGTTATTATTATTATTGTTGTAAATGGGCCAGGAAAATGAAGTCTGTAAGAATGGTTACAGTGTGGTGCCCATGGGAATGGTTGCTGTCACTGTGTTGTGTGACAGGGAAGTTCCACCTTGCAGAGGCTTAAGCTTAGCGTTGACGGCATAAATGAGGCATTAGCTTTCAACTTATTCCAAGATAAACATTTTCCCAGTTTTAGGAATCAGATAGAACTACCAAACAGTTATGAAATAAACTCTGAAAACAATGGTGCATATTCTGCCAACAGTAGACCTGTCCCTTCCCCCGGGCATGTAAAGGTCTCCTTGGAGGTACACCCACAACACCACATTCTACTATCCATGAGTCCCTACTCACAGACAGTGATGAAGACAGTGTCACTATACCAGTTCCTTACAGGCTTGGATCACAAGAAAACTGGACCACATGACCTTCTGAGAGCACCTTTCAGTCCTGTCTGCAAATTTGGTGAATAAGTTCTGCCTCCTTTCTTTCTCTCAAGATAGTATAAGAATTGCCTAATGCTGCAAAGTACTTTGAACACCTCTACAAAGTACTTTCTTGTTATTGTCTTACATTTGATAAGTTGCCAATCTCTTGAAAGATGTAAGTCATGAATATTAAAATCCATCCTGCATATTTTATGTTGTTTTTATCATGATGAGAGAATATTAATTTATTGGAGATTTGTACTTTTCTAAAGGTTGCTTTTAAGGTTCTCTCTCAGTGCACTTTGTCAACTTCATCCAAAGTATGGACAGTAAAATGGTCAAGATAGGATTTAACATCTCCACCCTGAGAAAGAGCATACGAAGGCCAGCTCCATCACCAGCTTCTCCCTTCCCTCTTAAGCAAATTAAATGCTTTTAGGCAAATTAAATGGAGAAGAATATGTAGATTTCTTTAAATGAGCCAGATAAGTTGTATAATGTCTTATTCAATCAAATATGCTATCCATTTTGTACTAAATTATATATTTTTGAGCCCAGTGACTAATACCAGTTTGATTCAGAAGCATCTAAAATTACTCATGCCTCCAAGTGCTTTTTTCCATGAGCTCTCTTTGTCTGGAATGGCTGCAGCCCCTCCCTGCACTCCTACTTTATTGAAAGCCTTCTCATGTTTCAAGCGTCAATCCAAACTTCACCCCCTCTAAGAACCTACACAAACAGAACGAACAGTTTTCTCCTGGACAACCTCATTATACTCTGTGCTACTTCTTGCATAACATGTACTCATGCTTTACTGCCAATAATTATTAGCATTCTTATTTTCTTTAGATATATTCTGTTTGCCCTTGATGTCTGGTTCACATGGCTGCTTATACCAAGAATTGCATTCAGCTGCTAGGAACATGGACCAAAAATTACATTGACTGAAACAGAATCAAGTGTATTTTTCTCTGCAGTAGAAGTTTGGTGGGAGGTAGTCCAAGGTTGATGTACATCACCACTGACATCAAGGATCCAGTTTCTCTCCGTTCCGCATCATTGCCCTTAGTGCTTGGTTATATTCTCAAGGTCACCTCTTTGTTGGAGGTGTTTCATGGAGCATCATCCATCAAGTCCATAACTACAAACGTGAAGAGGAAAAGGGAGTGGCAGACAGAGTTTCCATCAGCTGTCTTCATCCTTTGTAATTTAGGAATCTGTAGACATGAAACTCTAAACTTTTGCTTACATTTCACTGGACAGAAATTAGTGAGTGATTCCACCTAGCTGCAAGGGAAGCTGGGAAGTATAGTGCTGTGTGTGGGGGGGTATTTTACCACCTCAAATATTTTATAACTCACAAAGAAGGAAGGACAAAGTGTGTATTAGTGAGACCACTCACTAACCTCTGACACAGTGTTCAGGAACTTGCACATGTATGACATACATTAAGAACATCTCCCGGAACCATTGGCTGTATATAAGTACCAACACAGCAAATTATCTTTACCAACTCATTCACAAAATTGGGAACTCACTGGGGAAAAAAAAAAAAAAGGCTAACGGTCGCTTGGGAAAATTAATTATCTTTACTGCCTTGGTTCATAACTAAATTTTTATATTTTGTTGTAGTTTTTCTCAGACTTGGATCATTTATTATGCTTATTTACCTATTCCCAGTTTCCCATCTATATAATAGGGACAATGATAAAATCTACCTCAAAGGTTGTTGTTGTGAGAAAAATAATTCATAATAATATGCAATGCCTAGAATGTTTTCAGACACATAGCTTGTTAAATTTTAACTTTTTACTATAATAACAATGTTTATAACCATTAACATTCATTGGAAGCTGACCCTGTTTCAGGTACTGTGGGCAATGCTACATGCATTAACAAATAGAAGCCTCAGAACTGCCTTTTGGGGTCCATGTTATTATTCTTGTCGCATAAATTGAAAAGCCAAAGGATTAGAGTGGCCATCTCATTACTAGACACATAACGTTTACTGTATTCTTGTCACAGTTCTGAGTCCTTCATGAACATTGACTGGTTTGGTCCTTATAACAAGCCTACAGTGAAGGAACTATATTGATTTCCATATTCAGATGAGGGAGCTAAGTCACAGAGTGTTAGCTTACTTGACCACAGCTCTGTGGTCTAGTGAGTGAAGACAGGTGGCATTGGGGAGGTCTGACTACAAGATCCCTGCTCTTATCGATGACACTCCCTGCCCTGTAGGTGCCAGGATTAACATTTGGGCTTCCCCAGTGCTGTGCATTTAACCACCGTGCCAGCCCTTGTCATGCATTTTCCCGTTTTCTCTGTGCATTTCCTAATTGGCTATTCTTTTTTCTTGCTTTGGTATGTTTCAAATTTATTGGAATTTTATATCTGGGCCTTGTGAACTAAAGTCATTTGAGTAGTTTATACATATGTATTGATATATTGCCCATGTGTTTGTGTCCTCTTGGTTAAACTCACAGTTTAAATCAATCAAAATAGTCAAACTAGCAGCTTCAGTGTGATGCATTATAGAGCCTTTTTATGGTTTGGTAATCATCTCATCTGAGTGTAGTTTTCAGACCAGATAACACACAAATAATCTTAGTTAGATTTACTCTTCTTCAACACTGGTTAGAGAAAGAGTATACTTCCATCTGTTGGGGTGGTTGGTAGTAAATTCTTTATACCTGTTCTTTGTGTATATCAACCGCCCACCCCCCTGCAGGATCCTCTTCCTTACAGTATACTACATTATTTATAGAAGATAAAGCATATAGCAATGTCATATATGTATTTTTAAGTCATCTGAATGCTTTTCAAATTTCTCTATTACTGATATTGATTGCCACGGGCAATTTATACATATTGCCTATAAGCCAAACACGTTTTACTTATTTCATTTTTTGTGGCATATCTTAAATAATCAATAAAACAAAAGGTGTTGAAGTTCAATTGGTTAATTTGAATGCTAATTGGACATTAAGACAAGCAAACACACTTAGAGTGTTTCGTGAATAACTTAACTGCAAGTGCACATTTGAATGATTCCACATGCATCTCTTTTGGTCTACAAAAACCCATCGAAAAGTAAAACATTAAGTAAATTTGATTTGATTTTGAAGGTTCAGATGTATACTTTCAGGGTTGTAGATTTTGTACCTGCTCTGGCATAAGAAAAAAAAAATCTCACAAAACTTATTATTTTTAACACATATTTCAAGTGATTTTTTTTAAAAAGTTGCATAGAAGTCAGACTTTGCAGAAATATGAACAGACCCATTTGATTCAAAACAGTCACAATATCATATATAACCTTACAATATTCCTGTGCTACTACTCTTAAACAAATTAATGTATTATAGGCTTTTGCTGAGAAAAATCCAATTTTTATAATAGTAAATATTACTGATACATCCATCTGTGTGTACTGGACTGAATTTCTTTTGTGCAACTGGTGAGGGAGATGCTTTTGCACTGGTTTGAGGGTGTTTGGCAGCCCTCACAGATGTGACCATTGTCTCTTTCCTCTGGTGGCATTGTTTTGTGTGAAAGAGGACAAGGAACCAACCAAAACGACACCGTTCCTTTTTGAAAGAAAGCTGGAAAAGCAAAGAGCTTCTCTATTCTAAACTAGACACACACACACGCATGTGCACACACACACACTGCTTTATTTTTCAGTTGTCACGATTGTTTTTTTTTTCTTTTTTTCACTGTACTGCACCACGCATCTCTGCAGCCAAGCACAATTTCTATTGCCAAGACAGATGCTATAAAATGAAGCTCAACATGGCAGTCATTGAAGGAGTTGTGTGTTTGCAGATGATTACCTGTCATAATATGTTTCTCGATTTTTTTTTTCCTAAAGTATCATGGAAAACACAAGGTTAGGAAGAAAATTGCAGTCCTTAGCCTTGGAAATTATAATTTTAACCAGGAAGCTAGAAGGGAAATGATGAATTTTGCAGAGCAAGAACTGAATCAAAATGAAATCCCAAATTGAATGTTCAAAATCATATTAGCAAGGACAATGCTTATATTCTAATATCTAATCCTGTTGAATTATTTTTTTCACAGAATTACTTAGTGACTTAAAATCATTCAAATACCCAACACTTCTCGGAAAGTAGTTTGCAAAGGCCCTTTCAGTAAATGAAGGAATCACTTTCAATAAATGAAGGTGACATTAACTTCTTGTCATCAGTGTAACGGACATGTCTCTGCTTGGATATATCTAGTAGCATTTATTCAGAACATTGGGAGATGCCTCATGCTTGAGACAACTCACAGTAGGCCTGCAGATGCTTTCTCGTCTCTGGAATGGACTGCTTAATAGCAAATGGTACTATTGAAAAGTGATTAGAGAAGACAATTAGGTGCTACAAACAAACTTTAACAGTTCCTGGAGCAGGCAGTCTCCTTTCAAAAACTACAACGTGGGCGGGAGGCAAGAAGTTTTTCCATGATGAAGAATAAAGAACAAGGAGGAGACAGAGAGGAAATTCCTGATTGGCTGGGGCTCCACGGTCAGCCGTGCATTTGGCGATGGATTGACTGAATACACTGTGTTTCTAGTCCAGTGGGGCATCTACAGGGACATGGAAGTTAACCAGGTTTCGGTGTGCTAACGTGGCACCAGGGCTGGAGCAGGTCCATGTCCATTCGTTCGTTCGTTCGTTCGTTCTTTCTTTCTTTCTTCCTTTTTTTTTTCTTTTTTTAGATTTTATTTATTTGCTTGAGAGAGAGAGATAGCAAGAGTGAGCCTGAGTTGGGAGAGGGACAGAGAGAGAGGGAGAAGCAGACTCCTCTGCTGAGCAGGGAGCCCAGTGTGGGGCTCGATCCCAGGACTCCTGGATCATAACCTGAGCTAAAGGCAGACACTTAACCAACTGAGCCACCCAGGCGCCCCTAGAAAGTTATTTCAACAGTACCTAGAAATATTTTCTATTCTTTCTATGAATGGATCTAAGAATTGTTTTACACCTTAACTAATGTCCTCTGACATACATATGCATATGAATATTCCACCATAGACTCAAGGTAGTCTGTCTGTGTAGCTCACTTCTCTCTGGCATTAGCCTCCTTGCACTTGGCTTTTTGTCTCACCAATGTATTGAGATTTCTAGGTTTTGTTTAGCTTCTCTTCCCTGTGCTATGGTCTCAGGTCCCACAGGTGCAGTGACTTGGGCCAAATCTTTGTTTATGGGCCTTCTTATTGGGATGACAGTCCTACACTACCTGTGGCTCAGTGGGTCATTTCTCACCCGTTCCGGCTTCCCATGATTGGGCAATGCCCATGGCAGCTCACCCTGTAAGTAGGGAATTGAGTTTCAGGTATAGTTTTAGGCATTTCACCCGGTTTATATGATCTCCACAGGTATCCTATAATTTAGATACTCATATTCTCTTTATTTTTGAAATAAGGACACTGACCCTGAAAAAACTTGAGTAACTTTCCCAAGATCATTAATCTGGTAAATGGAGTCAAGATTCTGGTTGATTTATTTGATTCCAAAGCCTGTGCAATATAATATTATTCTTATAATATCTCAGCTAGATTTCCAAATTAATTAGAAATAAAATCATTCAGGTGCGCCTGGGTGGCTCAGTCAGTTAAGTGTCCAACTCTTGATTTCTGCTCAGGTCATGATCTCAGGGTCATGAGAGGGAGCCCCACATGGGGCTCTGCACTCAGCAGAGAATCTGGAGACTCTCTCTCTCCCTCTCCTTCTGCCCCTTCCCCCACCCCGCATGCTTGCTTCCTCTCTCTCAGATAAATAAATAAATCTTTAAAAAAATAAATAAAATCATTCATAAAAAAGAAAAGCTCACTTGAAGCCAAGGGCTTTTAAAAATGATTCTCCTTTTATAGCCATGTTACTGTATTTTTCTTGGAGTAGATTAATTAATTTTAAAATCTCATAGAAAAAGAAGCACTGATAGAGAAATCCTTTTCTAACCATTCTCACCCTCGCCTCTGTACCCACTTGCTTAACAAAATTATACTTAGTTATTTTTCAATTGTAATCTGTTTATATACAGAGTAGATATTTTAATAAGTATTGACCTAATTTCTTTCTTTTGAAATTATGTGTTGGTACATGAAATGGCCTCCACCATATTTCACAATCAGGAAAAGAGCTATAAACAGTCTGTTCAAGTTCTTGCTTTGTGACTTTGAATTCATTTCCTAAAGTAATGAGTGTTTAAATGACTTGGGATTTTTCCGCTAGGGATTCCTGTAGTTAAAGCTAAAGCCAGGAACTGAATATTTATCCTATACACGAGGCACAGGATTGGGTTTTAAGATCTTCCCAGGTACTGGGGTGCCTGGCTGGCTCAGGTGGAAGAATGTGTGACTCTTGATCTTAGGGTTGTGAGTTTGAGCCCCACGTTGGGGGTAGAGATTACTTAAATAAACAAAACTAAAAGAAAAAAAAAAAAAAAAGCTAAAGCCAGCAATTCAACCGATCATGATGGCAAGGTTGACAGTGATGGTGACAGAGCCCACCTCCCCTTACCAAGTGCTTCACAAATGTCATCCCATGTCCCCTTCTTAACAGGTCAGAGAGGTACAGTCCTCATTTTACCAATAATAAAACTTATGCCTAGGAAGGTTAATTAACTTACCCCAATTAATTAGCTTACCCAAAATTACATAGCTGATAAATTCCAGAGTCCAGATATATACCTATAACTAATGGCTCAAAAACAAAAATATATTGCTTATCCTTTGGATTTGCACAAAGTAAATAAATGAGCTGACATTTACACAAGGCAGAATTTAGTAACCCAGGGCTTACACAGGTTGATTCAAAAGAATTGAATAATTACAAAAATGTATCACTGACTTACCAGATCATATCTGCACAGATAATATGCACCAAATGGAAGAGTTGTCGTTATATGTAACTCCTACTAGATAGAGGTAGAGGTTTTGACCGCATGTTCACATCCCTGAGTATAATACTAGATATCACATAATTATAGAACATATGTAATATACAATGATATGTTAACCTATATTTGAAATAGTTTGATTATGTTTTCATCATCTGGAAGATAGCAACCTCTCTTAGTGACAATCACTTATTGAGGACCTGATTTGCTAAGCAAATTTTCTTTATCTACTTACGAGCTGTTTTGTGTCACATCTTAGTCTTTCCCACATGTAGCGTAAAGATTAGTTGAAGACATCAGGTAAGACTAAGGTTATAACAGAGAGTAGAATGTGTGTCTTTCCTGAAACATACATGGCAGGTGTTGTGGGGATTCAAAACTGAACGTGGACAGCTGTTAGGATCGGACAAGGCTTCAGGGAGGATGTCCAATTGACTTGGGCTTTGATATAGTGGTTGGGATTTGAGTGATTTTGTAAAATGTAGATACATTACCTCCCACCTTGTAATTGGTCCTGGTTGATCCTAATGAGAGTTTCAACTGGATCTTCAAATAGATTGTTTTCACGTTCCAAAGAATCCCTTTTGTTTGTGACCAGAGATGATCAGTGATGCCATTGAAGGGGACTGGTCATCCTCCTTCCACTGCCACTCCTTTATTTCTGCGTTACACCCACTCGTACCGGCCTGTTGCTGATGCCTCCACAACTCCAGCTGCAATGCTCAGTTGCACTCACCCAGCACTGCACAGGGCCAAGAGTCAAGGTAAGAGGAGATACGTCCTCAGGACTCTAGAATCCTTTGTTAAAGAAAGGCTCTAGCTCTGATTTTTTTTTTTTAAACTTTGAACCTCAATGAATTATTTTATTTTATTAAAAAAGATTTTATTTATTTATGCAAGAGAGAGACAGAGAGCACGAGAGAGAGCTAGCACAAGCAAGGGGGTGGGGCCGAGGGAGAGGGAGAGGCAGCCTTCCACAATGAGCAGGGAGCCTGATGCAGGGCTTGATTGATCCCAGGACCCTGGGATCATGACCTGAGCTGAAGGCAGATGCTTAACGGACTGAGCCACCCAGGCACCCCCTCAATGAAGTACTTTCAAAGGATCTTTATTATTATTATAAAGTATTTTTTTGTTCTTTCTATTGTCTCAGTCTGTGGGCATAAATATATATTAGTTTAATAGATGAAGTAAGTGTGCCCCTTCTAACTCTCTTAATAGCTAGGATCTAACTTACCATTTGATTTCTCAGAATCTGGATTGATTTTTTTTTTAATTAGGACAATCAATTTGTAATCAATGTAAAAATTATCCGGCTACCTTACGTCAATAAATTTTTGTGATTCCTAAAAATATAATATACTTCAAGAAGTAGATAGAATTTCTTTATGCGAAATGCAGTGCTACTGAACGGGCGTAAGTAAGGTAGGATTATTGTGAGTTATTTGTGTTAGTTAACGATATGTTTCTGTCATAATCACACACAGGTGTTTCTTAGTATAGGTAGTAGCAATAATTGAGTTGTCATAGTTTCAGTATGAACATTTTCTTATTAAAATGGAGTTTTTTGCATGTGGAAGCAGCTCTGTTGGAATTAGGCTCTAATCTTTCGTGTTCAGCAGTACCAGCACTGGGTCGTTACTGTAATTACTTACCAGCAAAAGGCGCAGACATCTACTCTTTCTTTCTGCACTCCCTGCCTCCATCAAAAACTTTTTCCAATCAATTCTCGGTGCTGCTGTCAACCTTTCCTTTCACCTATGGCTTTGATCTCATAGCTGCTTTCACTTTAAAAAGAAACAGGTCCAAATCCTAACTCCACTTCAAAGCCTCTAACTAGCTCATCCAAGATTTTTCACCCTTTTTCTGCCTTCATCTATTCCTCCTCAGACATCCTCGCTAAATGAATTGCATGTTTTTGAGGTGTCTGGGTCCAGTCACTTCACTCTGTCTTCTGAAACTTCCGGCCACCCGCCGAACACTAAGTGTCCTGCGCTCAAATGTGGTTGATGTTTGAAGCTCTCGCCAGTCTGTACATTAGAAAATAAACAAAAAACTAGACTACTGAACTAATGAGGGGTTTGGAAATGTTGCCCTTAATCCAGATTCTGGTATTCCATTTACCGTTTGAAATCTAATCTGGCCTTATTTAGACATGAGGTAAAAATAACTTTATGGTCAGTGTGTATACTTGTTCCGATGGACCACATTTCCTCCTTAGAACTCAGTGGAGCTGACATTCCTTCTCAGCACTGCCAGTTCCTGTGCTGTCTTGGACAAGCCTATTTCCCTTGCAAACTCATTTTTTCCCCACATGTAAAATGGTGATGATACCTACATGTGAACCTTTGTAATTATTTAATAGGATAACCCTACACTGGATCCTTTTCATCAGCACACGAACCTGCCATAAGATCTCCCAAGTTACATATTATTTTAGTAAATAACTTTCTATGATCTCTTCACACTGACCATCTCCTACCCAGTTTCTCTCTTGCCTAGGAGGCTTAAACTGTGAAAACTATCTAGACTCACCATCTCTCTTTCTTTGCCTCCCATTCTAGTCAGACTTTCACTCCTACTGCTGTTCTCAAGGCCTCCAATGAACTTTATGTCCCCAAGTGTACGGGCTATTTTCTTGCGTGACTTCTGGGACACCAAAGTCTTCTGATTGCCTCCCTCTCTCACGGGCCACTGCGCTTCACTTGTCCCTACTGACCTCCCCTCATCTTTCTGACCTTGGAACTGAGTACCAGGTTCCAGTCTTAGGAAGTTTTGCCTATTGTTGCCCATTTTTAAGAAATGTCATCCAGACCCCTGTCTTTATATACCGCTATACATTGATGACTACAAAGTCGCCATCCCCAGCTCTGTCTCTCTCCCTGACTCTGACTTTACATATTCATCCACCCTCTGGGCACGCAGTAGGATGGGCAGAAGGCATCTCAACTATCACCGGTCCAAAGCAAAACTCTAAGTATTTGTGCCAAGCCTGCCTTTCCCACAAGAGGCCATTACCTCAGTGCATAGCACTGCTACTCACCCAGGAGTGGCTAAGGACACACATCTTGGAATCATGCCTTTTTCATATAATGTCATTGAATTCATCTGCAAACTTTGTCAACCCTCTCTCAAACTGCATCTGATCACTTCCCACATCCTTGCCTCTACCCTCCAGTCAAAATCACTATCATCCCTCACACTCTTGACACAGTGACCTCTTAACTGATCTTTCTTTCCTCTCTGAAGTTTCCTCAGCTTATTCTTCAAACAAGTGACCAGAGTGACCCTTCTAAAACTGTGTCTCGTATGTATAAATGAATGCCTACTCATCACATTGAGAGTAGAATTCAAAGTCCTGACTCTTTATGACCCATGGCATTCTACTGATGTGACCTGCAGCTCTCTCTCCAAGCCTATGTCTTCCACCCTCCACTTTCTTGTGGTGCTCATTATTACTGGGCTCACTGCATCAGGGCCTTTGCACTTTCTGTTCTTTCTTCCTGGAATGCTTTCATTCATTCATCTCAACTCAGTTGTCAACTCCTTTGACATGATTTCCCTACCACCCTATTTAACATACCATCCATTGTTCTGTTTTACTTTTGCCCATGGCACTTCATTATGTCCATGCTGTCAGAGGTAGATATGGCCTAGCCCTTGCCTACCATATCCAGTCCTATGATTTTTAACTTAGAATCATCTCTCATATCAGTCACCCCCTCCCCATTTCCACATTGGTGGTCATTGACTCCTATTTGGGATATTAGTCAGGGTTCTCTAGGGAAACAGAACCAATAGGTAGGTGGTGTGTGTGTGTGTGTGTGTGTGTGTGTGTGTGTGTGTGTGTATGTGTGTGTGTATGTGAAGAGATGTGTTACGTGGACTTGGCTCCTGTGATTATGGAGACTGAGAAGTTCCAGGATCTGCTAGCTGGAGATCCAGAAAATCCAGTGGTGCAATTCTAGTTTGAGTCTAAAGGCCTGAGAACCAAGGGAGCTAATGGTGTTAATCCCAGTCCAAGGGCAGGAGAACACCAATTTCCCAGCTCCACAAGCAGGCAGGAAGTAGAAAGGGTGAAGTCCTCCTTCCTCTACCTTTTTGTTCTATTCAGACCCTCAAGGGTTTGGTGATGCCCATCCCACTGGAGGAGGGACAATCTGCTTTACCAGGTGTGCAGATTCAAACACTGATGTCATACAGAAACACCGCACAGACACACTGGAATGATGTTTAATCTGGACACCCCTTGGCCCAGTCTCATTGACATATAAAAGTTACCAAGTTGACACATTAGCTAACCATTAACTGTATTTGAGTAACTGTTAGTAGATTCCACCCTCTTCAGCACTACTCACCACCTTATTGTTACTACATTTCCTTGGTGTTTATTACAAATACCTCACAAATAGCTCATGTTAGATAAGATAGATCCATCTTCCAGAGAGACAGTCGTGTCTCAGACAAGATAATGTATATATCTAAGGTCTTGCAGGTTATTAGGAAGAGGGTATAAATGTAAAGTAGTTTATAGGATGCCTTGCTGCCACTTGTATCCACCTTACTGAAGCTTTGGGGTGAAGCTCTGGTCATTGTATTCCTCATACTCTTGTTTAGCATCTACCACGTATCAGGCACCATAGACACTGGGGATGTGAGATGTGTCAATTGTGGTCTCTCCCCTCCAAGTGCCTGTGTTTTGACTCTTCAGCTGGCTCTACTTCCTAAATCAGGCCAGTCTTCATGACCTGCCGTATAGGCTCTGCCATCTGACACCAGCCTGTGTTTCCAGTCTTGCTTCTCACTGGGTCACCTCAGTTAACTCTCAGCAGGACCGGTCACTTCTAGTGTCATTGGGTTGCCACTACGTTAAAATGCTCTTTCCCCTGCTCTATATGTCCACTCCTCCTCATCTTTAAGGCTTAGCTCAAATTTAGGTCTTCGATAAACAAACCCAGCCTTTTATAGTGTTTTATCCTATGAGCTGTCACACCATGTTATCTGTAAGCTTTTTGTCATCAGTTACCTCACTACAACCATCAAAGATGTTGGGCTACATTCTTTGGTCTCCAGCTGGTCTATGATGTCACTGAAGGAAGAGATCATGGCCCAAGTATCCTTGCCAACTCCACCCCAAACAGGTACCTGTAGATAATAGGTTCTCCCCATTATCTGTTGGATGAATGAATTAACAGACATTTTAAAATTACTCTTTGTCTTTAGGTCTTTGTTGGAATATCAGCAGTGCGAAAAATCTCCTGAGATTTTCATATGCAAAATATATTAAATATCTTTGGGAAAAATCTAAGTCTTATCTCTAAATCACAGTATATATTTGCACCTACTGGCTTTTTAAAATTAAAATAATCATTTTGCCCTCCAGGTACCAAGAAAGTAGCCCAAGGGATTGCAGAATTTACAGACACAGAGAAAGATTTATAGACGCATTATTTCATTCTTGGATCTTATTTCAGCTGTTACCCAAATAGCTTTGTTAATTCAGTTCCAATCCCCTTCCACATCTATAGCAGTCCTAAGGGAAATTGAGTTACTAATATAAACTAAGATAATAAATGTTGCTTTTCCTCATACACCACATTTTTACAGAAGCCTAGAAATGTTTGCTATGAAACAATGTGAAAGCAAGAACATTTATATAGCTAAAATTCACTTGGCCAGTATTGCATTTCTCTATATTCTGGTTGGTATTTTAGATGTTATTTGCTTTGTAAATGTGTTATCTTTCTCATCTGAGTCTGTGGCTCCTCTGGCTGTGGTTTACAGTATGTGATAATGTGTTGCTTGAAAAGTTCCTATGTATATAGTGCCTAGTACCTCATGCGTTCCCAATAAATGGTTAAGGAGTTGAACCTGTAAAAGTTTCTCTAAAGGTCTCACGTTGATGGGGCGCCTGGGTGGCACAGCGGTTAAGCATTTGCCTTCGGCTCAGGGCGTGATCCCGGCGTTATGGGATCGAGCCCCACGTCAGGCTCCTCCGCTATGAGCCTGCTTCTTCCTCTCCCACTCCCCCTGCTTGTGTTCCCTCTCTCGCTGGCTGTCTCTATCTCTGTCGAATAAATAAATAAAATCTTTAAAAAAAATAAAAATAAAAAAAATAAAGGTCTCACGTTGAAGACAGAATTTGCCATGGTTGTGGCAACTGTCTCATAGTTAATGCCGCAAAGGTATGATTTTTTGGCGGGGGGGATAGATTTTGAGACAGAAATTATTATGAATGAAATATATTTTTCAGGAAAGATATGAACTCAGTAACCGAAGAGCAAAGGCGAGTATTTTAGGGTGTTAAGAAGGTTATCGAAATGATAAATATTTCAGCATAATCATAGTACCATCATCATCGTCATCACCATCATCTATTTTTGGTGAGGATCCACTCTAACCTAGGCACTTAAAGATGGATTTCATATAATCTTTTTAGAACCCTATGACAAAGATATCATTATTTTCATTTCACAGATGGAAACATTTAAGTTCAGGAAGATAAGTAAATGTCTTTATATCGCACAGCAAGTGAAGCGGTAAATCTAAGATTCCGATTTTAATCTTCCCAGTTCCCAAGTTTGAATTCTATTCAGTATGTCCCATGTGACTTCCTTGAATGTTGGTGTGGTAATCATAGACGGGGCAGTGCCATTACTTTACACCACTGCAATTCAGGTCAGGATCCACATTTCCAGGCAGGAATGACATTCAACATATTTATCCACTGGTTGGTCATGGGCAATCAGAGTGGACACTACAATCTATCAGAATGGACCCTCGCCATAACGGACATTCTGACCATGCCAATGTATACTCATTCACTGTCGGCCCTGGACATAGGCTGCAGCCCTTTGAAATGATGTACAAAATGATATGCATGTATAAATGTATGTTTTCTTTTCTGTAAAGAAATTTGATCTCATCAGATTCTCAGAGATTTCTGACCTCTAAAAATTGAAAGCTTCTGTTGGGTAGTGAGTGAGCTAGATTAATTGCTTTGACCAAAAGAACAAGATAATTAAAAAAAAAAAAAGATATTTATATTTAGAGACCAGTACTATGAAACAAAAGAGAATTTATGAGGTGAGAGGAATTGCATTTTGTGGGACAGTGTGGCTAAGGGAAGTGGAAAGAGGCTGGGAAACTGTGAGCTTTCTGTGTTGTGGAGTCATAGGGACCACTCTTGTGTGGGTAGGGAATACTTGATAAGATGGAACCTTGTTTTAGAACTTGTTCTGTTCTTAAATTATTTCCTAAACCAGCACCTGAGTGGCTCAGTCATTTGAGCATCTGGCTCCTGGTTTCAGCTCAGGTCATGATCTCAGGGTCCTGGGATCGAGCCCCGTGTCAGGCTCCATGCTCAGCTCAGAGTCTGCTTGAGATTCTCTCTCTCTCTCACTCTGCCCCTCCCCTGACTCACCCGTGTGTGTGTGTGTGTGTGTGTGTGTGTGTGCATGCGTGTGCATGCGCACGCTCTCTCTAAAATAAATAAATAAAATAGATCTTTAAAAAAATAAAATAAATTATTTCCTGAAACAATTGGGAAGCAGGTTTAGTTTTCTTTTCCTCAATTTTGACACTTTTGGAAACTATAAAAGTCATTTCTTGCCTTCCTCTAATTAGTCAGTATTGTTCCCTGGTGTGTGCTTGTGTGTGTGTGTGTGTGTGTGTGTGTGTGTGTGTAACTTTATAATCTAGCTGTTCTATCTTCAATATGAATAATATAGAAGGGAAACCTCCATTCCCAAATGTTATAAAAACAGTTTTGCATTTATAACTTACTCTATAATTTGAGCAGTTCATTGTACATGATTTTAAGTAACATTTATAACAAAATTAGAATTAATTTTATTAAGTTTTCTGAATCAGTCATCACACCAGATAAGTTTAGCATGAAACTATTAAATATTGGAAAATAAAATTAATGTTGTTAAGTTTATTTTATGCCATTAGGTTGCTCTGCTCTAATAAAATGTCATGTTCACATTCTGTTTGGTACATCAAGAAACTTTCCACATTTCTTCTTCGTCACTACTCTTGTTCTATTTACCATTTTCCCTGGATGATGAGTAGGGAATATACAACTGTAGAAGAAAAATTGGAGGCACTTATTTAATGCATATTTCTCCATTCTTCTGGCTATCTCAGTTGTGCATTACACATGTTAGCAATATAAAAATGTTAAGATTATAGTAGTTTAACAAATATACATTATTGCCAGTGTTAAGCATCCATCTGGATTTGAATCTTTATTGAAAGTAATTGTGGTTTTATTACTTTCTTTAGTACTGCCCAAAATATTCTTCACAAATTCCAACAATATATGATCAATTATAAATAAAATTAAAGCTAATTTTAACAAACCTTAGATGAATTAATGATGAGGAGGCAATTAATATAAAGCCAAGTGAATTCTGATAATATGTGATCAAGTATTATTGCTTTTGAGACTTGTGTAGCCTCTGTTTTGTTAGTTTTATAAAAACCTTTGATCAGCCACCATATAATGTTACCCTTTCTGTGGTTCTGGAAAAGTTAAACATTATTTGAATATGCATTTTAAAGCATCCATTTACCTTTTAAGTTAATTGGAACCCGTTTGAAAGGGACTTCAGTGAATTGTCTTTGAAACGTTATATCAAGACAGCTTCTCATTAGGACGCTTCCAGCATAGATGCACAGCTAAGAAAGCAATGTGTGATTCGCTGTCCAGCCTGCAGTAAACTGAGACTGTGTAGTCAGCTGGAGCTGTGCATTAGCCTGCAGTAAACTGAGACTGTGTAGTCAGCTGGAGCTGTGCACTAGAGTTGCGCTCTAGATGGCTTCTCTCCCCAAATCTCACGTTTTGCCAACTATTATGATCTAGGTTTTGTTCTCATACTGCGAAAATCCATAACCTTGATGCATTATCTGTAATGAAGCATAGTATATCTCTGGGCCGTATGGTCTCTTGAAAACACAAACATATGCAAAACAAATAAAAGAACCATTTCAGTGAAATAATGTGATGACTTTACCACCTGCTCATCCACTTCAGATTTTTACTTTTGTATACGTATATTTATAAATATACGTATATAAAATATATATTATTTATAATATGTTATATATATAATCCCCTGCTGTGTGCAGGGCATTGTGTAGCAGGTGCTGATAATACTGTTGTGAACTAAGGATATGTGGCCCTTGTCCTCATGAAGCTCACACTCTGGCACTAAGATGCTTAGTAACTGCAGTAAAGCTGAGTGACAGAAAATAGAGGGTTTGGGAAGAGCTCAGAGCAGGAGTGCCCAAAGGAGTCTTGGTGATTGGCAGTCTCACTGATGATGAAACATTTCACTTAAGATTTTTCAAGAGAAGGAGGGCTGGAGTAGAGAAATTGTATCCCATGCACAAGAAACAGTATGAGGAGATGAGAAGGACTTAAAAGAATTCTGCTGGAGCTGGAACACAGATAGTGAAGGAGAGATTGCAACAAACAGAAGAGAGAAGGAGGGAGGGATCCTCCTGTGGCAAGTGGAGGTTTACAAACTGTATTTTAATTGTTTATAACTACACCAGGAAGATACCTATCCAGAACTATGGGATCTGTGTGGCTGAAAAAATTCTTTTAATTTGCATTTTTATTTAATGACATAGTTAAAAATACAATGATTTATTCAGAGAACTGGGCAGTCAAAAAGTTGTTATAATTTCTAGTTAAGTGCTGGATACGTTTGGTTTCATCCACCACTGTACTTTCTGTGGCTTTACGTGGCCATTCCCAGGGTGTGAAGCTGTGCTCTGGGATGCTCACCTTCACTGCTTCTAGGGTAGCAGAGGTGAAGAAGAAGAGGGGTGTTGGTATGCCTACAGATAGCAGAGGCTTTGAGTCTTTAAGTTTCCCGATTGCATTTTTGAACTCATCTTTCTCACTCTTCAACTCATCTCTCCTAAGGAGTAATCAGATGGGTCGCACTTCATTTTTTTAATTTTTTAAACATTTATTTATTTATTTATTTATTTATTTATTTATTTATTTTAGATATAGAGATAGAGAGAGAGCATGAACTGGGGGAGGGGAAGAAGGAGTGGGAGAGAGAATCCTCAAGCAGGTTCCGTGGTTGGGCGTGGAGCCCGATGTAGGGCTCAGTCCCAGGACCTTGAGATCATGACCTGAGTCGAAATCAAGAATCGGCTGCTTAACCAACTGCACCCCCAGATGGGTCACATTTTAAAAGTAACAACTGAGTTGGGAGAGTGACACGTTTTGGGTAGCAGGCAGGATGTGCCGTGTGAGAATAGTCATTGGTATTGACTGGGCTAGGCAGGTAGTCAAAGTGCAGATGTCTTGCCTTTGCAACCATGAACATGTAGAATTGATTTTGTTGCAAAGTGCACTGATATTATCTGGCAGTTATTTCAACATTCGCCTTGAAATCCTTCAAGCTTTGAACAAGTAACTATTTTAGTGGTTTTAGAAATGAATAATGGAAAAAGAAAAAGAACTGGGAGCTTATAACTGAGCATGACACCAGAACTGATGCAAGTAATATTTGGTCTCAATCTCAGTTATTAAGCGTATTATGTCAAAGTGTGTTTTAGGAAAAAAAAATTACATCTGACTGAATTATCATGAAGTGTGGTTCAGTAAGGAAACATAGCAAAGTTTGAAATGTAATATGGAGAAAATATTAGATTAAGGAATGCTCCTCCGTCCTAGAGGAAACCAGAGAGATGAATTAAATTCAATGAGAAGACTGTTGGTTGAATAGACATTGGGGCATGGAAAAGAGATATTTCTTGATTGACCCAGAGATTCAAGTTTTAACCCAACGTAGGCCACGAATAGATGCTAAAGCTCAAGAGAAAGATGCATTTGGTATCTCGCTTGCCTACAGTTAAAAGTAGATTGGAACTTATTTGTGAATACAAGCTTTTCAGACTGCCACAGAAACCTTGAGGAAGAAAGTCCTCGACTCCACATGGTTATGGGACTACCTAGGTGTGTAGTCATTAGCATTTGATAAGCAGTAGCAAAGTGATTTCAGTGATTCTTATTTCCATGCCTATATGGTGTTTTAAATTTTATTCTGATAGATTGCAATCACTACTGGAACAGGCACTGGATCTGTTTTGTACACTGAATCTTCAATGCCTAGTACAGTGCCTGAGAAATAGTAAAAGCTCAATAGATGTCAGTTGGATATCTAAAATAAATAATGTTGTAATCCACCTAAAAGAGTCTTTTTTTTTTCTTCTTTTTTGGTTTGTTTGCTTTTTAATATTTCATGAATCAGAATGTAGGAGGCAAGAAGCTAGGATGTACCCCCAGGGTCAGAGCTATGAGAATTCTTTTGGAATATTAAAATTTTAAAGATACTGGTTCTGTTAGTGTTATCTATTAGCTGTATTATTAGATAATATAATAACATTATATTATTGATTGCTTAATTATTAGTGCCATTAATTATACCTGTTGAGTTTAGATTATGTTTTTGAATAGTAAATCATCACAACTATCTTAGTCCTGTTTTGTAATTGCACCTGGTTTGGTCAAAATAAATGAGGCATATCTTTCATAATCATTTACTGTGGACAGTCTCAAATCAGAACTATCAGAGTTTTAACTATGAAAACACTGATACTTTGATATTGCTATAAAACAGCTTACTTTAAACACTGTGAGCAATTATAACATAACCCCTAATTTCCTGAATACAATTTTCCTTTTATAATGAAAAATACTAATTTATCTTGCTAAAAAATTGTATTTATTTAATTCTCCAGTGAGAAGATGTGTGAAAATATTTATTAGACAGACATTTTTTCTGACATTAGACAGACATTCTTTCTGAAACATTTTCAAAAAACCATCCAAATAACTTAATGCCACCATATTTCACCTTCTGTAATGAATCTCAGCTTCTCCATTATGGTGACAAATATCATATACAGGACATACGGACTCTGGGATAAAGGGCTGTGGAAGCAAGTGTCAGTGGTCAGGGCAGCAGTTGTCTGGGACAAATGTGAAAAGGAAAAAAAACAAAAACAAAAACTCAAGAATCATCACTGTATACTTTTTTACTTGATGGCCAAAACCTTTCATATTATTGCTGATAATTAATGGAATTGATTATCCCGTATTATAAAATTACTAAATCAGTGAACTACTGCTTTACACTGATGATAAGACAGCTAATGTGTGATTTTACTATTCCAAAATGAACCATGGTAACATTTGTCGTGTAATGTGATCATTTTCTAAATCAGGATAAATGAAGTGAAGGAGGGTTCTAAAGTTGATCTAAACTAATTAAATGGATCTCAGGCAGCCATGGTTGAATGAGAAGTAAAAATCTTTGAAGACTTTTTAAAACAATGAATCTTATTAAATTCATTCATCATTCCATGGTTAAAACAAAAACTGAACAACAACAACAAAAAAACCTCTGAGTCATTGTCCAAGAATTAGCAGATGCTGATAAGGAAACCCCGGATAGCCTGGACACAAACACAGACAAACATTGGTACTCTTCCTATTTCAGAATGACGATAAGAAGACAGACGTTGAAACCTAAATTTTTGGCACATAGCGTTGTTATCTCTTCACATTTTCTTCTGTCAGCAGTAAACTTTTTTCAGCTCTAGGATTTTACCAGACATACAAGCTAATAAGTTACCGCGTCACAGTTTCGTGGGTGCTGGCAGAAGACATGAGACTCAGTTACTCATGTCACTGCAGCAGGTATGAGTGTCCATGTCTTTGTGTTGGCTCCCTAAGCCCCCCAAGTCCCATGGAGGTGACATGGAAGAGTCCAGATAGAAACTGCACTCTGAAGGTCTTTGTCACAGCCGAGGGGCCCAGGCTAGGAGAATCTGCTACTTTGATGTAAGCAAGCTGCTGTTTGTCAGGGATGGGAGTGGGGTGGGCACGTTCCCTCATTAGTGACAGTATGCAGAGCCCTTGGGGGCCGTGGCAGGCTGCATCTCACAAAATGCCCTGTGCGCCAGGACTCACAGAGGCACTGACTCAAGGACCGTAGCAGCAAAGGTAGAATGTTTTGTGGGATCACAGGAGCTTGTGCTAACACTGGTACGGAGGGAGACTCTTAACACCCTGAAATATAGGGCTTCTGAAATCACAATCAAAATGGATTATAGGTATTAGTTTTGCTTATGAATAAAATTAATAAAAATCACCTTAATAATATACTGGCCCTGAAGAAATGGAATGATGTATGTCTATGGGATAAGCCTGTGTTTACATAAATGATGTCTGTGTATGGCAGAAGCTACAGTTTCTACTCCTTTCTTCCATTGTGCTTTCCATGGTATCACGCGGTAAATAAGCGCTCAGAAATATATTCATGGTAATCAACCTTATGTCTGTATTTATACAAGGAGCTGATGTATTGGATATCATGATCCACAACACCCTGCTTCTGTTGCTGCTAATAGGTGAAGCTATTTCTAGCAATGACAGATCATCAATATCTGATGGGCTCTGACTATTCTTAGCAGGTGCTATCTCTGACAATGCTCTACCTATGTCCTAAATATAGTAATTCACCCTCTAATTATAAAGGAGCCACGGACCTAGAAAAGTAGTGTCTATCAGTCATCATTTACACTGTGTTCAACAAATACTTCTTGTGTGCCCACCATGTATCTTGTTTGAATATGACTGTAGCTCTGCTTGCAAAGAATCATCAGCTACGCCAGGCTCAGTCATTTGACCTTTCATGGCCTTGACCATTGGGCATCATCAGAAATGGAAGAGGTGTTCCCAATGATTATTTCTTTTCTGTGTGTGCATGACAAGCCGTGGGTGGGTGAATGGAGGGAGTCAGGCAAACTGGGGCAATGGGAATAATTGTTTCCTAATCCTTTCTTCCAATCCCCATCAGAAGATATCCTGAAGCTGCAACCATGCTTCGTTTCCTTCAGCTTAAGTCTTTGGTCAGGGAAAAAACAACAACCACCCCCCCCTACAAAAAAAAAAAAAATTGTTACTAATGAAGGAAGATATAATGATAATATTTACAGGGTGCCAATCAAATAGAACAAAATGCTATGCCAACGAAGAATTGAAAAAAAAATGATCTGAAGCATTGCTTCCTTGAGAGTCATTAAGTGGAACTCTTTTTCTACTTCGGAGGTGAGGCGCCATCCAGACTCACGCAGTTATTCATAGAGCTCCCAGGTCTGGACTATGGAGCATGTGGAAACAGTCTGTATGGGTTGTATTTAGGGATGTGCTACACGATGTTGGCAGCGTTCTCCCTGTTTCTATGTATGCTAACTGTTGGTGTCATTCTTATTAAGTCAGGACTGATGATGTGTCACATTCCCACAGGACAGCTGGCTGGTTGGAAGGTGGTATTTCGGAGAGTTACTCACTTTCTATAATAATTGTACTTGGCGTTGGCTTCGCTTTCCTGCTCAGGCGTTTGACACAGCTGACCATTCCCTCATCTTTAGGCTCCCCTTTCTACAGCTTCCCTGGATTTAATAACACTTTCTTAAGGGATTTCATGCCTTCTTTGCCATTCTTCCCTTGGCTGACCCTTGTTTATTTCTCCCACTGACCTGTTGTTCTTCTCCATCTCCTAAATGTGGATGTTCCTCAAGGTTATTTGTTTGCTTTTCTCTCCTCTCTCTATACTCTCCTCTCTAGTGATCTCATCTACTCCCCTAGGTTAAATAGACTGATCTTAAGCTTATTCTCATATCTTTATTTTTAATATTACGGGACATTCTTGAACCTAAGAAAGTGTGCACTTACCCGTGCCACATGTCCACTTAGAGGTCTTCTAGACACCTCATGTTCAACATGTATCACAACACCCATAATCTCTACCCTCATATTCCACTTACTCATCCTCAGCTTATCTTTCATTTTTTCCCCTTTCTCAATTGTACTTCAAATCCAGATTGACAGATTTATTGACTTCTCTTGCATAATATCCATTGTATCTATTCCTTATTTATACTCTTTATTAAACTTAAAACATGTCAGTTGAACTCCCAACATCACTGATTTAAACTGTTGTATCCCTTTCACAGTCAGGAATTGAAAAATCCCACTAGGTTTTCACCAAGTGAATTTAACGTAGGAAATTAGTTACCTTGACAGATGATAGCTGGGAGAAGATGCTACCACGCCCGGTGTTAGAGGAACAAGGAAAGAAATTAGGTTTCTCAGAGAGGAAGACTGCTTGGAGTTGAAGTTCAGATCTCTAAAAGGGTATGATGAGACTAGTCCTCATAATTGAGAAGGAGCTCCAGGCTGGAAAGATGAGCTGGTATAGAGCCATGCGGCTGCTGGAGAAGCTGCTACTGCTGGCACGAAGTTCCCCAAGCAGCAACCCAACAGGAAGAAGGAAGCCCTCTTACATCCTCTTGTTTTCTAGCCTCTTGCTGGTGGCTGCTTTTGGCATAATCTAGCGAGAAACCAGCCGGTAAAAGAGCTTGAGTAATTTAATATGTCAATGCCCAACCAACACATTAAAAAATGGAGAATAGCTGCTGGATTGGGAATCCGCCTTGAATATCCCCATCAGCTACTCAGACTGCATATGCACCCTTTTACGTGTATTTGAACTTCTTCTCCACGATGGTGAATACGTCCTAGGTATACCCAGCAAGAAACAATCGCTCATACAAGGACTCTCTGAGCCTTCCCTGAGAAATGGAAGACACAAGTTCCAATAATCATGCTGTTCATCTCTGGGAGAAACCAGTTCTTTTTCTAGTTTATTCAAAATTGCAAGAGAATATCTTGTATCCTAAAGAATAAATTAAATTATAAAGTTAACCACAAAGATATAAACATATAAGGTAACTTAGAAGAAATAAGAAGGGAGGAATAAAGTTAGTTATTATTACACAAACATATGTGTGTGTGTGTGTGTGTGTGTGTGTGTACAGGTATATGCATATGTATGTATGCATATATATATATACTACACAAACATATGTATGTAGATATATAAACTATATATGTATATATTTATATATACATATGTACAGTCTCTCTATATATGCATATCTATTATACTATATGTGTATATATATAGTCTCTATATACACACATATATTATATTGTGTGTGTGTATATATCTGTATATATATCTATATGTGTATCTGTATGTGTGTGTGTATATAGATATATAGATATATATATATAGATAGATATAGATAGATATAGATATATATATCAGATAGAGGAAAGAAAGAAAGAGAGAAAGGAAGGAAGGGAGGAAGGGAGGAAGGAAGGAGGAAAAAAAATGCCTAATTGATACAGTTCTTATTTCTGTAACTGGTAATAAGAGTAGATTTTTTTATGATCTCTTCTCTATAACCCATCCTGTGTTACCTTTTCCCTCAGCCATAATTTCAATTTGTAGGATTTTTAAATAATTATTTTATATGGTGACCCAAAGTATCTTCCCTTATGGCTCTAAACACAGAAACCTTTATTAGGTTGTCATAGTTTTTCATTAACTTTCACTCTTAGGCATGGAGATACTGAGAGGTGACGTAGGAATCCCTTCTGTATCATACCCATTTCTCCCTGTCACCGTCATGTAGCAGCAACCCAATTTTCCCTTAGTAGTTGGGATGATACTCCAGCCAACCAGTATCCTTCTTTTTTTTCTGTTAGTTCGGTGTTTGAGGAAATGGCCAGGTGGCAGTCTCAACTTTTAGTAAACTGAACTATTTTTATCCCCCTGTGCAGAGTACCTGTGTGCTCTTGGGTACTAAGACATCTGAACGAACAGAGCCCAGGCTGAGAAGATGTAAATCAAACATTCCATGAGTTGAGTGTTAGGTGTAAGAGTGATAGTAGCCACTCCCACTTCCACCTCTTTATTCTGCACATGTATTTTTTGACTGTGAGAAAAATGGCACCATACCTTGCTTGCTATTCAGAGCACCTGTCAGGGTTCCCTCAGTGACTCTGCCTTTCTGAATATTGTCACCATCTGGCACCACAACTAAGCTTTACTAGGCTGATCACCATTCCATCAGGCCAGCTGCTTCGGGGTGATGGGAGACCGAATAATTTGAGAAAAGTCAAAGAACATAGCCCATTACCATATGTCCTTTATAGTGACTGAGTTCACTCTTCAGAAGCAATGTGTGTGAGCACCATACAGTGACTAGGCATTGTCTGCATCTGTGGATAGTGATGCTGTCAGAAACAGGATGGACAGGAAAGGCATTTTGGATACCATGAGTCGATCTCAAATCAGAGCCAATAATCCTTGGCAGACAGATATATTTCTTTTACCCCAGCTGACAGTCATCCTATTAGATGGTTGAAGACCCTTCAGAGAAGTCTTAGAGGAACATTTACTGTGATCCAATAAAGCCAATGCCTTGGGTAGTCCTGTCCTTGCCATATCCGCCTATGATGATAACAAGGACCATGAGACCAAGTGGATGGGAACTTAGAGAAAATCACAAGCTCGAGATGTGTTCCAAAAAGCAGAGAACTTGTATGTTGGCCTAAAAGAAGGCTGTTGCTGTTGCCACTGTTGTTGCTGTTTTCCCTTGAAGCTGTAGAGCTGACTTGTGGAAAATCAAATCCAAAGTTTTATAGAATTACAAGTTGCAGAACCACAACTAAGCTCACAGACTTTTCACATCTTTTATGTGAAAGTTACAGCATTGATTGGGAAGACATTGGACCCTGGAGTTTGGAGTGGATCATCTAGATAGATTCAAACAGAGCTGATGGTGAGCTCCCAAATCTGATGTTTCTCTGCCCTTTTCCCTTCTCTGCCTTCCCTGCTTGAAGACCTGGTTGCTCTGGGTTCCTTAGAGGGGCAAGATAAACTGGTCCTGGGAGTTCCAGAAGAAGCCAGAGCCTGGAAAGAAAGCTGCCTCTGTGACAAAGAATCACTCCTGGGGTACTTCCATTCCTGGGACATTGCTGACATGAGAAGCAAGCAGACAGGAATGAGGACATCTCCGTCTAGTTCTCCTGTGTTCTAAACTTCCCTAAATGCCCCTATTGACAGGATCTAACAAAAGCCCGCTGGCAGAGGAATCCAGGAAATGTAGTCTCCAGAGTTGCATCACAAGCATCAGGAGTGGAATGTAGATGAGTGAGTTTGGAGTTAAGAAAAAAATAGCCAAACCTGACAGCCCTTCCCAACCTTCAAGGACCAGCAGAGGTTGAAAGCTTATCCACAGTACTTTCCCTGATTGTTTCAGTCCCCTTGACTTATAACCCTAGAGACTTTGTGCCAATTGCAAGATCACTGTTCACCTCCTGCTATGCTTTGGGATAACCGTGCATGTTATCTCAAAACTGGTAGAGTGCCTTCCCTCCCTTCCAGAGGAAGCCTTCTAAGAAGAAAAAGAATGCTTTCTCTCTGGGTCTACCAACATCCACAGCAACTTTGTTGAAGGAAGACTTTGACATCATCTTTCCTGAAGTAGGAATCCACCCTCACTTTCTACCATAGTGTCTGTCTGCTTAATTCGGTTCACTTTCCTTTGCTTATTCCATAACCTAAGTAGGCATGTTTCATCTTCCCCAGCCATTTTGAAAGTGTATGCTCTTGGTCGCACATGCACTAGGATGCACTGTGGATGGATTGGAATTAATCTACCACCGTGATTGGAAAAGCCACTGTGTGTGTGCTCTAGACTGACAGTGTGGCAAGAAGAGCATCATCCCGGTCTTCATACAGGGTATCTCTACAGGCATGGCGCTAACTTGAAATGCTGTGAGAATCCTTAGGCTGGTGTTTGTGTGTGTGTGTGTGTGTGTGTGTGTGTGTGTGTGTGTGTGTGATGAACTGATTGCCTCGTAAATGAAAACAAAAAGTAAATACCTTTTAGTTGTGGTTGGCTTTATTTGCTGTGAAAGGGCATATGTTAATGCTGTGTTTTTCAGTAATTTATCATTAGCCATTTCGAGGTTAGGGCCCCAAAGTGGACTACCTTTACTTGGCATTTACTTAGGAACCACAGTGTCATTTATAGCTGTCATCCATTTACAAAAATGAAGTAAATACACTTGTACATAATTAATAGTAAAAATGAGGCAAAGCTTTTAATAGAAAACAGGCTGTATGCTCTAATCTGACATGTTTCTCTCTTTTTAGTGTGAACATACAGGTTTTTATAACTTGAAGTTTAAATGAAAATTTTTATTTTTAAAGAAAATTTGGTTCCCCTCATTTGGTATCAGAATTCAAAGCATATTGAAACATTCTCTATAGCAGAGTTAAATATAGGATAACCCATCACCCTTTGGTATTATCCTGCCATAAAGTGTGTTCTCTTAGTGTTTACACAGGACTGGCCCTGCAGTGTTCACTCTCCGTTGTGTGTTTTCACTCCATGGACAGGGGTTACTGGCTCTTAAACCCGTCCTTTTATCCCAGCGCCTGTGTGTCTGCTTGAATACAGAGCGGGTGGAGCCTGTGTGGGACTTCTTGCTGCGGCCCTGGCTCCGGCAGACAGACCCCCATGCATGTGAGTGGCCTAGGCTACAAGCAGAGAGAAATCAGAAAGTCCTGACCTGTGCGCCAGAGCGGCCCCAGGGGCGGGGAGGCAGGGCAGATCCTGGCTGACCATTTCGGGGACATGGTCCTTAGCCTCACGCTGATTCTCCCCGCCTGTTGAGGGAGACATGGCTGAGAAGTGTGTAGGCTGTCCTCACGGCATCACTGGGTTTTACCTTTCCTGTGCACCACGTCCTTTCCTGTGCCCTCCACATGAGGGAAGGGCCCTAGGTGGGTGTCTGGGGCACATCAAACCCTGGGGGAAGTAAACCCACTAGATGCGAGCTTATGTCAGACCACTGGGCACCTTGTCTTGACTATAACTCTTACTTGAAGTTACATTTACATGTCAACGTAAAGAGATTTAAAATCATCCTTTATTGCCCATTTTAAGTCCCGCCTCCTCTCTCTTTCCACTTCAAGAAACCTTTTCTTTGTGTTTATGATTTAAAGCAGTTTTTCTGTCATCGTGAATCATAGCTACTTTCCCTCAGTGATTTGCATTTTCATGTGTTACTCAGAAACCATCGTGTACGGCTTGATAAAACATCCCTCACTGAGCTGAAACCGTGCCTTCTAGCCTGTTTCCTTATGAACCCCAGAACGGACACTGCCGCTCAGCTCCAAAAACCTCCTGCTGCCTTCCCAAATACAGTACCCTGCCGATTTGCTTCGTCTTGGATCTTCACAGTCCGATGGGGTTTTATGTTCAACTACATCACACTACTGAAGACTTGCCCATTTTCCCCTCCCCTCTAAACTCCGGTGGCGGTCCATGTCTCTGCAATTTCACTTATCCCACTGCTACTGCTGCTCTGTGTCTCCCACGCTCTGTCTGAACAGATCTCGAGCACCGTGCATGGGCTCTTCTTTTCATCTCTGAGTCCATGGTGATTTATGGTGCTGCCGGACACCCACGCATGCTTAGTCTCACTATGTAAATAGATGTGTGACCTAGTGCACGTTCTGTGCCCACTTCCTTCAGACCCAGTAAAAGGTTATCAGATTGGATTGTATCCGATTGAAGAGAGGACCAGTGAGATAACGGCTCAGCCACCTTTTTTTTTGTTTTTTCTGGCATGCACTGTCATGACCTCCTCCCTATCCTGGAGAGCTGCTTTGGGCTAGAATCCTGATGCAGAGATCAATCAACAATGGAAACTGACATCCAGGAAATTGGGGCACCCAGGAAGGAATTGTGTACCTGCCAGGATCAATGAATTGCTCGTGAACTTTTTCATGGATTCAATTAAATAAGTCATATGCTACGGGCTCCTTATCTGGCTTACAGTTTATTAATCAAATTATACTCCTTAGAGTGGATTAAAAGCCTGTTAAATCAACTAAATTGAAATACTTGGCGACTATTCTCTCAATACTATATCTGTAACTCCCACTCAAGGGTAATGTGTCAGTCATGAAATTCACTGAACGACAAATTTCATTGACAGATAGGGACAGTATTTTTTTTAATTTTTTTTCAAAATTCCTGTTTATGTCTTTTAAAATATGAAGAGTGGGCAATGGCCCTGTAAATTTCACGAAGTGAAAGCATCTCTTAATTCTCCGTGGTAAAAAGATGCTATGGAGAGTGTCTGTATTTCAAACTAAAAAATAAACACATTATTACTCAGATAAATCTTTTTATTTATTTTTTT
Source organism: Ursus americanus (assembly GCF_024610735.1). Classification (NCBI taxonomy): domain Eukaryota; kingdom Metazoa; phylum Chordata; class Mammalia; order Carnivora; family Ursidae; genus Ursus; species Ursus americanus. The sequence continues at coordinate 69,868,704 of NC_142137.1, read as the reverse complement.
AAAGATTTTTATTTATTTATTTGAGAGAGAGTGAGAACAAGAGAGATCACAGAAGGAGAGGGAGAAGCAGGCTCCCCACTGAGCTGGGAGCCCAACATGGGGCTCGATCCCAGGACCTTGAGATCATAACCTAAGCTGAAAGCAGTTGCTTAACTGACTGAGCCATCCAGGCACCCCTCAGATAAATCTTTTTGGCTAGTGCTGTTGATACATATAGCACCAAAGGACTTTTGCCATAACAGAATTACTTGCAGTTAAAGCTGGGTGGTAGGAGACCTGCTTCTGAAATCCATTTTTATAGAGTTCCAGAAAATGTCTTGACCTTCTTGGGGCTCTTAACAGCTGATGCTTCCATGGGTTTAAATGATCCTCTAACCACTAAAGGCCCCTGCTTTGGACAAATCTCATTACAAATGACCCTGGCATTCTTTCTCCCAAAGCCTTTCTCAGCTAATACTTGGAAAATATCCAAAAATCTCATTTGAATTTTTTTTTCTGTGACTAATATGTTAGTTATGAATCCTGAGGTATTTTAAAGTCTAATATTTTAAGCAAAAGAAATAACTATTTATAATTGACTTTCAGTCATAAATCAAAGATCAGTGCTGAAAAGTGTGCACGTACTCGTACATACACACATGTTCCCTCAGTCGTATTCTGCACATACCCACATGCCTCTCCCTTCACTGATCGCAGTGCATGTGTTCCTTTTTAGATGGAGAGTGATGTAACTGATGTGAGACTTTTAAGATTCTCTTTTCGTATCATGTTTAATAGCATAAGTTCTAATAAACGGCATCCCAGATCATAATGTTGACTTTACGGGAAAAGAGACATTACCTTCTAATGAAAAATCTGCCGTGAATGAATCATTCATAATTTGCCCGATAATCATTTACACTTGAGTGCATTTTACAGTGTTGAACAGAATGTAATTACACTTGATGACCTTTAAACATTCTTTTAAATTGGGTATTTCTAAATGTAGTCCCTGCTCAGCAAAGACAAGGTATTTCATATGGCTTAATGCATAGAAATGGTCAGTTACATAAGGCATAATTTCATCCCCTCCTTGTGTAGGTAGGTGTCAGATTACTATGCACAAATTATGTGAGATTTATGTGACACTAACTTTAAACCTATTAGAATATATTGCATTTATTTCAACTATGAAATCAGCTAACCAACTCTTGAGAGACAAACTTATGCAAGATATATCTTAAGTGTGACAGAAGACCTCATTCCTATCCTCAAGGTGCTTACAATTCAGATGGGAAGGACACAGATTTGAAGCAAGCTTTATACTTTAGTGATGACAAGGACTTTTGAAGGGTACTGTGTTGAGCCAAATAAGGTAAAAGTAAACTTAGATTCCTTTGTGACTAAAAATTGTTCTAACATTTTTTATAGGTAACGTTCGAATCAGAATCTTCAAAAATGTTATGAAAAAATTAGGCATTCTATGTGAAAGGCATCCTGGTAAACACATAGAGGGAATACACTGAACAAAGCTTCTCTGTTTAATAGCACATAACCTAAAAAAAAAATTAGACTGGGGTATCATTTCCCAAATGAAGTAATCTAGTCTATAAGAACGTCATCACAATATTTAGCGTAAAGTTGGATTTATAAATGAATTTCGAGTGTCAAGTCTATTTGATGGATGCAAATATCATTTAAATTTTCACATCACCTATTCAAATTTTCCGACATGGAAACATGCTTTGTGTTAGTAAAATATTTTTGGAGGTAGAAGTATTGACGATGTTGAATTGAGATAAACAATTTGGTGTAAAGTTCAGAAAATTGGCTTAGATTCATCAGTCTCTGATAATGTCTGGGCTACTAATATTCTGGATGACTTTAATAGCTCATTTTGATTCTCTGTATTTGGAACACAGTTTCTGCTTTCAGACACATTGGAAAGAAACTTTGGATTCAACAATTGGTGGTGGAATTCTACTGAGATTATGAAAGCGTGAGGCACCAGCACTATAGTGTGAAAAATCCAACTGCCCAGATGCGGCATATTGAAAAGTGATTTCTTTAATTCAATCGACAGCACTTTCTGGTTGCTTTCCTTCCCTCCCTCTCGCCAGTAAAAATTTTCTCCAGCTTTTTTGGTTGTTAGTTATGAAAAAATACAAAACTCTAGCAAAGTTGAAATACTACTACAAAAATACCCTATTTCACTCAATTCAGCATTTCTTCATATTTTGACATATTTGCCTTCTTTCTCACACATTTACCCTCACCCAACATAGATCTCACACCCAAACTCACACAGAAACATGAAATAAATGGCATACACGTATAGTACACATCGATATGTACATGCGTGTATTTTGAGCAGATTTATTTGAAAGCAAGTTGAAGATATCATATCACTTTTCATTGAATATTTCAGTATGTATCTCCTAGGTGTAATGTCATTTTCGAATATCATGCTATTACTACGGCATCCAAGGACTTTAACACTGATTCGGTGATATTATTTAATACAGCCCATGTGCATATTACCACGTTTGTCCCTCAAACATCCTTTATGGCCGTTTTCTTTTCCAGGTTGTGATCCTTATCACACTTGGTTTTTTGTTATGTCAAGCCATGTCATATTTATTGACTCTCCAATCTAAAACAACTTTCTGCCATTTTTTGTTTTTCATGGCTTCTGGCATTTTTGAAGACTTTGGACCAGTTGTCCTTTGGAATGTCCCACAATCTGGATTTCTCCTAAGGTTTTCCCCATGATTATACTCAGGTTAAATGTATATGGCAAGAATATCTCCTAGATGGCATGGACCTCACGTTGCCTCGCATCAACAGGTACAACATGTCAGGTCATCCCATGGTACTTGTGATGCTGAACTTCATCACGTGGGGAAGTGAAGTCCACCAGATCTCTCTCTTGTGAAGATAGCTTTTCTATCATATAATTAGTAAATAAAATGTGAGGTGCTACTTTCAGACCTTGTGAATAGCCTATTCCTCAAATCTTGTTAAGAATCCATATTTCTATTCCTACTCAAATCAATTATTGCACTTGTGATTGGAAATAAAAAGGAGATATTTATAATTTTATCATTCTCTTACATTTACTATTTAACATTTTTCTGTAAAGAATACTGTGGTCAGTGGGAGCAAGCCTCTACCTAGTTTTGATACACCCCATCAGTCTTTGAGCACTTCCTTGTTTTTGGCATGAGATGTTCCAGTCTCATCTTATATTTTGCATGCCCTAGAGTCTGGCTATTAGGAGTGCACATGGCTATTGACGTCTTTGCTCCTAGACTATTCAGAACATAATAGTACACGCACACACGTGTGTCTGTGTTTGTAGTCATGAGTTTGTCCAGGTAACTCCAGTTCAAATCCAACACCACTTGCCCATTCAGTATCCATATCTATCTTCTCCCACAGTGGAAAACCACATTATCAGAGACATCAACATATTAACTCATTTATTCTATCTCACAGTACATTCAAAAGTCTCAACGTTACTAAACCCAAAGCACTATCAATCAGACTTATTCACAGATTTCAACATATTAAGTACAATACAAGGATTCATATTAAGGTTTCTTGACAATGTTTGGCAAGTAATTCATAGTACATAATTGGTATATGATGTTAATTGAATTTGACAAGGGAAACAATGCTTGATTTAGGTGCAGGAATATTGTGTAAGCTTCAAATGTTGAGTAAGTCCAATCTAAAATTACAACAACAACACAGGAACATAGTTTGACTCATGAACAGCCAAGAAGGCAGTAAATAAAGGGAAAAGCAATCTTTATATAAGTGCTTTTCGGATATTGGAAAGTGTTTAATGGATAGCATGTGTAGAAAGGAATAAGCTTGGCCAAGCCAGGCCCCCATGCATATATATTAAACTATAAATAACAGGCAGGGAAGTTCTAACTCAAGTCTAACTTCTCACTAAGCATTGGTGAAAACAAACAAGCGCACAGCCCTGGCAGTGATGAGCATAATGGGATCAATTCTGTTTGCTCCAGTCTGTAGTTGTCTTTTTGTTGTCCAGAGTCTGAGGGGCCATAGCTGGTCCCCTGCATTGTTCCTGCCCTACATTGCTCTGCCCAGTACTGCCTTGTGTCCTTACTCATTATATCTTGTAGAAGACCCTGAATTTCTGCATATTCAGACTTTCATCATTGGCTATTGCTAAGGCAGGTTGTATTTACCAATGAACTCTGTAAAATATCTGTTTCCTAAGGATATCTTTTCCTTCTATTTGTGTGTTTTCATAGCTTTGTTACTTTCTCTGCCTAGTATTACAGTTTTTGCATTTTGACCCTGCCATGGTCTTACACTGGTTCACAACATGAAGACTTACTTCTCAGTTGTGCCTGAATTTTAACAGGTCCCCATGGTACAGAAATGTGTGCCCTATGTCCTTTACTTTGTCACTGTATTAAGTATCCTGCCTGCCTTCTTTCATTTAAACCTAACTGCTTTTATGCTCGTGAATTCAATTGCCTTTTTAATATTACATATATGGTCGTTAGTGATCTTTAGAATCCAGTATAATTATATGTTTTAATTACTCTGATTTGAGTTCCTGCTACATTCTGGCTTTTGTTGTTTTTGTTACTGTGGATGGTAGGAAACATTGACATTTCAAGAAATGTGTGTTTTGCTAAAGAAGGGTTGACAAACAAGTCTTGGGCTTGGAATTTAAGTGTTGTGGGATTTTAATCAAGAGTAAGGGTTATAGACCAATGTCTTCTTTGAAAAAAACTGGGCAGAGAGAATGGGAAATGTTTATGGAAAGTTGGACGACACCCTTAGGATCAGGGGTTCGAATGCCCTTGATAGACACCCACATCTTTGCGGTATTGCCAATAACTTCACCTGCAACTGTGCCTAAAGCTTGGTTCCTAGCAACAGGAAAAAATAAAATATCAAAGTGGTGGATTGAATATATCTTAGAAATGTAACAACAGCAGCTGTTTACAAAGGCATATGCTTCTCCTGGTCAGTATTGTTATAAAGTTGATGACTTTATCATACTTCACACTCTAAAATAGTAACCTCCTTTATTTTCTCTCATTTAAAAGACCAGTTATTTGCTTTGTAAAATAATCACTATGTGGTGCAATATGTATGTTTAAGTAAGGAATCTCTCTGCTCACTCAAGACTAGTACTTGAAATGCCTGGCTCAACCCCCAGGAGAAAGTCAGACAGAATATGCAAAGGAAAAGGTAGTGATTAAAGGCATGGGATATATCTAGAATGTGAGTGCTCTTCCTTTTAGTGAACTTTTACAAAGGGTTATGTGCTGTCAGAAGGGTGTCTTGTGCAAATCTTTTATGATGGTGCAGAGTCCTGGAGGAAATTGGGAAGAATGCTGAAGTCTTTCTAAGTAAAATGAAGAAGTAAATGAGGGAAATCTATGATTCGAAGTGTTTTTAAAAATAGAGTTTAAGAGCTGAAAATGTTTAAAGTGTTTCAGACTTTGTATTGCCATTTAAAATACCTTTCATCACAGAAGGATATAAGGAGTGAGAATGGTTACTTTCTTCACAATATGAAAAAAAAAAATATTACTCTGTCATGCCTCAGTTTTATTCTCCAGAGTTAGCCACTTTATTAAAACATTGCTTTACTTATTTCTTCTGGAAATCATCATCATATGCATTGACTTATAGACTTTAAAATAAGACTTTTCATTCCCTATCTCGAACAGTTACTGATATAGCACACTTACCCTACTTCTCGCGTCTTCTCCCACCCTATTCCCATTGTTTATCCCGCCTTCAACCCAAACTTATTGGGAGCCGGTGGAAATAGGAAGCAGACATGGTCTCTGCCTTGTTGGACCTCCCATTGTGGTAGGCCAGATGATTGTTGACCTGAAGTTCTTCCCTGTAATAATATGGCACGTTATTACTTTTAATGATGCACTTTAACTTTTATTTATCCAACTAAATTTGGTAGTATCTGTCAGCTAGTTATTTTCTAGGAGAAAGGAATTAAGATCTCCACATTTTTCACTTCTGCTCTTTTTTTCCCTTCCTCCTAAATTCTGTCAGCCACATCATTACAGTTTCATTGATAAGGCTTATAAGATGTGTATTATGTTCTTTAGCTGTAGCAAAGTTTTCCATATTTTGCTAAATAAGTCACATTTTTTGTTACCTCAAAATGTTAATTTTTTTAATTTGGTAAATGGCATATTACATTTTAAATTTGATATATACATCATGTTACTTGGACATATTTATGTATTGTAATATGATTGTCATTGAAGCCATATTTATCACATTACATAATTACATGATATTATTATCTGTATTAACTATACTGTGCATTAGATCTCTGTGGCTTATTTATTATTTGTTACACATTTGTGACTTTTAAATATCATCAATCTTCTTCCCTCAGCCCTGTTCCCTGGTAACCACCACTTACTGTCTGGGTATTTTTTTACAGGTTTGACTTTTTTTTTTTTTTTTAAGATTTTATTTATTTATTCGACAGAGATAGAGACAGCCAGCGAGAGAGGGAACACAAGCAGAGGGAGTGGGAGAGGAAGAAGCAGGCTCATAGCAGAGGAGCCTGATATGGGGCTCGATCCCATAATGCCGGGATCACGCCCTGAGCTGAAGGCAGACGCTTAACTGATGTGCCACCCAGGCGCCCCTGACTATTTTAGATTCCACATATGCGTAATATCATAATAGTACTTGCCTTTCTCTGGCTTTTCTCACTTAGCATAATGTGTTCAAGGTCCATCCGTGTCACAAATGGCAAGATACCCTCCTTTTTCGTGGCTGAGTAATATTTCATTACATATATATATAATATATATTTATATTTATATATATTTATATATCTAAATATATATATATATTAAATATTTATATATCTTTATTATATATATAAATCTTTTTTATCCATAGATCTGTTGATGGTCATTTGGGTTGTTTCCATATCTTAACTGTTGTGAATAATTCTGATAAACACAGGTGTGCATGTATCTCATCAAATTCCAGTTTTATTTCCTTTGGGTATATACCCAGAAATGGAATCGCTGGATCGTATTATAGTTCTATTTTTAATTTTGGAGGATACTCCATATTGTTTTTCATAGTGGCTGGACTAATTTACACTCCCACCAACAGTGTATAAAATTCCCTTCTCACCAAATCCTCGCTGGCACTTGCCCCTTGTCTTCCTGATGGTCGCCATTCTAACAGGTATATGTTGATAGCTCATCGTGGTTTCTATTTGTATGTCCCTGATGGTTAGTGATGAAGATTTGTTGTAGCCAAATAAATAAACTGTAATCACCACATGTCGACTATGTCATATGATAGGACCCACAAGGAAAAAATAATATTCCAATATTTCTCAACCTGTATCAGTCAGTAATGTTCTAAACATCAAAGTCGATATAGAATATTAATTATTAAAGATCCTTTCATATTTTAATTTGTTTCCCATCTGAGTCACATTCATGCCTTTCCTTTACAACCTTCTGTTTTTTCAGAGAAGTTGATTTTCATTGTTCTTGTTGATGGAAGAAACACATGCCATCATATTGCGATTAAGAATGTTTGTCATTTTAAACACTGAATTTGTTGTCATAGATACACTTTCTCCTTGATGACATTTTTAAAAATATTTTATTTATTTATTGGAGAGAGAGAGAGGGAGAACATGAGAAAAAGCATGAATGAGGGGGAGGGGCAGAGAGAGAAGGAAAAGGCAGACTCTCCACTGAGCAGGGAGCCAGACAAGGGACTCAATCCCAAGACCCTGAGATTATGACCTGGGCCTAAGGCAGACACTTAACTGACTGAGCCACATAGGCGCCCCTCCTTAAAGACATTTTTATGAACTCATTTGATTTCCTCTTCAAATTTGTATCTGTTACTTCTTATAGATTCTTTTGTTGGGTCCAGTTTCATACCCTTGACATTTTTGTTTTGTTTTGCTGAGGTACATCTGTGATTAATTTCATTTTCCTATTATGATATTTAATTTTATGTGTTAACTTGACTGAGCTAAGAAATGCCCAGATAACTGGTAAAACTGGGTAGACCGAGCACAGAAGATCACCTTCACCAGTGCAGGTGGGCATGATTCAATCTTCTGGAGACAGGAGAAGATGGGTGTCCCAACTCAAGCAGAGAGCAAATTCAATCTTCTACGTATTGTCAGACTTATGTTACTTCTTAATTTAGCTTTTATTTTTTAATCTGTTCTTATTTTTTACTTCTTTGTCTTTTTCTTCCAATTCTGGAAAATTTCTTGACATTGTCTTGTAGATCCTTACCACTGCAAGTTTATACATGGAGCAACAACATTAATGTCACTTGGAAGTTTGTTAGAAATGTAGAATCTCCGATTCCACCCCAGGCCTGATGACCCAGACTGTACTTTAACATCTCCTGATCACTCACATGCATGTGAGACTTTGAGAAGCACTGATCCCTTGATTCATTTTTCTTTCGTGTTCACTGTCTTCTATTAATGTGGTTATCTGTCATAGTTATAATTTCTAGCAACTATGTCTTATTCTCTTACTGCTTTCTTGGCACCCCAGCAATTTTTGTACAGACTTCTCTCCCATTGCCAAGTTTACCAATCATGTTTTTAAAATTTCTCTTCTTTAAAAGTTCTTTCAGCATTAGTTCTCTTTTTAAGTTTTGATCTTACTTTATCATGTTATTTGCTTATCTCAGAAATATGGTGATCTTGCTTGTGAATATTTATGATTAAATGGTACAATAATTAGAGGTGGGAGCTAGTGTGGATTCCCCATTGCATTCCGTAGACATATGGGTACCAAAATCCTGTGCCCCAAATAATCGTCTGGAATGTGTTAGTGAGTTCAGTTGCCAGGCAGGCTTCCTTTTTGTTCTGATGCTTTGCCTCTGTTAGCTCATTCAATGTCTTCAATAATCCTGCAACGTAGGGATGGTTACTAGCCCACTACAGGGCTGAGGAGCTGGAGGCAAGAAACAGAGTTGCTGAGTCACATGGTGAGTGGTAGAGTGGAGATTCAAACCCAGGTGGCCTGGCCTCAAAGTCTACAGTCTTGATGATGACACTGCAGAAGGTCTTTGCTGTTTCAAGGATATTTTAGTGTATTTTAGGCCTGGATGGAGATGCCTCTATGCCTCTCTCCCATTCCTCCCTGCTCTGTGCTGTAGGTCTAGAATCACCTGAGGTTCTGCTTTACTTCTTTGCTAGCTTCAATCCCACAGCGTAGGCTTCTCCAGGAACATTTTATCTTCTGTTTTGAGAACCATTATTAGGGTTTTAGCAGTTACGTACATGAGAAGAAGAAAAGAAGCCAGCTAGCACAGTTATTCTGTGCAAGTCTTCTAACGGACAGTGCTGAAAGCTGCCTGCCACCTACTCCTGATTCCTAAGTCACTCGATTGTGAATTGGAGCCTTTTTATGGTTCCAAAGAGCCAGCATCCTCTAGCATCCTTGGAAGTACTTATGTCAGTTTCTAACCTCCTCTGACTTGGTTTATTTGTTAATATGATGATCTATGATTTTTTCTTTTTTTTCTGTTTCTTTTTTTTTTTTGAGATTTTATCTTATTTATTTTTTTATTATGTTCAACTAGCCAACATATAGTACATCATTAGTTTTTGATGTAGTGTTCGATGATTTATTAGTTGCGTATAACACCCAGTGCTCATCATTTCAAATGTTAGAATGTAGGTATCCAGAACTTCTCTATTAATTAAAACCTGTTTTACAGTCTTGATATATTACCTTTATCAGGTTAAGGACTTCTGTACCTGATTTGCTCTTCTTTCTTTTTTTCTTGTAACATAAAAAGGTATTAAATCTTCCTGAATTATTTTTTGTATATTGAAAGAGATAATAAGCGATTCCCTTTTTTAGTATATTCATATGTTGAATTACATTGATGGGGAGCTTTCAAATAATAAACTATCCTTACATCCAGAGATAAAGCCTATTTGATGGTGATACATGGTCCCGAATAAGGATTTTCACATATGTTCATAAGTGAAATGGAATGATTATCCCTGTTTTATTTTGAAATTAATACAATGAACTGGGCAGCTTCCTTTCTTTTTCTTTTCCCTTTTAAAATATAAATAATGTCCCTTAATAGTTTGAAAGAGCTCAGTAATAAAACCTTCTGAATCTGCTTATTTAAACCTTTTCCTTTTATTTCATACGTACACATTTTCGTTCGATGTATCTAGCCTTCCTTGCACCAGTTTGGGCCCATCACATTTTTCCAGGTTTTTATACGTGTCCTCTAGGATCTCAGTCACATTAGACAACGGTTGTTCCATAAAACCTATGTTTGGTCTATAGTTGTTTCTCACATAAGGTCTGATTTTGTTTTATCTCTTTACTCAAGTGTGTAAAAGCTTCGTCTACTTTATGCTTTTTTGCAAAATTCCCATTTTTGGTATTAAACTTTCCCATTTTTAAAATTCCTTATGTACTGATTTTCTGTACTAATTTTTTGTTTTAATAAAACTGATTGGCAAGGTGCTATAGCAATGCTTATCTCCTCCAGACCAAATTAAAAAAAAAAAAAACTGAGACTAAATGACACTTTTCAGGATCATTTTGCTTATAAATTCGAAGCTGAGAATCTTCAACCCACATATTGTACCAGCAGGGTTTGGCTTGATGCAGAAGGGGTCTGGTTGCAGCAGAGGGGGGCAGGGGGGAGGATTGACTGATGGAGAAGGCAGAGCATTATATTGTTACATGAAGAAAAGATCTAACTTCAATCTCTGACTCTGGTGGACAGATCTAGGGTGAACATGTAAATTACCAAATGGCTTCTCTTGGTTCATTATAAAGAATTAATTTCTAATGGTTTAAAGTAGATAACCATTAAAGGATACGGGATGATAGTAAAATCTTAAATCCACATTCCAGCAAGTGTAGGAATGGAGACAGATTAGCCTGTGCTGAAGGATGTCGGAAAAGAAATTCTTTGGTATCAAGTATGGGTGGGGTGAGCTACTTGTAGTCTCTCTTCTGATGCTGAGATGCTGTGTTCCGGCTCATATTGATGAATTGACTAAGAAGCTCACACTACAGAGTGGAAAACTATGTAGCTTTAGTTGAGTCAAGACAGTAAGCTGCCTTTAAGAACTTTTGAAGCTGGGTGGTATGCGCTATATTCAAGGCTGTACACAGCTCCCTGTTTACCTGTTATCAACTAAAACTATATTTGTTGGAAAGCTGCTGCCTTGCTGAATCTAGAAATTGGCTAGATATGGAAGCTACTGGAGAATAGAAGATTGCCTTGGATATGTTTCAGCATGTCAAATGAAGGGAGAAAATAACTCTCAGTTACTCCTATTTAAAATGTTTTATACTGCTATCTGCATGAGAAAAATGTGTAAATGTCACTCTAATCTTACATAAACTAATCTTCCTTCTGCTCTTTGGTGCCATGAATTAAGAAGATAGCAAGCCAGAAAATAAAATCTGTAATGAACTAGTGGCAAATTTGTTATCTGTTGAAGATACAGGGGATTTTTCTCTTCTTTTTTCACTAATCAGAAGCAAACAACACAAAAAAAGTATAAAAATAAGCTTACCAAAAATTTGAGCTGCTGGCTTACATAGAAGTTGCTAGTGTTATAATTGAGAAGGCTGGCGACATGTAAATAAGTAGTTCTCTATGTAGACAATGCTGTTTAAACATGTATCTCATAATGACATCCAATAGTAAAATAATAAAAGATGGATTTGATTTTAAAGAATATAATGTGATAAACACAGGCAGGCAGATCTAATGCATGCTATGCTATTTTTGCTAAGCAGATCATTGGTATGACTTTAAATTTATGTCCCACTGATCTGTTCTTAGCCCTTATAGATGCATGCATGGATCATCTGCCCATTACTTACAAGCTGTTTATCCTGAGAAAGGATATGTGGTTTGAAGTATTCATCTGGCACTCATATGATTACTCTTTCCTCTATAATTAGAAAAGTCAGTGTCTGGGAACCTTCTTATTTTATAGTCTCGGAGTGTGCTCTTTCAGTGCTGGAAGTGTCTGGTGCATTATTATTAGAGTCAAGATTGTTGGTTCTGTAAATAAAGTGTTATATATCTTCAAGGTGTGGTGCAAATCTATTTAGAAATCTAGTTAAAGTGAAGAGAAATGGATGGCGTATAGCTATATTTGAGAAAGAGGGGTTTTTTTGTTATTGAGGTAAAAAGGGTATATAATATTAAGTTAGTTTCAGGTGCACAACATAATAATTCAATTTTTGTATACACTACAAAGTGATCACCACAATTACGCTAGTTACCATTTGTCACCATACAATTAATTCCCTTCACCCATTTTTCCCACTCCCCAATCCCCTTCCTCGCTAGTAACCACCAATCAGTTCTCTTTGAGTTTCGTTATGTATTGTTTGTTCATTATATTTCACGTGTAAGTGAAATCTTACGGTATTTGCTTTTCTCTGTCTGACTTACTTTACTTAGCGTAATACCTTCAGGGTCCATCCATGTTGTCTCGAATAGCGGGATTTCCTTATTCTTTATGGCTGCCTTGTATTCCATTCACCCCTTCTTGATGTATTCATCCATCAATGGATGTTAGGTTGTTTCGATATTTCCATATCTTGGCTATTGCAAATAATGCTGCAATGAACATTGAGGTGCATACATCTTTTTAAATTAGTGCTTTCCTTTTCTTCAGATAAAGACCCAGAAGTGGTATAGCTGAGTTATATGGTAGTTCTAGCTTTGATTTTTTAATGAACTTCTATACTGTTTTCCATAGTGGCTGCATCAATTTTCATTTCACCAACATTGTACAAATGTTCCCTTTTCTCCACATTTATTATATCCTGTCTTTTTGATAATAGGCATTCTAACAGGTGTGAGATGTTGTGTCATTGTGGTTTTGATTTTCATTTTCTTGATAATTAGTGATATTGAAACATCTTTTCTCATGCCTGTTGGCTATCTGTGTGTGTTCTATGGGAAAATGTCTCTTTAGATCCTCTGCCTATTTTTTAATCTTTTTTTTTTAATGTTTCTGCTGTTGTGTTGTCTTAGTTCTTTATATGATTTGGATATTAACCCCTTATTGGATATATGATTTGCAAGTATTTTCTCCTATTCAGTAGACTGACTTTTCATTTTGTTAATGGTTTCATTTGTTGTACAGAAGCTTTTTAGTTTGGTGTAGTCCTTTCTGTTTATTTTTGCTCTTGTTGCCTTTGATTTTGGAGTCAGATCCAAAAATTCAATGCCAAGACCAATGTTAAGAAGTTTACCATTCTAGAAGTTTTTTGGTTTCAGGTCTTACATTCAGGTTTTGAGGTAAATTTTGTGTATTGTGTAAAATAGTTGTCTGGTTTTATTCTTTAAATATGGTGGTCCAGGTTTCCCAACACTATTTATTGAAGAAATTGTCTTTCCCCATTGTTTATTCTTGGCTCCTTTGTCATAAATTAATTGACCATATATATGTTGGCTTATTTCTGGGGTCTATATTTTGTTGCATTGATGTATTTGTCTGTTTTTATGCCAGTACCATACAATTTTGATTATTACAGCTTTGTAGTATATTTTGAAATCAGAAACAATGATACCTCCTGCTTTTTTTCTCTTTCAAAATTATTTAGTCTATTCAGGGTCTTTTGTGGTTCATACAAATTTTAGAATTATTTACTCTAGTTTTGTGGAAAGTACCATTGGAATTTTGATAGTGATTGCACTGAATCTATAGATTGCTTTAGGTAGTATGGACATTTTAACATGTTCATTCTTCCAGTCCATGAGCATGGAATATCTCCCCATTGATTTGTGTCTTCTTCAGTTTCTTTTATCAGTGTCTTGTAGTTTTCAGTGTACAGATCTTTTGGTTCCTATGTTAAATTTGTTCCTAGGTATTTTATTCTTTTTGGTGCAGTTGTAAATGTAGTTGTATTCTTTTTGATTTTTAACTTCTCTTTCTGATAGTTCATAGTTACTGTATAGAAAAGCAACATATTTCGTACATTATTTTTGTATCCTGCAACTTTACTGAATTTATTGGTCCTGATGCTTTTCTGAGGGACTCATTAGGGTTTTCTATGCATAATATCATGTTATATCATGTTATCTGCAAATAGTGACAGTTTTACTTCTTCCTTTCCAATATGGATGTATTTTATTTCTTTTTCTTGCCTAACTGCTATGGCTAGGACTTCCAATACTATGTTGAATAAAGTGCCAAGAGTGGGCATCTTTGTATTGTTCCAGTTCTTAGAGGAAAACTTCCAGCTTTTCAATGTTCCTTTTTTTTTTTTTTTTTTTTTTTTTTTTTTTTTTAATGAGGTTAGTGGTGGTTTGTCGTATATGGCCTTTATCATGTTGAGGCACGTTCCCTCTACATCTGTTTTGTTGAGAGTTGTTATCATAAATGGATGTTGAATTTTTCTCAAATGCTTTGTCTGCATCTATTGAGATGATCATATTATTTTTATCCTTCATTTTGTTAATGTGGTGTAACCCTTGATCGATTTGTGGATGTTGAACCATCCTTGTGTCCTTGGAATAAATCCCACTTGATCATGTTGTATGATACTTTTAATGTTGTTGAATTCATTTTGTTACTATTTTGTTGAGAATATTGTATCTATATCCATCAGGGATATTGACCTGTAATTTTTATGTTTGTGGTGCCTGTCTGGTTTGGGCATCAGAGTAATGCTGGACTCATGAAATGTGTTTCTTAGAGAAATTTTTTGAGAGATTCAATTTTTTGAGAGATTGAGGAATTTAAGTATTAAATCTCTTTGATGTTTAGTAGAATCCATCATTGAAGCCATCTGGTCCTGGACTTTTGTTTGTTGGGAGATTTTTTATTTTGCACTCAATCTTTTTACCAATCATTAATCTATTCAGATTTTTTTATTTCATCATGATTCAGTTTTGGAAGATGGTGTATTTCTAGAAATTTATCCATTTTTTTCCCTAGGTTGTCCAATTTGTTGGCATATAGTTGTATACATAGTAGTCCCTTATGATCCTTACATTTCTATGGTATCAGTTATAACTTCTCTTTCACTTCTGATTTTATATATTGCACTCTCATTTTTTTCTTGGTGAGTTTAGCTCAAGGTTTATCAATCTCTTCAAAGAACCAGTTCTTAGTTTTCTTGATCTTTTCTATTGCCTTTTTGCCTTTTCCTTCTTTCTACCAACTTTAGGCTTTGTTTGTTCTGTTGTTGTTGTTGTTGTTGTTGTTGTTTCTTTAGATGTAATGTTAGACTTTTTTTTATGTGAAACTTTTCTTGTTCCTTGAGATAGGCCTGTATTACTATAAACTTTCCTCTTAGAACTGCTTGTGCTGCATCTCATATATCTTGCACTGCTCTATTTCTGTTTTCATTTGTCTCAAAGTATTTTTTTGATTTTTTCCTTTGATTTCTTCATTGATTCATTGACTGTCCAGCAACATGTTGTTTAATCTTCACATATTTGTGGGGTTTTTTTCTTGTTATTGATTCCTAGTTTCATACCATTTGTGGTAAAAAAAAAAAAAGTGCTTAATATGATTTCAATCTTCTTAAATTTATTAAGACTTGATTTTGACCTAATATATAATCTGTTCTGGAGAATGTTCCATGGACATTTGAAAAGAATGTGCATTCTGCTGCTTTTGGATATAATGTTCTGTTTGTATCTATTAAAGCCATTTGGTCAAAAATGTATCATGTAAGGATAATGTTTCTTTCCTGATTTTCTGTCTGGATGATCTATCCATTGATGTAAGTGGGGTATTAATGTGCCCTTGTTGAATTGCTATTAATTTCTCCCTTTAGGCCTGTTAATACTTGCTTTATACATTTAGGTACTCCTATTTTGGGTGCCTAAGTTTTTATGAATGCTGTCTTCTTTGGATTGACATCTTTCTTATTATATAGTACCTTTCTTTGTCTTTCATTAAGTCTTTGTTTTAAAATCTATTTTGTCTGCTATGAATGCAGCTATACCAGTTTCTTTTCATTTTCATTTTCATGGAATCTCTTTTTCTATACGTTCACTTTCAATCTGTACATATCTTTACTTCTGAAGTGAGTCTTTTGTAGGCAGCATATAGATTGCTCTTGTTTTTTCATCCATTCAGCCACTCTCTCATATTTTGATTGGAGAATTTAGTCTATTGAAATGTAAAGGAATTATTGATAAGTATGTAACATTGCCATATTGTTCATTGTTTTCTGGCTGTTTTTGTATTTCTTCTCTGTCTCTTTCCTCTCTTGCACTTTTTCTTAATGATTTGGTGACTTTTATTGTTCCGTTTAGATTCCTTTGCCATTGTCTTTTGTGGATGTATTATAGATTTTTGCTTTGTGGTCATGAGGGTCACATATAGCATTATATCTATATTTTAAAACCGATAGCAACTTAAATTTAAACACATTCTAACAACTAGATATTTTTACCCCCTTTTGTTGTATTTTTAATGCATTATTTTACATATTTGTATTTTGTGTATCCCTTAACTTATTATTATAAACACAGTTAATTTTAATACTCTTGATTTTTAACCCCCATACCAGCTTTATAAGTGGTTATTCCATTACCTTTACTATATATTTGCCTTTACCCGAGAGATTTTTACTTTTATGTGTTCCTTGTTACTAGTTAGTGCTTTTTATTTTCCACTTAAAAAAGCCCCTTTACCATTTTCTATAGTACTGCTTTAGTGGGGATGAACTCCTTTAACTTTTGTGTCTCTCAAATTACTTTAATTCTGAATGATATAACCTTGCCAGTTAGAGTATTCTTGGTTGGAAGTTTTTTGCTTTTTGGTTTTTTGACTTTTTTTTTTTCTTCTTCTCAGGGCTTTGAATATATGTCATGCCACTCTCTTCTGGCCTGCAAGTTTCTGCTGAAAAGTCAGCTGATAGTCTTATGGGGTGGGGGGGTTCCCTTGTATGTAACAAGTTGTTTTTCTCTTGCTGTTTTTAAGATTCTGTCTTTAACTTTTAACATATATATGTGATATGCATCTCTTCATCTTATTTTGATCTTTCTGGACCTGAATGTGTTTCCTTCCTAATGTTAGTGAAGTTTTCAGTCACTATTTTTCTAAATTAGCTTTCTGTTCCTTTCTCTCTCTCTTCTCCTTGTGGGACTCTTATAATGTGAGTGGTATTCTGCTGTATGTTGCCCTATAGTTCCATTAAGATTTCTTTATTTTCTTAAAAAATAAATAAATAAAACCTTTTTTTTTAATTATTTTTTTTCTGCTCCATTTAGGTGATTTCCACTGCCCTGTCTTCCAGGTTGCTGATCTGATCTTCTGCTTCATCTACTTACCTGTTGATCCCCACTAGCATATTTTTTCAATTCAACTATTATATTCTTTAGCTCTGTGACTTCTGCCTGGTTCTTTCTCATATTTTCTATCTCCTTGTTGAAATTCTCATCATGTTCATCCATTTTTCTGAGTCCAGTAAGTTTCTTTAAGACCACTGCTTTGAACTCTCTATCAGGTAGATTACTTATCTCCATTTCAAGGTCTTTTTCTGAAGTTTTACCTTGTGCTCTCATTTGAAACATATTCCTCTGTCTCCTCATTTTGCTTGACTCTTGTATTTTTTTCTATATATTAGGCAAAACAGCTATCTTTCCCAGTCTTAAGTGAGTATCCTTACATAGAAGATGTGCCATAGGTCCAGAAGAGCAATTCTTCTGGCCATCAGCTCTTCTGGCCATCAGAGTCAGGTGCTCAAAGGGAATCCCCCGTGTGGGCTGAGTGTGACCATTAGTTGTGGCAGAGCCACAGCTGCAGCACATATGGTCAGGTGCTCACCCAGCAGGTGTGCCAGGGCTACAGCTGTGAATTGGGGGTCAGGGTGTGCCCCCTGGTACTAGCAAGTTAGAGGGAGAGCATCAGAATGGCACCAGCCAGCACCAACAGGGTAGAAAGAGAACTAAAAAGTTGCTCCCATAAAGGCTTCTATCCCTGGAGAGAGTCACGTTGTCTCCTGCCTCTCCAACAGATGCTTTAAGATTAGCAAGTTGGTCTCCTTCACATCTGGTCTAGGTGCTGTTCAATTGCTGCTTTTGCGCTGAGTCCCAGGGAGAATGAGTTTGTGTGTGAGCCCTTTAAGAGTGGGTTCTTATTTCCCTACAGCTCTGTGGTTCTCCTGGACATAAGCCCCACTGGTTTACAACACCAGACTAGTTTTCGGGACTCATCTCTCTGTGCAACTGCTGGGGGTTGAGGTGCCTGAGGTGGGGGCAAGGCACAAACCGCTCACCCCTCAGGGAAAAGTCCATAGCCTTTTGAGATCCCTCGAAGTTGTGCACTGCCATACCTGGAATGGGGTTTTTGGCATGATTGTCTCTGCCTCTTCTACTCCTCTCAGTGGGACCCTTTTATCCTTTGTTGTGGAGGAGCAGTTCAGCTATTTTTCAGTTCTTTTTTCAGAGAAAATTATTTCATATATAGCTAAAGATTTGCTGTGTCTGTGGGAGGAGGTGACTTCAGGATCTTCCTACCCCACCATCTTGAACCACCTCTCTTCAAGAACAAGTTTTTTTGGAAAATATACATTTCCTGCTGAGATTTACCTGTGGTGTTCCTGGCATAAGGTAAGGTTCTAAATATAAATAACGTTGGGGCCAAATGGAAGGCAAATTTTGCCAATAAAAGTCTTTCAGTGAATTTTTTCTGTGTCCTTATCAAGAGAAATTGAGACTACTTTGAAATCATATCACTTTTAATTAAGGAGGAACTGGGCAAAGATGGTCTCTAGCTTAATCCTGGGCCTGTGTGCAGGGTGCTCCACATTGCCTCTGTTTTTCCAGTGATGCCTGGGAGCTGCTCTTGCTCAGGGGCTTGGGATCCCTTCCTTTGTAGTTTTCTTGTGTGCCGATGTTGAAGTTGTTTGTGCTGCAGGGAGATTAGAGGGCTTACAGAAGTGATTGTGGTATAGGTGTAACGTGAGGTCCCTCCCTGGTCTTGGACACTGCAGTGTAAATTGGCCTTGATCCTTCAGGAACAGGGAGGATTAGGGAAGCAATTCTGTCTCTGTCTCTTTGGCTCCTTTAGTTTATATTTATCCAAGTCTTTGAACTTGTGAGCCCTATAATACCTATGGCAAATGGTGACAATTTCAATGAGCAATGTCTACCACTTTACTCTCTTGTGTTCCTCATCAACAATGGGCTGTGCCCCCTATTTCTTCCACAGATTGGGCTCTGTGGTTTGACAGTCCTACAACCACCTTTTAAACTTACTCTCTGGAATAAGGCATGACTCTTTTATAGAAAATAAATGTATATATATATATTTTTAATATTTGTTCAAAAAATGTGAATTTAATTTCCAGAATGTAACATGAGAAGTCCAAGAAAATATTTATCTGAGTTCCTGTATTTTAAAGAGCACTTTATTTTTCTTATATTTTAAGATTACAGTAGTGAGATACATGTTATGCAAAATGTTTCAAGGAACCTAGCTGGATGTTATTGATTATTGCTGTTAGTTTTTATTGCTTACCAATATGCAAATTTAGCCAGGCCCCAAATTTCTGTTTATATAATTGTCACCTTATTTATTTACGTTAGTACTTAAATTTGGACTCCTCATTGTTATTAGAATGTTGCATTTAATGTTATAGTTCCATCTTTCCTTTTCTCTTCCTCTTTACTTTCCTTTCTGAATAATTCAATTCAAAAGCTAAAGAGAATGCGGGGTATTCTTTTGCAGTGGGGAAGAGGTGGGAAGCCATGGTTCCACAGAGCTGGATTTTGGTGTGAAAACAGAGAGAGGAGGAACATCAATGTATGTGGGATACCCAGGTGGTTCTTGAAGCCTGAACAGGATGTTAAGTGCATCTACACAGTGTGGTACCCCAATGCTGGTGTGCAGGACCCTGAGTGGAGGTGACCAGGGCATCCCTGTGTGGGGTGGCTGGCCTAGGGCAGAATTTGAAAGCCAACAGTTTGAGAAGTGCAGTCACAAGGGGGACAGCTTGACACAGGAAGGCAGACCCTGAGCACAATGAAGAGGGCAGCCACATAGATGAGTGACCTGTTAGATATCAGAGCCCAAGTGAGTGAAATAGGCATCTTTGTGAAGGAGGGAGTGGCTGCAGGGATGGGCTATTGTAACAAACAGAAGGACTGATGAAATAAGAAAATTCACTAAGGGTAATGGTAGCCAGATTTCTCTCCATCAGAGAATAGAGTTACAAATAGGGAAAGAAAGCAAGAATAAACCCTATAGGATTGGGTTGGAATTTGAGTTATTGGTGTGAATTTGTGATTCATATAATATAAATAGATCTAGAAATAAATGTAGAATGAAATAGCTGTTAGTGTGTGTAACACACACATACAAACACACACACACACACACACACACACACACACATGCTCACCGCTATTCATTAACTTGCTCTGCTGAGAAGACCTTGCACAATGATACCTCAGTAGCAGTAAGCATGCCCAGCACCTAAATCTTGGTTTCTAAATACCATTTTCCAGAACTGGGACAGGCAAAGGAGATGAGCCTGGAGCATCCTATTGTGTCAGAAGGCAAGGAGAAGTACTCAAAGAATGTTAGGGACAGGTGGAAAAGGACATAGGAACCAACTTGTAAGGGCTCCAACTGGCTAACCCTGGGAAAATTTGAAGCATCAAAATAATAATAGTGATGGAATGAATTAACCCATAAGATAAA
Source organism: Ursus americanus (assembly GCF_024610735.1). Classification (NCBI taxonomy): domain Eukaryota; kingdom Metazoa; phylum Chordata; class Mammalia; order Carnivora; family Ursidae; genus Ursus; species Ursus americanus. The sequence continues at coordinate 69,848,000 of NC_142137.1, read as the reverse complement.
ATAAGAATCCATGCATCTATACTGAATAAATTGAGAGTTTGATGAAAAACAGAACATTTACATCACATCAAAATATCTACCTATAAAATAAATACTAATTATGGAAGATAAATTTTCAGTATAGAAATTTGACAAGTGATCCGAGCGAACTTCTTCAGTGATGAGAAAATTAGATCCATGTGCCTTCTAATGGGATGCAGTGGGAAGGACCCAACATCACTCCTGTGGTATTCCTACCTCAGATGCACATCTGGAATCATGAAGCTAGAGCAGATGAATCCAGATAGTCTATAAAATAACTGTTCTGTAATATTCAAAACATCAGTGTTATGATAGTCATGGGAAAACTGAGGAACTGTTCTAGGCTAAAATATGTAAAAAGGCATGACAACAAAATGTATTGCATGATTATTAGCTAGTATTTTTTTATATGAAGGACATAATTGACACAGCTTAAATGGGCCCTGAAGATTAAATGATAAGAATTTGTCAATATTAATTCCTGACTTACATGAATGGACTGTGATTAGGTAAGATAATGTCTTATTTGTAGAAAACACACACTAAAGGTTTCAGGTACAATAGGGCACACCAGCAACCTACTTTCAAAGAAAAGTAGGTTTTTATCTATAAAAGTAGGTTTTATATTATACTTGCAACTTCAAGTTTGAGGTGTTTCAAAAAGTATATAGAAGTATTCTAATTCAATTAAACATTTCAATAAAACATTAACCTGTTGTCTGCTTTAGGCCAGGAATCATAGTTAAAGACAGTAGAAGAGTTTATAAAATTGAAAATGCCAAGAGTCTTTGGTGTGACACTTTCCCAGTTCCTGAAGGACTATTTCTCCAGAGAGGAGCATGTTTTTGTCAAAAGTTGACTTTTAATAAAAGCAGCTTAACTTGTTGCAGTATGAAATTTAATTAAGTTACAAGGAAATTAGAAGTTTAACAAAACTGGCCATTCAGACCAAAGCACATATTTTTTGATATTCCTTAGAATAGTTTTAAATGCCCTAAACAGGTCAAGGTCACTAGAAATAGTTTTCAAAGAAGAGCTCAGAACCATGGTGTTAGGAATGACAGCAAATGGCCTATAAGTGTTTTAGTGGAAACTTTGAGCTAAATTTAAAGAAAGTGGAAATCCAAATTGAAATTATATTATATTTGCAAGTAGCATAGAAAAATTATGCTACCACCAATTACCTTTGTTTAGAGGGATATAAATGCACTATTGTTTCAACATCCCCCCAAACCAATACACTTTTATTAAAGATATAGTACATTTCAAATTTTTTGACTTACCTTTTCTTTGAATAATGTGTGTTGAAAAATGATTCCAGATTTTGTACATCAGTCGTGATGGCAGATAGTGCATGCCTCATTCAATATCCATCCCCCCACTCCATTCACTTGCTTATCTAGTGTTCCTGGTGGTGACTCTGGTTGGATTCCAACCCTCTCCTCTGGGCTTGCAGAGAAAAATTCTTTTCAGGCCATCCTACCAAGATATTGGACCAGTTAACCTTAACTCTTTCAAGTACAAGGAAGAAAGGTCTTTCAACCCCTCCATGCTATGGGAAGGGAGACATTCCTAAACTTACTTTATCTATAGGATAAGTAGGAATATTCTAGAATGCAAAAGTGACCGTGAAATGCAAGAGGGAAGGATATTTTAGGGAGGGGACTCAGCGTGCACACACACATGACCTGAGAGATTATATGGTAGGCACAGAAAACTACAAACAATTGTTGATTAAGCAAAGGGTTTGATTCATGCAAGAGCCTGGTTAAGGACGTCTAGTTGAAGTTAAAGCAACTCTCCTGAAAGGAAGTGGTATTGGAGACTGTCTGAAGGCCAGCACACATAGGCAACAGGAGGTATATGATACCTCAGACTCCAGTATGGACTCTTCACCAGCCACATTAACAAAGAAACTATCGGTGGTCTTATCAGATCTGACGAGATTTTGGTCCCTCAGGTGAAGAGGCACTATTTGAAATGTGGGTCTGCGTCCACTTTTCACCATGACCTTGCTGGAAGGCTGTGTTGTGCTGTGCGATGCCAGCCGGTAAGCAGTAGGCTATAAGCACGTGGGAGCTCGTACCAAGCAATCATCCAAAACGTGAGGACAAACCTCAACGAAGTCATCCAGAAATTTACAAAATGTCTCTAACACTAATGAGAGCTACTAGAAGTCTCTAGTTTGGTGTCTGACCCATTAGTGAAAAACCAGTAACTTCATCTCATTCCTGCAGTCCTCCCACTGTTAAAATTCAAGAAGCTTGCATTCTATAATGCACTTAAACTCTCAGTAGAGTAACACGTACAAAATCTGTCAGTAAACAAATAAGATGTTAGAAGGATGCGCTCAAATTTTTGACTAATTAGTATGCTTAGTTTAAAAAATGTGGTGATGACAGTACAAGGTGGTAGAAGCTACTGAAGATTTCTAAGCAGGGAAGTGAGATAGTTAGCTTGGAGGTGATTGAATAGACAGGAGAACTCTTTAGTAGGTAAAATCTATATCCTTAATAACCACTTGGAAGCTCTCCAAGTTGCACTGACCCACATTTGAATCCTGTCTACCTCACTTGCTGTATATGAACCTGGGGAGATTATCTCAACTCCCTGAGCCTTCAGTGATCCACTTGTCAAATAAGGATCGATGCTGCTCTTGTAAGGCTTGTGTGCGGCTCATGTGCGTAACGTATGAACGTGCTTGTATATATTGTACATAATAGGTGTTCCAACATGTTCTGTATCCGTTCCGTTGCCTTTACATACGTGGTATTTTTATGTGATATTTTTAAGAGGATCTTTTATACAGAAACATTAGTTGTATTTTGAGAGATGAGAGATGGTGATAATTTTTGGTGAGAAAAATAAATATTGCTAGTGAGAGGGTAATCCTTACCATAGGAGTGCTTTCTAAGTGCAGCATACGCCTAAATGAGTCAAATTTTGAGTGACTCCACAATGTTTATTAAAGGGTTAATGAGAAGAAATTGGTTAGTGTATTTTTATTTGCCTGTGCATCTGTGACTATAGCAGAATCCGATGTCACTGGAGGATTAAATATCAGTAATTTATAACTAATTTTTAGAGGCCGGTGAGTGGAGTCTTAGGGAACTTGGATATTCCAGAAGGCTTAGAAGGTGTACCCTGAAGTGCTGCAAAACAGGATCTTTGGTTATAATCTTTTATCAGTGGTCAGGAAGCACCGGTATTACAGCTCTAAGTTTATAGATGCCTTTCTGGTTAGAGTTGTCCATTTACCTGACATATTTAAATTTGTCAGCCGTACATACAGAATAGTTGCCTTGAAGGAGGATGCTTGTTATGGACCCATCTCTCTCTCTGTGCGCTCGAACCCATCAAATAACAGTTACCTCTTGTTCGGGTGAAATATTTGCCAAGCACTGTGTGTGTACGTACGAGATTGTCTTTAACTTCCTCCTCTCACCAACTCCCTGTGTTAGGTATCACTGTCCTTATTTTACAGGTTGGTAGACTGCTGAAGGAAATAAACTGAAGATCATAAATTGTCCAGGGCCTCAAAGCTCTGCACAGTTTGAGGTGGTGTAAGGCCCACACATGTCCAATTCTGAGGCTCGCATCTTTACATCGAACCGTTCTGGCATCAGAATTTTTCCTAGACATTTAGCTTGTATCAGTATAGTCTTTGAATTTATGGGAGCCTTTGAAAAGAAATGCAAAATGAGTAAATACAGATATTAAGGGCAGGCATCGGGAACATTGCACAGAAATATGAGTTAGCAGAAGCAAAAATATAGAAATTTATTACATTGTTTTTCAAATAAATAGCTCATAAGTTGGTAACTGCTGAAGTTTTTATGGTATTTTAAATTATAATAAAATAATTCACATCTCTGTGTAAACTTCTAAAATCTTTCAGTATTAAGTGGGGTTTTTTTGTAAATAAATAGATTAATATTTTAAAATACCTTCTCAAAATATATGGTGTTCTACATACCAGTTCAAGGTTGAAAGAATCATACTAATCAGCTTCAAACCTACATTTACCACTAAAGCCCTCCCTGCAAAGGGCCGTAAAGAAGGAGACCCTGAATTTCACAAATTGCTCACCTTGTTGATTCTTAAGCAAAGTTCTAGAGGTGAATGTGTCTCATGAGGACTGATTTATCTCTGCAATGACATGTTTGTGGCCCAGACCCTATTTCTTTTAAAATATACTCTTGACCTGACCTAACTCTAGAAAAATTAAATTCGTGTATCAGTATAATTCACTTGCAGCAATTCTAAGGCCACCTTAAAGAGGCATTCCCTGATGACCTGAAATAAAATGGCATTCTCCCTCAGCCCCACTCAGAGATCTTTGGTCCTTTGTTTTTCTTCATAGCATCTGTCTATCTGTCCGTCTATCTATCATCATCATCTATCTTATTTTTTTTTATCAGCTATCACCAGACAATCAAATATCCCCACGACCACCCCCCACCTCACTCACACTCTACTAGAAGGAAAACTCCACAAGAGCCTAAAAATATGCCTCGTTCATAAAGTTCTCAAGAAATATTATTTGATGTTTATATTATATTGTGTCACTTCATATATTATAAAATATTATTTGATACACAGACTTTCATAAACAGAAATCTGGACTTTTACAAGTTAAAAGGCTTCATGATATTTTTTCAATAGGAATCTTCAAAATGCATTTAAAGGATTGATATTTCTCTCCTAAACTTATATATTTCATTTTGAGAATGGTTTAAAACATGGGTGAAGTATGTTGTAAAAAGTAAGTTACATGTGACCACATTTTAAAAAGTGGTTTAAAACTAATAATGTAAACTAAAACCATGTGACCCAGAGAGCTGGGCAATTTAGATCTTGTCATGGTAAGAATCAGAGGAAGTCTTCCCTGTCACAGGAGAAATGCCCTATTTGTAAAGTCTTTCAAGTTAAGGGTACTTCTCTCTCCTATAGTTACAAGTCAAGAGGAGGAGATAAAATACATGTAAAAGTTATTTTTACAATTATCTAAAATACTGTAAGGTAAGTTAGAGCTAAGGGCCTTATTTCATTTCCTTTTCATTCCTTAATCACTTGTGTGAGCTTCTTCCTACAACCCCAGTTCCCAGACAGCACTGTGCGGCCTCTTGGTTCGAGACATTGGCATGGTTTCCATGGTTTCCTGACGTTGGCACGGTGCCCTGCACTTGTGATGCCTGTGTGTGATTTGCTTCTTGACATACTGTGTGTTCTAACCTTTGGAACCCAGTGCCCTGTGCTTGCCAGGTTCTGGTCCTGTCCTGTCCTGCATTCCCAAGTGGGGCTTGTCTTCCCAATGACTGCAGAGCCCAGTAGATCTTATTACTGATTCACTTAATGTAATTCTTTTGATTCCTTTCATTTATTCACTAAACATGTATTAAGAGCCCACCGAGTGCCTAGCACTAGATGACGTCCAGGACAAACACAGCAATCAGGGTTTGGTCTCTGCTCACAGGGAAATCCAGCCCAGCGAGAAATGGATGCATGATCACATCATCACAAATGATGGGACATTTAAAACTAATTCCTGAGGTGTTTTTCAAGAGATATTTGCTGGAATGTATTTGTGGGTGCTTCAGTTTTGATCATTTAAATAAATATTTAAGCCAGTACAGGAGACTGCAACTGACCCACACACTGACAACTAGATCCTTTTACATTCAGATATGCCTGTTTTTGAGGTGGAATCTGTTTGCTCCAACCTAAGGGGCTAAATTATGTAACTTCAGTTATGCCCTTCTAACCATGGTGTCTTTCCTAGAGAGGGAGAGACAGGTACACAGGGCAAGGTGGAGGAACTTTTATTGGAAAGGTGCTAAAGAGAAGAGAAATGTGTGTCTGTATAATACCAGTAATATACAAATTGATTCATGAGCTTGAGAAGAAAATTCAAGAGCAGCTGCCTGTCAGTTTCGTGTTCTCCATAAGGATCACGGGGCTGGAATTACGGACAGAAGCAAGGAAGAGGAAGTGTAGTTAATAATTTGAAGATATTTACACCTTTGCTAGTCTCTTTCACAGTACAAAGGCATTAGTGGGAGTGACAGGAACAAGTCATGAGCCATTTACTTAGGCTATCTGGAATGATTTAATCTCACTTGGGTCATGGAGTTCAGTATTCCCTGGGAATCGGAGCTACTGTGATAGGCCCTATCTGTAGGCCTGGCATCCAGAGATAAGAGTTTAAGTCCAGCTGAAATTAGAAGCAACAGAATTAGCTGGAATGCAGGACTGTCAACCTTTTGGTTCAAATCATGAAATGCCTCTGGACAGCAGTTCCAATCTCTCCGACGGAGCTTTGGCTCTGGGGGCTGAGCATGGAACAGACACTGGTAATATCAAGGACTTAACTGTAGTGTGCACGATAAATCGAGCCCCATATGCTGCAATTTATTATATTTTTCATCAACCTTGTGTTTTTGGTTTTTTTATGAAGTGTTTCCACAAGACTTATTTTCCACTTCATCAGCATTCATGTTTATATTAAAAGAAGACCAGGACAAACGTTTGAAAGGCCAGTGATTTTAGAAGCTGTGGGTAGCTTTTGTGTATAACGTGTATGTACATCACTTTAAAACATCAAAAGTAGTGGTTATTAAACCATAAAACAGCAGACAGGGGTGATAATACAGTATTTTTATTTGTATATGCTCATTTAGCTGCTAAAATTATATCTTTCAAAACTATGGAATGTGGCCATCATTTGTGTATTTATTTACTATGTATTATTGTAAGACCAAAATAATAATGCATATGTTAATAGAATGACAGATTTACAATAAGGATGGGAACTTAATTATGAACAATAACTTACACTGAGCATTTTATTCCTTATATTTTTATAATAATTGCATACCATGAATGTTCCTTCATCAAAACAAAGTTTATTATTTAAAGTGATAATAAGTAAAATAGAGAAGCTTTTTTTTTTCTACCCATAAAATTGAACAAAACATAGCACACAGTATGATGGAAGCAGATGATTCAAGTATACCTGGGTTCTTGATTTTTGCTCCGAGTGAACCCCTTGACTGTCTGACGTGGGTACTTGGGAAAAGCAGAAGACTATAGATGCCTACAGAGTGTCCAGAGTACATGAAGATTTCCTTGTGATGTTCATTTTAGTGAAAAAAAAAAAAATGTTCCATAAGCATCACAGGATTTCTAGCAGGTCAGTTACTTACCAGGACCCCTGATCCTGGCCTTATTCACACTTCCTACATTTTAACAATTCTAGCTTGATGCTGTTATGTGTAAACCTATTGGTTTTGATAATAACTCTTAGCTTGAGTGTTTAAAAGCCTTCGTAAGCTGGATGGGGAAGCAGGAGCTTTGTTAGTAAACTATACTAATTGCGTATAACTGCTTCCATTTTTCCTCATTTCTGTCTTCTTCTAAACAGTTATGTGATGTAAATAGCATTAAATTATATGTTTTTTATTAGAATTTCTTTTTAAATTATGATAGTGCATTAGTTTAATGTTATATAACTGTACAAAATATAGTTGGATCATAATTCCTCCCATAATTAAAAAAATGTTTATAATCACATAGCAGTAATGTGCAGTATAAAAAGAAAATATAACAAGAGAAATGAAATCTTTAATAAAATGGGATACTTCTAATAAGATATATATTGAAGAGGTATTCAAGAGCTATTTTCAAATAGGTCTTAAGGAGACATAACACATCCCAGTATGTGTCAATGATACTTAATAATAGAATTGTATAGATACAACTTTGTGATGTACTATTTTAGAATTGACTAGAAAGAAAATGACTGGCTTGTAAAATGAGAAAATAGAGAGAAAATCTCTCTTGAGTTAATGGATAATATATAGGCACAAACAAGTGGAATGTAGACAAAACCAGTTACCTCCTCAGTAATGCTGTTGCATCATTTATTTCTTTCAATTCTGGCTACTGTTTCTACCACTAGGAAAACGTAGGTTATCTTTGGACCCTAGACTGGGAGACAGAGTCTATAGAAGTTCCAGAATACTTCATTCTAATTCTCATACCAATTAAGACAGAAATATTTTAAAATAAAATGTATATAAATTTTTCCTAGAAATGAATTTCAACTGGCCAATTATTTTACTAATTCACCATTACTTTTTTTTTTTAAGATTTTATTTATTTATTCGACAGAGATAGAGACAGCCAGTGAGAGAGGGAACACAAGCAGGGGGAGTGGGAGAGGAAGAAGCAGGCTCATAGCGGAGGAGCCTGATGTGGGGCTCCATCCCATAACACCGGGATCACGCCCTGAGCCGAAGGCAGACGCCCAACCGCTGTGCCACCCAGGTGCCCCTCACCATTACTTTTTTATTAGAACATAGTAACAATGTATAGAAAGAATGCAAAATGTAATGGGCCCTTACCTCTAGGCATAAGTTCTTCATTCTTATAAATATATATTAAGAATACATATATATATATATGAATATATATAGCTATATATTTATATATATAATTATGATCCAACTATATATATTTATATATATATATATATAGCGCTATATATATATATCATAAGTTATTATACCTGAAATACCTAACGAAACTAATAATAATCTTTTAATATTACACAGTAAGATTGTCAGAATATTGATACGAATGCTCAAGCTGGGTAATAAATACTGGGGGCTTGATATGCATTCTAATTTTGCATATGTTTAGAATTTTTCAAAATAAGACTTGAGGCATACAACTCAGTAGTTTGATGTCCATTCACAGAGTTGTGGAGCCATGGACACCATCTAATTTTAGAACACTTTCATCACTTTGGGAAGAAAACCTGTACCCATTAGCAGTCACTTCATATTCCCCTCCCGGCTTCATCTTTCTCCCCATCCCTGGTGGCCTTTAATCCACTTTCTTTCTGGATTTGCCTATTCGAGGTATTTCATAAAATGGGAACATGTAATTTGTGGTCTTTTGTAACTGCCTGCTTTTGTTTATCACAATGTTTCAAGGTTCACCCATGTTTGTTGCATGTATCAGTACCTCAGTCCTTTTTATTGCCAAATAATATTACGCTGTCTGTATACCACTGGATTTTCTTTATTCATCAGCTAATGCATGTATGGGTTATTTCTACTCTTTGGCTATCATGCAATCTTGTACAAGATTTCTTATAGGCATATGTGTTCCAAAGTGGCTACACTAATTTACGTTTCTGCCAGCAATGAATGAAGATTACAATTTATCCACATTCCTTCCAACACTCATTATTGTTTGTGTGTTTCTAATTTTAGATATCCTCATGGGTCAGAAGTAATATCTTCTGGTTTTGATTTGGATTTCCCTAATGAGTGACAGTGTTGGAAACCTCTCCATATGCTTATTGGCCGTTTGTATGTCTTCTTTGTAGAAATGTCTATTCAAGTCCTCTGTCTTTTTTTAGTTAGTTTGTCTTCTTGCTGTTGAGTTATAAGAGTTCTTTATAAATCCTGAATACAGATTCCTTATGAGACATATGATTTGCAGATATTTTCTCCCATGGTGGTTCACCTTTTCACTTTATTGCTGTGTTCTTGAAACATAAAAGTTGAATTTGAGTGTATCTATATTTCTTTTTTTTTTTTTTTCTGCTTTTGGTGTCATATCTAAGAAACTATCCCCAAACCCAAAGTTATAAAGATTAACTCCTAAATTTTCTTCTAAGAATTTTGCAGTTTTATCCCTGACATGTAGGCCTCTGATCCATCTGACTTAATTTTTATATGCAGAGAAGTGGGGGTTCGACTTTATTCCTTTGCATATGGATATCAAGCTGCTCTAATGTCATTTGTTGAGGATGTTGTTATTTTGCCATTGCATTGTCTTGGTACCCTTGTTGAAAGTTAATTGAATATTTGACTGAATTTACCAGTATATCCATCAGGGCCTGGGCCTTTCTTTCCAAGAAGTTTTAAAACTACTAATTCAGTCTGTTTATTCATTATAGGTCTCTTCTGATTTTATATATCTTCTTGAATAAGCTCCAGTAGTTTGTGTCTTTCTTGGATTTGTCCATTTCATCTTGGTTCTCCAGTTCATTGGCATAGTCTTATCTGCTTTTACAAATGAATTATTAGCATCTAAAATTCAACCTCTTTCTTCTAGGCATTTCCTAAACAAATACACAAGATATTTTTACTAAGCCAATTTATATTTTTCCTAATAAATGCTATTCTCTTAAAGATTAGAGAGGTGTGACAAATAGTTTGGCAAACTGACAAAATATCTAGTTATTTTTTTAAAATATCCAGTTAATTTTAAAAACTAGCCATATATTATTAGTCTGTAGCTTTCTAATGATTGAGAGAAGCATGTTTCTTCTAGCTCCTCATTAATTTAGTAACTGCTAAGAGATGGTGAAATCATGGAATGGTCCCAGATCCTGTGCCTTTGATTGTCAGGATGCTTCTGGAATCCTTGGATACTTTTGGGATTTTTACCTTCTTGGAATTACAACTGGGATTCAGATACACAGTGCATTTTTTTTTTCTCTACCCAATTCCTTTCTGAATTATGAGATTATGGATAATATTGTGGCCTCTCTAAAGGTCTCCATTGTTGTAGGACAGGTTAAGGAATTTGGGCCAGTACTAGAACACACCCCCCGCATGCTCCCTACTTTTACTGTTTCCTTCCACCTCTGTATTCGAATCCCTGTCCCACAACTCAGAGGAATATTAGAGCTCCTGAGTGTAAGAAACTAGAAGACTGTGGTGGTGTGCTTACTCTTTTGAGCTATGATAGTCTAGAATTTGGTCTATAAGCACCTTGAGGTAGAGTCCATGCTCCATTCAGTTGTGAAGCACAGCGCTTAGCACAGAATAAGTACTGATTTCTGACCTAAGTTTAAACAAAATAAAAATCCTGTCTGCAGCTCCAAACCTGTTTCAACAAAGTTCAAATGTATGCTTGATTTCTCTTTCTACTTTCTTTTCTTTATCAAGAGGGCACACATTCTTTTGTTCTGATCTCTTGGATTAAGAATTGACTTTTTAAGAACATTTCTCATACATTTATTTTGATGTTGTAATAGAATTTTAGTCACTGTGTTACAGATGGGCATTTCCATCAGAAGCATTTTCTAGTACCATGAGATGAGAGAGTCCAGCCATAAAAGAAAAGATAAGTGGTACTTATATTAAGACAAAATCAAAACCAAAACCAAACAAATGAACAAAAAACTGTCTTTCTTGTGGATATAGTTGTATTTCTCAGGCACACTTCAATGGTGACTTGAGCACTTGGCCCATCTCTCGAATCTTAGAAAAGAAGCTTCGTCAATGAAGTAAGACTGGCTAGGTGAAGCATGCAACTGGAAATCCTATGGCGTATTACTTGCTATTTACAGCCCATGTTCCTTTCCAGGTATTTTCATATTTTCATCTCAATTTAAACTTGAATTTCACTCAAGAATCCTCCAAATAGTTGTGTATTTCCTTCAACAAATATGCATTTAAGCCCAAATTTTATGCACAGCAGTCACTGAGATTCAGAATAGGTCCCTTCTCTGAAGCAGCTTACATCCTATCTGAAAAGACAAATTTTCCACAGGTAATGCATAAATAATGATGTAGTTAAAGTTGGGATAAATGCTGCAGAGGAGAAGTATTGTAAAAGCTACGATATCCACCAAGATGTGCCCCTTTCCACCCACTCAGCCACACTTCATAAGGTAGGCCATCTTCTCCCTGAGGCACTAATCTTTGTCCAGGGATTCCGTCTTAATCATCAATATCTGATTCTCATTGGCACTGAGTTTATCAGTTGATAAATACATTTTGAAAACTTAACACGTTTTTAAAGATCGTGTTTTGTAGTGCTGACATTGCTGCTACGGTAACAGCTTCTTGTTTTGCTCATCCATCTCTTCCTCCTTTCTCCTTTCCATTGGTGAGAAAAGTGCTAGCTCAGAATATCTGTGTGCTGTGGAACTTTCTATACTCTGAGAAAGATGATCTGTTTAATTTATTTTTAAAACAACTCATACCCCTGGGTTACCAGCTAGATCTGGTAACATAAAGAGCCCTTCATGCACTCAGAGGTTCTGTGTTTTGAGAGGTGCCCAGACTAGTTACAAACTCATAAAAATGTAAGCTAGTGGGATGCCAGCTAGGGTGAATTCATTGTAAACAATACGAAGAAACCTTCCCTAAAGAGGAATGTGTAAGTAGGATAATGAAAGAGTCTAATTTTTATTAAAGAAAAGGGCATAGATTAATTGTGAATTCACTCTCCACTTTTTTGTTGTGTGACTACTAAAATCCTCAAAATGACATAAGGGCTTCAGTGAAGAAATTTCAAAGCCTTCAACAGAAAACATGATTAATGTAACTTGCTAGGTGGGTAGAATGTAGTGGAGATGCTATCTCCTAGGCACTGGTACATAACTTTATTTTAAGAATCAGATCATAAAAAATTTAAAAATTTAACAAATTAAAATGAAAATCACTTCATCACTTTATATTCTTTTTCTTTTTTCGTTCAGTCACTTTTATTTACAATAAAATCTCTCAGTTTTGAGACTGAAAATACTTTTTAAGCATAGATACAATTCTCTTATAAAATATCCTTAGATTGGGACGGGCAGTACTGAAAGCATGAAATGAAGGTGTATCCTGGCCTTGACTGATCAACCACTTATCCCGACTATCTGATGATTAAAACACCACCACCAACAACAACAAACAGTAACCTACACTGAATGCTTATTTTATTGGAATTTGAGCAGTTTAAGTTGAAAGTAATTGGGGAAAAAAAAACCTGACCCCCATTGGTTAGGGTATTTTTCAGTTATTCAAGTTTGAAAAAAATTATAATTGATTTCTCCATTATTTGAGCTCCCTTAGTATATGATACATTCCTTTGTTAAGTATTTGGTAACTTTATATCCTCCACCAAATTATGGGATATTTAAATGTGGTACTGAACCTTATTCAATCTTTGATCTCTAGCTTAACACAGAGCTTAGTAGATACAGGATAGAATTTTGAATGACTAAATAAGCAAATATATATTGTTTTTTTGAAATCGTATGTAGATTGAAGGCTGTAAGTTAATATAAATCAATATAATTAATAATGATACCTTGGGATCAGAAATCTGTAATATTATTGACCCCTTAATTTCAGCTCACTTGTTTTTATATTTGGCTCCAATACCTCATTGTCAGTCTCCATTTAAACAACATAATAGGATTTAATCTAGAATTATTTTAGTTTCTTTTTGTAGGCCTGCCTTGGTTCTTTAATGAGTGTATCTTTATCTCCTTCTTCCTCTCCCTCTCCCACATCCCATACATCTGGGAACTTTTTGGTCCTCTTAGGTTTTTAAGGCCACTCTCCCATGTTCCATCCGTATTTGTTCTCTGAGACATCTGTGTCCCTACTCCCCCAGGCCCACCATACAAGGACTGAGTGTGCTCACGCACCCTTGCAAAGACCATTCATCAACTAATCTGTCCTACCATACCAATGAGTGATGATAGAATCATGTGTTGCTGTAGAACTTTTAAAAAAATGGACTCTGGAGACTCTATTTTCATATTAAGTGGAGTTTGGCTTAGTGGCAGTAATTCCAGGCTATCTGACAGTCCACAGATACAAATATTTTATCCCAAGTGTGCCTTTACATATTATGATTGATTAAGTATCTCCTGACTTCTAATTAAGCCTTGCTTGAATTTTTTGATATGCACTATAGAGGTGCTTTGCTGCCTGCACCTATGGTATGAAATACTCCACTTTAGTTACAGAGCACAGGACAACTGATTCATGTAGCTTCCCTGGAATATAGCATTAGTGTAAGTTACATTTCTAAGATCATAAAGAACCCCAGGAGATCTCAGGTTATCTACATAGCTACTGCAGCAGTGTAACACAATTGTCACACTATACTTACGAATTTATTCATTATCATGATCTTTGGATCTTCATGCAAGTTCTAGTCTTAATATACAAATAACACTGAACAATGATAGCTAACATACAGTGGTAGGCCTTTGGATACCTCTCAGATCACTTTAGCTGGATATCTGCCTACAACAACCACGGTTTGTTGAATTTCCCTACACATGAAGAAACTATTTCCCATGGCCTAGTTGTAAAAAACCAGCAACCCAAGTCTTTGGCATTGCCCTGGACTCCCAGTACAGCTTCTTCTAAAGGGTTACTCTACAGACGTTGACACCATCTAGCTGCCTTTCCAATACATGCCTGGGCAATGAAGAAACTTTAAGCAGAATTTAAAGAGATTCTTTGATTTAAAGTACATATTATAATAAATTCTAAATTTGGGAAGAGAAATTTGACCTAACCATTCAAATATTTTGAATAATATGAATATAATGTGTTTAGTAGATTGTATCCCTTTGAAGAATTAAATGGCTATCGTAATTATCATTTCTGTTATTATGGTAATGTTACCTGTACTTCACACATTATTTTAATTCTTTTAAAATTTTCAGTTATAATAAGATTCTCAGCATTCCTGTACAAATAACAATTTCAGTAAGCCTTAGTTGCTAACATTAAATCTTAGAGAGGTAAAGAAATACCAACTTCTGTATTTTCTAAATGATACCACTTCATATATGGATTACGGATTTCTGTTGCAGGTGCTTTTAGTGGAATATGTCAGACTTTCTTTAACCTAAAATATAAATAGTCCTTAAGGTAGAAGACAGTAATGGCACTGTGTGTAGTTTTTTTTTTTTTTTTTTTTTTTCCCAAAAGCTTTCAGGCATCAAGTAACAATAAGTGGATTGTGACTATTTCTAATTTCTAGAAAGACATGTTGGGTTTCTATGAAGGAGATGTGATATGCAGTTACTAGGCAGGAAGACACATTTTGTTCATAATCTGAAGAAAATATTTCTCTTTTTGGAAGTTAAAAATTTTAAATTACAATATAAAACATCATGTATGTTCCTCTAATGTAGATTTTTATCAAGATTCTAATGGTATGTTTTAATGCAAAGAAAAATAATAACCACCACTGCACAATGTTTTAAAGGTAGAAAAGCACTTTTCATATGTTTCTGTTGTTGTTTTAGCTTCGCAACAAACTTGCCAAGTAGTGAAAGCTGATATCAATTCTCATATTACACCTGGAGAAATCTAAGCATTGTAGAATTCAAACGACTTGCCAAAGGGCACAACTTAGTATGTAAAATAACAAGTCTTGAACTCAGATGCTTTTATTCTACAGTCTATATTTTTCTATTACATGCTGTCTTAGAAATCACTTGAATCACTAGATTCTAATAAGCGTTTCAGATGGTGGCCATTATTCTGCGTCTTCCTTTGTTGCAGACAAACTTTTGTTTCCATCAGCCTTGATAGCTAGGGAAGAACCCTAGGGGAACACAGTTGCCAGGAAGTTTCAAGCAGAAAAGCAAAAAGCAACACCCTGGACGTTAAGATACATGTACTTGCAATAAGCAGCCCAGAGAGTGGGTGAGGAGGAATATTTCGTAAAGAAATACAAAAATTTGTTTTCAAATAAACAGAACTTAAATGCAATGCTACCCTGACTCTATAAAACATCATTATTACCAAGCATATCCTGAGACCTCCCAACTGAAAAAGACTGGAAAATCAAAGGATTTTCTAAACAGAGGAAGGTTCCAGGAGGATTGAAAATAACGCATAACTGTATTTCTTTGTATGTGTACCTGTGGGTTCTTGTGCAGGGGATAGCTAGAAAATTGGCTGAGAGGTGAGGGGGTGGAGGGAAGTGGGCTGATCAGAAAGGACTTCATGATTCATGTTAGGAAACGGGGAGCACTGACTGTCCTGAGCATGGGGTGGGGCTGCTGGAGGGTTTTAAGAGGAGACATCCCGCTTCTCATTTTTGTTTAGAAATATTCCGCTGGCAGTTGTGTGGAGAAAACATTTGAGGGAGTTGAGATGGATAGCAAGACACTCATTAATAAGTCATTGTGATCATTCTAAAGCGAATACGAAGTCTCAGAATAAGTCTGTGGCTTTGGGTCTAGAGAGGAGGACACAGATTCAACAAATTTTGAGAGGAGACTTGGGGAATGAGAACTCACTTTTAAACTGGAAAAATCTGCCTTATAGTATTCCTAATCATTCCTGAATGCCGTCCCTGCTCTTCCAACAGACTGCCAGTCCTTTGATCTTAGACTTGCATTCACATTCCCTTGAATCTTCTATTTGGCCTTGTTCTAAGGGATTGATGCTGTCAGGGGTTAGTGTGTGTGCCCGGCTCCTTCTGCCTTGCCAAGTGAGCTGAGTACTTAGTTTTGGGAGTTTCACATTAGCTTTTCCACCTCCTTCATGGTCACCAGGACACGAGCTGTCAGAGCTCACGATTTCCAATATGCCAGCCTCTGATTTCAAGGGAAGGGTAAGTTACATCTGGTGTTGTGATTTTATGTGAAGATTGGGTATAAAGGAGAGTCTGGTTATGAGTCTATGAAGTCAGATCTTGCTCTGTTCTTTTTCCAAGTCTTAATTGGGAAACTTGCATGATAGCACTCTTCTTTACATATAACATTTCCTGGTTATAATGCCCTATCTTATTCACACAGGGAAAACAGAAATCTTTTTGTAAGCTTATGGGCTTTTCGGCACAAATATTTATTTCTGATACATTATTTGTCATTGGCAAGATGAATGCCCAGGATAGCTCGCCTGTGCTTAGTCATTTTGAGGTAGATGGCAGAGACCGTGCCAAGTGGTCCAGAGGAGTGGCTTTGTTATAAAACTTGGAAAAGTTTGACACGAAGTTCCAATTACAATATTACTATTTTTCTTGGCCTTGGATAAAGTGATGGCAGATGTGATCTGAATTAGCTAAAATTAAGTAACATGGTTTTGAGAAAATATTTCCTTAAACCAGAGTGTAATTTTGGATGAGAAACATCCTGTGCATTTTCCTCTTCCTCTCAATTCCTGAGTACTGTCACAGTTACTTCTATGAATGAGTTTCTTAATGTGGCATGTATCAAAGTCAAGCATGAACATGCCTTAGATGGCGTGCTAGTTTCAAGAAGCATAATCAGTAGTTCTAAGCTGTGGAAAACGTTTGAATAGATTGTGCACCTGTACTGAAATCATGAGATTTACAACTGTGAGAAACAAGAGAATATTGAATATCAGAAGCCAAGAACCCTTGATCTGTTGGCTGATACCATCTTTCTTTTTTTCTTTTTAATGGAGCCAATTCGAGGTGTTAACATAAAAAACCAACAGGAGTCTGATACAGATTCGAATTATTATGCTCAGAGACAGCCTTGTAAATAAAAAACAAATATTTTAAAGCAAACTCTTGTTTTCCTTATCATACACCATCCTGGATCTTTCACTTCTGTTAAAAATTTGTAATTCATGGAAGAGTTATCAGTAAGTAGGGAAGTAGGGGCTGTTCCGAAGGAATGTTGAGCTAAGAATCACAACTAACTGACAAGATGCCCTGACCAGGTCTATCTATTTCACTTGCACTAATTTTGTTTCATCAGTATGATGAGAACACCTTGGCAGCTATGATACGGCAAACCCACCTGGGCAGTTGAAACCCTGTAGGGCGTCCTGAAGTGGAACTTTTGTGTGCTGGGAATGTACACAGGCAGAGGAATGGTTTTGCAGCTAGTGGGACTAGGTTTGCTTTCGGAGAAGTGTAATAGGTTCATGTCCAAGCCAGAGGAAGAGCTAAGTTATGCTGACATCTTGAACCAAAGAACCAGACTGCACGTGGGTCTAGCATGCGAAGGGACATTGATGTTTTCAGCACAGCTGTGTTCATAGGAAACAATTACTGTGGTTGTCGTTGGGGTTTTAGAATGCCAATTAACTGGATCCTTTCCTCCTCTTGCTTTTGAACCAATAGGGAAACAGGTGTTGAATCAACAGACAGCCCTACGTGCCATGTTACTGACGAAGCTAGTGTGGGGAATGCAGTGGGGATGCTGCCCACTCTTTCCCCACTAGGCGAGATTATACACCTCGTCACAGAAACAGCATGTGGATGATTGCATGGATGAGTGGGGCATCGAAAGGAAGGTGGGAGTCCAGATCTCTGAACAAAGCTGGGAATGTGGGGCGATAACAACATTCCCCTGAAAGTACTATTTCAAAAAATAAGATTTAGAATGATTTATAACCAAGATCTAATTTGCTCTCTAACAGCGGTCTTTCACATTTCACTTGAAGAAAGAAATGCACACAGGACGAAAAGATTTAGTCATGTTTGTTTTATTAAGTCAAAACTTTAAGCTAAAGGGGGGGTGATAAAATAATAATGGGGAGGGTGATTCTTACAGAGAAGTGTCAGAAGACATTTTTGGTGTGAATTTCAGCCAGTTTGAATTAATTGTGAAAAAGTTCAGAGAACTACAAATTTCATTGTTTTAATTTAGAATTAAGACTTTTTCTCTCCTCTCTCATTAGGCCATAAATAAAAAGGCTGGAGTGATTTTTTGGGGTGACTGGACCTTGATGACAGAGTCAGGGATGAAAGGGAGACAGAAGCAAAGGGGTTGTTAGGAGTTATCTTGAAGTGAGAAGGCTCAGAGGAAAACGTATAGACTGGAACAAACTGTCCATATATATTAAACTGGACCGTGCTTAAAAAATGTCTTTGCCAGCGTACGTATCCAAGGACAAATGTGAGTTTTCTTTTGGCCAAGAATCAATTCTGGTTCCTTGATGTTGGGGGTATGTGCTTACTGCTGTCGTTGAGAAGAAGGCCTTGCTCTCCGTAGCTCTACAAACCCCAGGTCATTGTAGGGCAAGAACGGAAACCCCTGCCCATATGCTGATGCTCTGCGGGGAAGTGCCTGGTCCTGGAATCAGCGTGCCTCATAAATAGACCGTGGTGCCGACGTGGTTAAGATACTACTAGAAGCCTGCGCGTTACCCACGTGTCTAATGCCTGACTGAGGGAGGCCTGTCCACATTCACTGCTCCTTAGGACCCTTGACAAATGATTTTCCTCACAGTGTCTAAGTCCTGCAAGCACAGATCACCTATACCACTGAGCAGTGTGTACCTTTGGCCAAGACATCCCCCCTACTGACACCTCTTCATGGACAGTTAATTACACTGAAGCAACAGAAAAATTAATGAAGTTGTGACCCCTTTATAGTTTTACCATGTCCTGCATATTTCTTCCTTCCCCTCTCTAGAAAAGAGGTGGCTGATTGAGTTCAGCCTCCGTGGTGGATTTACAGTAGTACACACCAAAATATGCTGTGTTATTCATAGAGTTTTATTTTGAGAACTAAATAATGTTGATATGATGATGACGGTATCTGGGCATTTGCTAGAAATCTAATAAACTTCTTATCTCATGTAATAAGCATAGTCCAGTTCCAGTCATAATTATCAAGATATAAAGCCAGCTGAGATAACTACAAAGCTTTACATGATAATAAATGTTGTTATTCAAATAGATTTACATGTCTTGAATTGAAATGAGAAGGACCATCTCAACAGTTAGACACATATTATGCTGTCTGAAACTGCCTCTAATCTGAGCTGCGGCAAATTTCCCTCCGTGCAATAGCAAGATTATTCTTAGTAAAGAGAGCTTGAACAGATGAAGATAATCATATGGTTCTCCTAAATTAAATCTGTTAAGAGTGCATAAAAGTGAATCACTGTATCTGTAAGTCTTTATTTGTCTCCATTGTTTAAATTCTATGAAATAGGACAAAAAAATCACGGCTGTTTGAATCCTGCTATCATTGTGATGTGCCTACAGCAAAGCTGTCAACACTTAGTAATATAATTGAAGGCATCTCGCAGTTTAGGAAGAGTTTGGTAACTGGAAATTGTGAAGAAATAAGCACATTGTTTGACATTGAATGAATTTAGCGTGATGGCACCCTGCATGAAGGGACTCTCCATAAATAATGACAGTGATTGACTGTGTCAAAACTCAACAGAGCTGTAATGCAGTGGTCCCAGAGTTGTTTCCTTTATAACAATGCAGTTTCTTTAAAGAGATGTGATGTTTTTTCTTGTAATAATTTTCTCGGAGGGGAAAAGTATGTTATTGAGTATTCGATTATGAAATGCTTGCTTTTTATGATATGAAATCATTTTAGTAGTGGGAGGAAATTTGTCGGGTGCCACCTCATGCCAAATGATGTTGTATGAGCTATAGAGAACCCAGTTCTTGGGGAAGATTTCCAAGGCCAGCTGAGACATTCTGTTGAAACAGCTGTTGAGCTAACTTGGCAGCATCAGATAATCAATACCAGCGGAGACACTTGCTCTGGTTAATTGCTGATGCGAGCAGCAGCTGCATCATATGGACCAAGATCTCTTCTACTTGGAAGTGGCATTGTGTTTGGGGTTGTATAAAGTGGGGTAGACATACAAGTCCACCACTTTCTGCAATTAGACAGTCTAAGAATACACAAAGCTTTGTTCTGTGTGGCCTGTTACATTTTATAAAGGGTTTTCACATCAATCAGCTCATTCATTATCTTATTTGACCCTGAGACTTTATTACCCCCAATTTGCAGATAAGAAAGTGAGGCATAAAGATGTTAAATTGATTAGCCTAAACTCTAGTGAAATTATGTCTAGAACTTAGGTCTTCTGAGTCTTTGTTTATTGGGGTGCTCTTTCCATGATCATATTTTTCTCATACTGTGGCTGTTCAGCAGCACCTTCTAATATATTTATTGAATATTAACTATGTATATAGTATTATGTGAAGTACTTTATCTCATTTTACCATAAACCCTCTGATGTAACATTAACAATTGTTTTCTCCACGTTAAAGGCAAGAAACTGACGTTCTGATTGAGTAACTTCTCCATCTTTATATAGCTGGTAATGGGAATGGGATTTGAAATCCAGGAAGTCTGATTCAAAAGTACTAAGACATCGTGTATTATCTGGACATTCCCATCTCTTTGGATCACTACCTTGAATACTGTTAACATTTTATCATATATTTTAATTGAATGATATTATCAAGTTGTGGTGGTAGTGTAGATTAAGATATTTAGGATATTACACAGAAGTAATGAACTATTTATGAATTAATTATCAATAGCATCTTCTTGAAAATATATATTCCAGAAACCAGTCTAGGAGTTGGTGGTGGCTGGTTCTGTTTTCCAGGCTCAGAATCCTTCTTTCTCTCAGGGAACATTTCCTCTTCCTGTCTGATTCCTACTTGTCTTTCAGGTCTCATCTTTAATGATAGTCCTTCCAAAGGTGTAGGTCACAGGTCCCTCAAAGAATCCATGTGTTAATTACTTGTTCAATCACTTTCGTCCTCCTACCTGGAAAAGTCTTGTTCAGTGTTTTATCTCCAATCTAGCAAAACACCAGTCACATGTTAGATGTGTAATTTATCAAATGAATTAATGACCACAATGACTTAAAATTAGCATCAAATAAATGTAATTTAAGAAATAGATGAGTGCATGTGGTGATAGTTCAAATTCTAAAAAATCCTGAAGAACGTCTTTAGTGATCAGAGAAATGACATTAAATAATTGGAAGCCATTGATAAGTTTAAGCATGGGTTCAGATACTGAGCCCAGATGGAAAACAAGAGATCCAAATGGACTATCAGAGAACACTTGGAATTAGTGCTATTGTGTTATTTTTGTTTCCATAAACCATATCCAATATGGCACATTACTGTTTCATAGTATTTAAAATATTTAAAGACTTATAGTAGAGAGTGTATCAGCCAGGCATTTTGAATAAAAATGAAAGGAAATCTAAATGGGCTGTATTGTCCGAAAGCAGAGCAAAAAGCTGGGGGTGGAGTGGAACCAGCATCAAACAGCTTCCTACAGGGGCTGATGAGGAGCTCAGGTGTAGAATCGCGTTCAGTGACTTGCCAAACCTAAATTTGATAAAGGGTGCCAAGCTAGCTCTCTCCTTCAAATGCCGACCTCTTCCAGTGAATTCAAGCTCTGTGACTGCTTGACCTAAAGAATGTGGTGGAAATCACATTGTGCCATGTTCAGGCTAGGTCTGAAGAAACTGGAAGCTTCTCTCTCTTCTCTCTGAGGAGTGTCACTCTTGGGAAGCACCTACTGTGCCGTAAGGAGGCACAAGCAGCCCCTGGAAAGGCCCTGGTTGAGAGGAACCACAGATGGGAGCCCATTGCACCAATGTGGCAGCCATGCCAAGGAGCCATTTCGAGAGTGAGCCCTTCATCTCCTAGTTGAGCTCTTCAGGCTGACTATACATGGAATAGAATGAAGCTGAGCCACGAAGCCTTCCCCACCCTTACGACCAAGCTTTTATTAAAATTTCCAACAAGAGCAAGGACTTTAGACATTCCATTTTATAAAATAAGGGGAGATCCATGTTTTTATGGTTAACAAATCATGTAAAAAATGGATGCCCTTTCATGAAAATGCAGTGCTCTTTAAGATATGCCCATGTAGCTAAATATAAGAGCCAAGTGAGTACTTACATGTAGGGTCAGAGCTTTCTTAGGAAGTTGTGTGATTACCCCAACATATGAACAAATAATCGGCTTGGGTCTCAGAGTTGCCTAGGATGTAGAATTAACAGATTTTCATTGGGAATCGAGGTTGCTTTATATATGGGAAAGTGTTTTGTAAACCACCCAATTTTTTACTAATACAAGAAGATGGCTTTGCGACTACTTTTATAATCCATTATTTCCCTGCTGATTGGCTGGAATTCACTAAATCACTTCCCCCCCCCTGCTTCCTTCTACCCCATATAAAATAGTTTCAAAAAAGAGTTCATTATTATTAATACAGTATCCAAATAAGGAAAATAAAAATATTTATAAGGACTGGGTAAGGGGTCTTCTTGAGGTCTTTTATTTTCTTTAAGTTCTAATTCACCTCCTACTAAGTCTCTTTTTGCTTTAAAAACACTTGTAGAAACAATGGGGTTAATATGTGAACAGTGAGTCCCTTGTAGTCTGTGGTGGTCTGTTTTTCTATAGAAGCAGCTTGCTATTGGGACTTGCAGTTAGGTGTTCAGAGGCAAAAGTGTGTAAGATGTTTATGCTCTAAGAAATCCTCGGAAATAAATTCAAGTTGGAAAAGAGTGTATACATTAAGTAAAGCACAAGTATATTTGCTTGTTTTTATGTACTAATCTCTTCAAATTTAACTTGCCAAAATAAATAGAAAGTCACTTTCTGGTCTCATGCAAGTGTTTATTCTGTGATATCTCCTAGGCTGTAATATTACATTCTCTACTTAAAAGTTTAAAAGAATGACTCCAGGGAAGTGTTTGAATATTCACATATTTCAACTGGAAAGTCTGTTTATGTTTTAAAAAAAAAATAGCCTGAGAACTTGGCAACCAGCGTCACATACTGAATTTTCATTTCCAAATTTTAATGTCATGACAGGTCTTTCTTCTCTGCATAATAAATGTGGGGTGGACAGACACGAAGGTGACCCCTAGTGATCTTCTACCTCCTGGTGTCCATGCTCTTATGAAATCCCTAACTCTTGAATGTGGGTGGTTCTGGTGATTTCCATTCAACCCAGAGAAAATGGCAAAGGTGACAATATGTCTGCCACTTCCTTGATCATGGTGTACAAGAGTCCCCTTAACCACATAATAGAAGCCTGCATCAGCAGAGACTGGACCCGATGTCAGCCCACTGGCCTGATGAAGTAGGCAGCCAGGTTGAGGAAGCACACATGGGGAAGCACTGTGGGAGGCTTCCAGTCAGCAGACAGCACAAGCTGACACCCTTACAGTTACAGCCGCAAGGAAATTAATTCTGAAAACACCCCGAGAGAGCTTGGAAATTGATGCTTCTCCAGTCAAGCTTCCAGATGAGAACTCAGCCCTGCCAACACCTTGATGACAGCCTTGTGGGAGCCTGAACAGAGAACCTGGCTGAGCCAGGCACGAGCTCCTGGCCCATAGAAATTGTGAGATCATAGACGTGGGTTGTTTTAAGCCACTGCATGTGTGGTAATTTGTTACACAGTGATAGAAAACTAATACAAGGTACAATCTCTCATATTATTTCTGAGATAAATGAAACAATATATGTGGAAAAACCTGTTAACAATAAAGACTTTAAAAGGAAAAAACAATTTCTTAAATAGCTGCCAAAGAGACAGAATATAAGCAAAATTTCCTCAGGAATGGGGGGAAAAAGTCCACACACTTTTTCATAGCAGAATGTTTACCTGGTGTTTGCTTTTAATAAGTATTAAATTTCGTTACTAATTTCCCATCCATCAACATAGTAGAAGTAAATGTTAAACGTAGTGCTCATTAAACGTGAGCCTTCTGGGGGTGCATCTATGAAGGAGGAGGAGGAGGGGGAAGAGGAAGGATCCTGGTATTCAGGTGTTCAAGCATCATTTCATACAGACTCTCCCTCTCTCTCATTTATTTCCCTTGGCAGCGCCTCAGTTATTTTTTCTTTCCTTTTCATTTTATTATGAAATAATTTGTGTAAAATAAGCTGCCTCCATTTAAAGGGTACAATTTGAGGAGTTCTGACAAGTGTATAAATCTGTAAAACCCTCACCACAATTAAGATAGAGAGCATCTCTATGAACCTGTACGTTAGTTTGCTCGGGCTGCTGTAACTAAGCACCACTGACTGGGGGGTTGAAAGAGCAGAAATGTATTTACTCATGATTCTGGAGGCTAGAGTTCCAAGATGAAGGTGTTGATGAGGCTGGTTTCTTCTGAGGCATCTCTCATTGGTTTCTGGATGGGTTATCTTCTCCCTGTGTCTTCACGTGGCCTTTTTGTCCATAAGTGTCCATGTCCTAATCTCCTCTTCTTATAAGGACACCAGTCGTGTGGGACCAGGGCCCACCATAATGACCTCATCTTGACTTACTACCTCTTTAAAAACCCTGTTTCCAAATACAGTTTCATTCTGTAGGGCAGTTAGGACTGTGACATATGAATTTTGAGGGAACACAATTCAGCCCATAAAACTCCTCCCAAAGATTCCTCATGCCCTTTTGTAGCCCGTCCCGTGCCCCCCCAACCCCAAATCAACCACTGATTTGTTTGCGGGAACAAATAAATGGGAACATGAAGTACATTCTATTGCAGGTTTTGCTTCCTTCACTCACGTAATTTTGAGAATCATCCATGTTACATTTATAAGTTATATGATACTATTTATTGCAGAATAGTACTCCATTGGATGGAGATACCACATTTTCTTTACCCATCATATTTTGATAGATATTTGGGCGGTCCCTAGTTGGTGGCTATTATGAATAAAACTATTATGAGCACATGTATACAATTCTTTGTGTAGACTTGTGTTTTCATTTATCTTGGATAAATGTCTAAAAATGAAATTGTCAAATCACTGATGGTTATATGTCTCACTTCCTAAATAATGCCTAAAGGTTTTCAAAGGGGCAGTGCTATTTTATATTTGCATAAAGAGGGTATGTGTGTTCCAAATGTTTTGCATATCACCAGTATTTGGTATTGGCATTTTTTTTAGTATTATCTATTTGAATGGGTTACTCAGTTCCTTTGTAACACTGGCTTCTGTCACTATTCCATAAAATCTACAGGATAAAGGATCCTTCTCTCTTTCCCGTAACTATATTATCAGGTTTTAAGAAATGTTCAATACGTATTTGTTGAGTGGATGAATATTTTTGTTCAGAGGAGTTTTTCTCTGCTATTTTCCCTGCTCTCTATTTAATGACTGCACTGTTGAGCCTCGGGTATCATCACAGCACTGTGCTTCGCTTTATGAGAAGCATAGGAGCTTTAAATCCAATGAGGGAAGATGCCAGAACAATGTACACTGTATGGATGGAAATAGATGATTTAGAGTTCCAAGCCGCATGCTCTGGAAAGTGACATAATCCCTGGGGAATGGCTGGGTAACAGGGAAATTGAGAAAAAAGTAAGAAATGAAAAACGCAGTGGGCTGAGTCAGGTGCCTTGGAACTGACCAATTATTGCTTATCTGTCTACTAAATTAAAAATAACCCTACTCAGGGACTTCTACTTTGAGAAATAAGAAATACTACTTGCAACAGTTGCCATCTTTCGGTGGGCAGGGGTTGGGCAAACATTAAAGTTGTTGTTTCAGTTAGTGTTTGTGAAAGCCCAGTGAAGAAGGTGTTTAAACGCTCACTTTTCAGAAGAGGTGGAGAAAGCTGGAATGAAACTTATCAGGAGCCTAGAGCTAATAATTGGTAGAACAGGGATTCAACAGTGCTGTGAACTTTGAAGCTTCTTCTCTGGAACACCGTTTTGCAGACACAAAGGGAAAGAAAAGAAGGAGGCGCTGAGTGTAGCAGTTTCAAAGACAGTTTTGCTGTCATGATATACTAAAAGTATGATTTTCAAAATTATTTTAACCCCGTCAGTTTAATTATATGACTTAAATGTTTGTGCATTCGAGAGGATATACTAAATACAACACATTTGATAACTTGAAATAATTGGTGAAAGCATAGTGTAAGTAAAAGTACTATTAAAAAAGCCCTTTTATTTTATTTTTTTAAAGATTTTATTTATTTGAGAGAGAGAGAAAGCAAACAAGTGGGGGTGGGAGGGGCAGAGGGAGAGAGAGAAGCAGGCTCCCTGCTAAGCAGGGAGCCCTTTGTGGGGCTCCATCCCAGGACTCTGGGATCATGACCTGAGCCAAAGGCAGACACTTAACTGACTGAGCCAACAGGCGTCCCTACAATAACCCTTTTTAAAAACTGCAAATGCCAAGATTTTGTAGTAGGATTTTGGAAAACAGGATTTGCAATTTTTTTAGATGGCAATATATATGCCCATCTATGAAAAGCAGGTTATAGAATTTATTTAGATAATTCAGGGGGAAAAATAAACCTCTTTTGCTATAACTGTTTTTCTGGATCTTGTCAGAGTGATATTTGGATAAGAATTAGCCAATTA
This sequence comes from Ursus americanus, assembly GCF_024610735.1. Classification (NCBI taxonomy): domain Eukaryota; kingdom Metazoa; phylum Chordata; class Mammalia; order Carnivora; family Ursidae; genus Ursus; species Ursus americanus. The sequence goes on along the minus strand of NC_142137.1, from coordinate 69,821,097 downwards.
AGGGGTGCCTGGGTGGCACAGCGGTTAAGCATCTGCCTTCGGCTCAGGGCGTGATCCCAGCGTTATGGGATCGAGCCCCACATCAGGCTCCTCCGCTATGAGCCTGCTTCTTCCTCTCCCACTCCCCCTGCTTGTGTTCCCTCTCTCGCTGGCTGTCTCTATCTCTGTCAAATAAATAAATAAAATCTTAAAAAAAAAAAAAAGAATTAGGCAATTAAGTACCTCAATTTTCCACTTGATTGGACATGCAAGACATAGCAAAAATGACTTGTAGATTAGTATTACAATTTTTAAAAGTAAATTTTAAGACTCCTCCTTACAAATTTAGTCACTGCTTTTCATGCCATCAAGTCATTTTTCTGAATTTCTGATTTACATGTACCATATAGATGTGCTTAACTAATATTCTTCTCTATGTTTTTCTTTCGGTGGTAATATTATCAGGAGAAATCCCCAAACGTCATCTCTAGTTGCAGTTTTCCACTCTTACTAATTCCAGCAGCTTGAATCACTGCATTCCAAAACCTCGGATTCCACAGGCCAATGGCTCTAAGGTTTTAATTGAAGTAATTTCTCACTTGAGACCCAGGATACAACTGCTTCTACAAACTGGTGACATTATACGGTGGCCAAAATTCTTCCATAATGTGTGTTTTTAAAAGTGTTTTTCAATCAGAACTTGGAAGATTTTGTTTACCATAGGTCCAGGGTTGGCACACTTCCTCCGTGAAGGACCAGGTAGTAAGTAGTTTAGGTTTCACGAGCCATGTCCTCCGTGTTCTGTTCTTGCAGTGCAAAAGCAATATAGACAACGTGTGAGTGAGCAACCACGGCTGTGCTCCACTGCAGTCCACTTATGGACACGGAAACCTGAATGTCACTTACTCTTCATATGCCATGAAGACTGTCCTTTTTGTGCCTTTTAACCATTTGCAAATTTAAAACCATTGTTTTTGCTGTTTAGAAACAAACCCTAGGCCGGATTTGGTGAGCAGGCCATCGTTCGCTCACCCCTGCTGGAGAAGCTCAAATAATTTATGTATTCTCTTAGTTGTATAACCAATATGGGGCAAATGAAGGAGAAAGGTTTTTACTTATTTTTTTTTAAGATTTTATTTATTTATTTGACACAGAGAGAGTACAAATGGGGAGCGGCAGAGGGAGAGAGAGAAGCAATGTAGGACTCCATCCCAGGACCCTGAGATCATGACCTGAGCTGAAAGCAGATACTTAACTGACTGAGCCACCCAGGTGCCCCAAGGAGATAGGTTTTTAAAAAGCAGCCAAATGATTCTTTATTAAGACATGTATTTCACACTGTTCTGCCATGTTTTTGTTTGTTTGTTTGTTTTTAGCTGTCTTTCTACAATTCTTTGCCTTTGATAGATTAAATACATTTCTGCGGGGGATTCACTCCTTGACAAGGCTGTAGTGTGATATGCAGTCCTTTTTCAATCTTGTCATCTGGAGTCCTTGGTACCCATATATATAGGCTATTAATTATAAATGCTTTCACAATGCATCTGTTAAAATACAGTATGCAACAATGAACCAATTAACATTTTATGTTTTCTAAGACTAGAAAGGAACGATGTTAAATCTGCTTCGTAATGGCATAAATTCACTGGAATATTTGTTTCAGTTTTCAGGATGAATATCGCACTAACGTCAATATCCATGCTATGAGCAGTATGTATAAACTAGCACATTTACTTCATTATTTCGAACTCCTGTAGTCATTGGGATTCTATGCGGTTTTATTACTTATGTTATCTGCTTATGGTTTGAGATCAAGAGGCAAATTGTGACTGAGTTTTCTATAATTTCCTTCTACAAAACAGGGATTTATCAGATTAAGTAGTATCTTATGTGACAATTATAGGAGTTGTCACATAAACACTTTCATTGCTTTTTGGACTCTGAAAAATTAAGGCATGAAAAATAAGTATCTGTAATATGTACAGACAGTTTCGATTCATCTTAGACTTTGATGCAGGGAGTTTTCCTCTGAGCCGTGACATGCAAATGGGACCTAAGCCCTGCACCCGACGATTACTGCTCCTTCTCCATCCAGGCTGTGCCAATGTTTGATTTCTCTCTCACCGTTCCTCCTGCTCTAAGTAGGTCAGTGCTTCCTGAACCAGCCTCGGAAGGAATGTTCCATGTTGACAGAGCAAGGAAGCAATGTCTTCGTGTTTAGTTAATGGTTATCCATGACAAAATGGATTTCCTTTGCAACAAAATGGATTTCCTTGCAAAAAGGGACTTTTCCAAGCCTCACGTGTCCTACTGTTGTCAGCGTCCACCAGCCACAGTGCATGAGCCAGTACTTGCGCTGCTGTCTTGCCTGAGACCAGACTGCTCAGTTCTAAGGACAGGAGGCTAGTGTCCCGGATAGAAGAGGCCCAAGAAGCCGCTCCTGTTAGAAGTGGTCAGTGCTCATTTTTAACTGTCGTTTTCCTGGTGCCTCCGGAGAAGGAGGAGGTACGGGAGCCGGCTCAGCCTGCCACTGTGACAGGTCAGGTGTGCCTCCACAGGGTCCACGACTGCCCTCCAAGGTTCCTTTTGAGTGTGGCTGCATGGGTGTTTTCATTTAAAAGTCATCAGTTGAGGGGCACCTGGCTGGCTCAGTCGGTTCCGCGTGTGCCTTCTGTTCAGGTCATGATCTCAGGGTCCTGGGACCGAGTCCCGCCACATCCAGCTCCCTGCTCAGCTGGGAGTCTGCTTCTCCCTCTCCCCTCACCCTGCTCATGCTCTCTCCTTCTCGTTCAATTAAATAAATAAATCTTTAAAATAAATAAATAAAAGGCATCAATTGAAATTGCAGTGAACTTAAGAAAAGTATTTCAGCTTTTAAACAATTAGATTAACTGCAGCGGGGAGACGACCACATGTGAATGTGAATGGATCAATAGGCTGAAGATCATCGTAGCGTGCTTGTGAAAATAATTTAGATCTACTGGATCCCCCAAAAGAATCTAGAGAACCTCCGGGTTCTGTAGATTATATTTTGAAAATCACTGGACTACACATTACTTTTATTATCATTTTATGATATCAATAGGGTTTAGAAAATGTACGAGGGAGTACATTTGTGTTACATTTCATGTACTAATAAGTACATGTTGTTTTTTCTCAAAGGGTCCATCTTGCTGGGACGATGTCTTAATCCCAAACCGGATGACCGGTGAATGCCAATCTGCAAACTGCCCTGGGACTGCCGCCGTAAGTACCTGGTTAAATCCATTTTTTTCATTACGGCATCTTCAGTGGTTAGTAGGAAATTAGAATAGAGACAGGAATGCTAACTGATTTTTCTTCCATCTGATAGTGTTCAGCAAAAGTGTCATCAGATTCAAAGCATTTTTATAGTCACCCCAAATTCTACCTTGTTCATTGCCATCCAGTGTCATTTTCCCAGAGGCTTAACCTCTCTGGGTGACTGTGTTGAAACGTGCCAATTTAAACCCCTTACAAAGTGATATTCATGGAATATAAAGAGGAGCCACTTCAGAGCCTAGCAAAAGAAAGTAACAAAGATATAAGGTTAATCTTTGTGCCAGTGCTGTGATATTTTGTATTTATATTCCGCATTGTTCAAAATCGCGTTCTTTTTCTCTTCCTACCGTTCTTTTTGTGACATAGTGTAGATGAGCAGCTCTGCAAATGAATGACCCTCTTCTGTTCTCTGCAACCCCCTTCCCCTTTGCAAACATATGCCATAACTTGATGTTTTATATAGAGCAGATATTTCTTAAAAGAGATCCTAAGTAGTGAAATTATTTTTTAAATCATGTTATATGCTGATCATGTTTGTAATTTGTATATTGTTTTGCTTTTTACCTCAAAAATTCCTGGATCAATCATAATCTGGTTGTATGTATCTCCTGAGCTGTAAATCCTGTTACGGTGCCAACCCAAATGTCAGCGTTAGTTCACAAACTGTCACAGCCAGCTGGCAGTTCATTTCTTCTCTAAGGAACAAAGTCTGTCAATGGCAACAGGTGGAGTGTTTGAGCTAGAACCATTAGGTGCGCCTTTTCTCCCCAGTCTGCAGCGCGGTGGCAAGGTGCGGAGGGAGCAGTGAGAAGCACTAACAGTCATTTTCCATCAAGCAAGGGCGAGGACCATAAACAGATTTTTATTAATGCAAATCCTGAAGAGAAATAATGACACATATATCGAGGCATCATACAGTCTTGTAAGTTTGCTACTGAGATGAAAGGAAAGTGTATATATTTACGGGGCAGAGTTCTTCAGTACGATTACATACACATGTATGCATGCAAGCTCAGTATGTGTGTGTTACAGCGCGCCATATCTCTTAATTACAGTTACATGTCCTAATAATTATATCTCCGTCCATTGATCCATTCACCCATCTACACACGCGTGCATCGTCTGTTATGTGTAACACTGTGGTCTCTGTATCATCTTTACAGTAATGTGAGATCCTTTGAAAACCTACCTCAATTCTTGACAGTCCGACTGCCTCTCCTGGACCTTGCTATTAATTGGCAGGATTCAGTCACAGCAGAGTAGACACTCTTGCATCTTTAAGGATTTAGCTTCAAATCAGTCAAAGGGGGAAACTGTGTTGAGTGGGATTGAGAATCCTTTCTTTTGCTCATTGCATATTCTCACCTTAGATATCAGTACATGGAATTCAGTGTAAATGAAGTTATATTGCAGCTCTCTCTCTGACAGCAGAGTGAGCCGATACACTTCAAAAAGTTTTCAGTACACACCGTATAAAAATACTGCATTAAATTACAAACATGTATTTTTAAAAGAATGGCTGTGCCAACAACATAATAAGGAAAAGTATATATGTCAATACTAGGAGAAAGCTGGACCCCGGAGGGGACACTGTCAGGTGAAGTGTGGCGGCAACGACTGATCACTGGGGGCTGGAGCCTCAGGTGGGCTGGTGTCCACAGGAGGCTGCAGCTGAGCTTATGGCTTCGTCGAGGTGGCAAATGAAACCACAGAATCCTACATAGAGCTAGTACCCATAAAACGGGATACCCTTGTGGGGTCCGCTGGAAAGGAAGGTGCTGGCTTCCCGGCGAGGCGGTCTGTGCTGGCCCCTGGCTCACTCTGACCTCCTGGTCGGTGTTCCTCACCCTTGTGCTCTGCTCTCCTGGCCGCCCAAGGTCTCATGATGGACCAGATCCTGGCAAATTCACACTCCCCAGGAGGGAGGAAGCCCCTACCCACCCTCCCTGACCACTCTAGGATTGCAGACATCATCCCCAGCCCAGGGTGAGGTCTGGACTTAGAATTAATTCTGAATCCAGACAAGAAGGTCTGTCCACAGAGCCCTTCAGTGTGTTTCAGGGACCCTCCAAGGAGTGATGCAAATGAGCCCACTCCATGGTGTTGAGGTGTGCGCTGCTGGCCCTGAGGACCACCCCCCTGCAGCGGGCAGCCGTCCATTTCTCTTTGCAACCCACCCCAACAGGACGCCCATGTCAAAATGTGACTTGTGATCACATGGTGTGGGGCATCCTGAGGAAGTGGGTCCAGAATCAGGTGATTCACAAGCCAATTGAAATCATCACAGCCATCAACTACAGACTTAAAAAAAGAAAGAAGGAAAAAGAAAAAAGAAATCCATGAAACATGGAACCTTGCCCAGAAGCTGCCAGCAGATGCCCCTCCGGTTCCCTTGACCACCTGGTTGAGTTCTGTGCCTAACCCAGTAACAGACAGGGAGACATAGGGGCTGCCTTCTTGGATGACACGGGTGGCTGCTATACATGCCAGCACAGCCAGGATGGAGAGGAGGGGTGGCTTCTGCTGTGGCTGGGGGGTCAGACAGCTGTGCCCGGGGAAGACAGGGAATGCAGCACAGCCCTCGAAGGCTTGCACACAAATGGCTCTCGTGGTCTCTCTGCACTGCTATGCTGGTGCACGGAGTTGAATTATGACCGAAGGCTTCCTCCCAAAGGCTGTTCTCCTAAGGCTGCTCTCACGTGGGAATGCATTTCTTTAGAGCAAGGACACGTGCTGAGTGAGTTCCCCCCTCCCAGGGCCAAAGATCCTCTCTGCTGTTAACCACCAAGTGTGTATCTTCTGCCAGAAGCATCCCCCATTGGCCGCACAACATAAACCCCTACCAGCATGTGACCTTTCTGATGACAAGTGACACAGGAGCTCCAGAAGGAGGCTTTCCCACTCCAATGCCTTTCTGCAGTGTGGACTTCCAGAAGGAGGTGGGGGCTTTGGCTCTTTCCTACTCACTGCACTCAGACACCTTTCTGTGCTTGAAACTTTCTGGTGCCAAATATGAAATGTATTTCTAATGAAGGTTTCCTCACTGGAGTTACCCATAGAAGGCTTTTCTCTGCTGAGCATTTTCTGAGGACACCTCACACTCCCAACCTTGTGGGGTTGTGCTCCTTGTGAATTGTCAGGTGGTAAATAAGGGCTGCTTTACTTGGAAGGCCTCTCTGAACCCCTGGAATTTGTAGGTTCAAGGCTGGGTCTCATGTGCCTGGGCCAGGTCAAGTCCTTTCTGGCCAGCACCCAGGCCTACTCAGCACACCCCTGTTGTGGAACCACGTGGGGTTGGAGGCCTCAAGTCCCAGTGGGACCAAGAGTGCAAAGTTGTCCCGTGCACACACCGTACATGCCCCCTGGGCCCTTGTCCAGAAGCCCCTCTCCTCCCAGGAGAGGCACACAACCACACCCTCAAAGATCATTGGTCCCAGCCAATCTCATCTCCATGGCTATCATCGGAGCCTGGAGCTTGGGCCTCCTCGGGAGCTGCCATGTACCCTCCTGGGAAGCAGCATCTGGCCGGTGACCTGCTCAGTCTAGTGCTTTCCAACATCAAACTCTTTAAGCTGAAGTTGCATTTGAATTGCCTAGGATAACCATCTAGGGGATTGAAATAAAATACAGACATCAAGAGTCAGTGGCTTAACCAACTGAGCCACCCAGGCGCCCCTCCCAGGACAGCTTTTGAAACCATTTTAATTGCCTATAAAATCGATTTTTAGGGGGAAAAGCATTATTAAAAATTTTATTTGTTTTTTTCTTTCTTTTAAGTTTTTAGTTAATTCCAGTTAATTAAATGCAGTGTAATATTACTGTTAGGTGTACCATATAGTGATTCAGTAGTTCCATAAATCATCCAGTGCTCATCACAAGTGCACTTCTTGATCCCCATCACCTATTTCACCCATCCTCCCACCTACCTCCCCTCTGGTGACCATCAGTTTGTTCTCTATAATTAAGTCTTTTTCTTTTTTTTAATTTAAATTCAATTTAATTAACATATAGTGTATTATCAGTTTCACAGGTAGAATTCAGTGATTCATCAGTTGCATATAATGCTGCCCAGTGCTCATTACATCACGTGTCCTCCTTAATGCCTATCACCCAGTTACCCCAACCCACAATGCCCCTCCCCTCCAGCAACCCTCAGTTTGTTCTCTATAGTTAAGAGTCTTTTATGGTTTGTCTCCCTCTCTGTTTTCCTCTTATTTTATTTTTCCTTCCCTTCCCCTTTGTTCATCGGTCTTGTTTCTTAAATTCCACCTATGAGTGAATTCATATGGTATTTGTCTTTCTCTGACTTATTTCACTTAGCATTATACTCTCTAACTCCAGCCACATCCTTGTAAGTGTCAGAATTTCATTTTTTGTGGCTGAATAGTATTCCATTACATATATATTATATGTATATAATATATATTATCTATATAATTTTTTTTATTTGTTTCTGTGTATTTTTATTTGTTTTTTCTTTATTTCTTGGTTGACCCATTCACTGTTTAGTAGAATGCTATTTAACCTCCATGTATTTGTGGTCTTTCCAGATTTTTCCTTGTGGTTGACTTCTAGTTTCCTAGCATTGTGATCAGAAAAGATGCATGGTATGACTTTGATCTTGAATTTGTTGAGTCTGATTTTGTGCACTAATATGTGATCTATTCTGAAGGATGTTCTGTGTACACTTAAGAAAAATGTATACTCTGCCGTTTCAGGATGGGATGTTCTAAATATATCTGTTAAACCCATCTGTTCCAGTTCTATTCAAAACCATATTTTCCTTGTTGATTTTCTGTATAACTGATCTGTCCATTGACGTAAGTGGTATGTTAATGTCCCCAGCTACTATTTTGTTATTATTGATTAATTCCTTTATGTTTGTTATTAACTGCTTTATGTACTTGGGTACTCCTGTGTTGGGTATATAATTATTTATAATTGTTATATCTTCTTGTTGGATTATCCCCTTTATTATTATATAATAATAATAATACATATTTTTTATTATGTAATAAATATATTATATTTATTAAATTTATTAAATAAATTATATGATATTTATTATTATATAATAATAATGTCCTCTGTCTCTTATTACAGTCTTTGTTTTAAAGTCTGTTTGTCCAAGGTAAGTATTGCTACTCCGGCTTTCTTTTGACATCCATTTGCATGATAAATGTTTCTCCATCCCCTCACTTTCTAACTGAAGGTGTCTTTAGGTCTAAAATGAGTCTCTTGTAGACAGCATGTAGATGGCTCTTGTTTATCCATCCTGTCTCCTTATGTCTTTGATTGGAGAGTTTAGTCCATTTACATTCAAAGTAATCATTATAGATATGTATTTATTGCCATTTTATTCCTTGTTTTGTGGTTGTTTCTGAAGATTTTCTTTGATTCTCTCTTGTCTTTCATGTTTTGCTGATCTTCTTTAGTGATATATTTGGATTTCTTTCTCTTTATTCTTTGCATATTTATTAGTGGTTTGATTTTTCTTGTAAGGCTGGTTTAGTGATCATGAACTCCTTTAGTTTTTGTTTGTCTGGGAAACTCTCATCCTATTCTCATCCTATTCTTTTTTTTTTTTTAATAAGAAGATCTTTTATATTATCTTTTTTGTATAATAATTTTTATTATGTTATGTTAGTCACCATACAGTACATCCTTAGTTTTTGATGTAGTGTTCCATGATTCATTATTTGCATATAACACCCAGTGCTCCATGCAATATGTGCCCTCCTCAATACACATCACTGGCCTATCCCAATCTCCCACCCCCCTCCCCTCTGAAGCACTCGGTTTGTTTCCCAGAGTCCATAGTCTCTTGTGGTTCATTCCCCCTTCTGTTTACTCCCCCTTCATTCTTCCCTTCCTTCTCCTATGGATCTCCCTGCTATTTCTTATGTTCCATAAATGAGTGAAACCATATGATAATTGTCTTTCTCTGCTTGACTTATTTCACTTAGAATAATCTCCTCCAGTCCCATCCATGTTGCTGCAAATGTTGGGTAATCATTCTTTCTGATGGCTGAGTAATATTCCATTGTATATATGGACCACATCTTCTTAATCCATTCATCTCTTGAAGGGCATCTTGGCTCCTTCCACGATTTAGCTATTGTGGACAATGCTGCTATGAACACTGGGGTGAATATGGCCCTTCTCTTCACTACGTCTGTAGCTTTGGGGTAAATACCCAGTAGTGCAATGGCTGGATCATAGGGTAGCTCAATTTTTAACTTTTTAAGGGACCTCCACACTGTTTTCTAAAGTGGCTCTTCCAACTTGCATTACCACCAACAGTGTAAGAGGGATCTCCTTTCTCCAACTCCTCTCCAACATTTGCTGTTTCTTGCCTTGTCAATTTTTGTCATTCTAACTGGTGTAAGGTGGTTATCTCAATGTGGTTTTGATTTGAATTTCCCTGATGGCTAATGATTTTGAACATTTTTTCATGTGTCTGTTAGCCATTTGTATGTCTTCATTGGAAAAGTGTCTGTTCATATCTTCTGCCCATTTATTGATTTCATTATTTGTTTCTTGTGTATTGAGTTTGAGAAGTTCTTTGTAGATCTTGGATACCTGTCTTTTATCTGTAGTGTTATTTGCAAATATCTTCTCCCATTCCGTGGGCTGCCTCTTAGTTTTTTTTGACTGTTTCCTTGGCTGTGCAGAAGCTTTTTATCTTGATGAAGTCCCGCAAGTTCATTTTATTCTGAATGATAGTCTTCCTGGATAGAGTATTCTTGGCTACTTATTTTTCCCTTTCAACACTTTGAATATATCATGTTACTACCTTCAGGCTTGCAAAGTTTCTGTTGAAAAATCTCCTGCTGGCCTTATGGGTTTTCCTTTGTAGGTTACTGTCTTTTTTTGTTTCGTTGGTTTTGAATTTTTTTTCTTATTACTATATTTTGCCATTTTAATTACTATGTCTTGGTGTGGGTCTGCTTTTGTTAATTTTAATGGGAATTCTCTGTGCCTTCTGGGTCAGGATAGCTGTTCCCTTCCCCAGATTGGGGAAGTTTTCAGCTGTTATTTCTTCAAATAAATTTTCTGTCTCCTTTTCTCTCTCTTCTTCTTCTGGAACTCCTACAATACAAATGTCTTACATTTGATAGAGACCCTGGGTTCCCTAAGTCTATTCTTGTTTTGCATAATTCTTTTTTTCTCTCTTTTGCTCAGCTAATTAACTTTCCATTACTCTATCTTCTGTGTCACTAATTCATTTCTCTGCTTCTTGTACCCTGCTGTTTACTCCATCAAGTGTGTTTTCATGTTGTTTATCGAACCCTTTATCTTTGCTGTTATTCCTTATCACTTTGTTAAGGGCCTCCCTCATGTCTTCCACTCTTTTCTCAAGTCCAGTGAGTATCCTTACGATCATTGCTTTAAATTCTCTATCAGGCAGGTCCCTTATATCTCTTTTGCTTAGATCTCTGGCCATGGCCTTGTCCTGTTCTTTCATTTGAGATAAATTTCTGTCTCCTCGTTTTGTCTACCTCTCTGTGTCTGTTTCTCTGTGTTAAGAAAGTCAGCTATATCTTCTGATCTTGAAAGTAGTGACTTTATGAAGAGGTCCTAGAGTGCCCAGCAGTGCAGTGTCCCCTGTTCACCGGAACCTGGCACTTCAGGGGAGCATTCTATGTGTGTTGTTATGCCCTGTGGTTATGTGAGTTACTTTTCCTTTTAGTGCACTCACCTGAACGGACTGTGTGCCTGTCGTGGAACAGCCCATTGAGGAACAGCCCGTTCCTGATCTTGCTTTCTGTGGTGTTGGGTGGGAGCCAGCCAGGCCAGTCTCAAGGGCATGAGCCCACCTGGGAACTTGGGAGCAGGGAGGCAATATTAGCAAAATTTGTGTTGGACCACTTATCCTATACCAGATCTTGCAAAGTGCTGTGGTGGCTGGGGGCTGTGTGCCATGATGGCCTGTGGCATGAGGCTGGGCCCTGCATATGATGCTGGTGGAAGGCGCATGGCTCAGTGTGGTGATGTGGATGGGCACTGCATGGTAGTTGTACAGTATTAAAGATTTTTTAAAAAGCATTAGTAAAAATAGATTTGTTAAAAGGTCCAATAACTCAGAAAGATATAGCAATTTAAAAATTGTATGATCTTAGAAACATGATCAAACCCAACATATATTAAGGACAAATTGTCAGGATTAATCAAGTATATGGTTAAATCTGGCATGAGGGCAGGAGATAGTAACATTAACCTCTGAGGGGCTGGGAGCTTCAGCAGCGTAATCAGGATGTATGTGGCAAATCAGTACAACCAGTGACCAGCATTACATCATGAACATGGCACCCAACACCGGGAGATGCCCCCCTTTTTTTTAAGCATATGTAGAACATTTCAACAACTGATCATGTTTGGGGGCATTAAGGCATTAAATGACACTTACAGAAGCATAATCATAAAAGTCTCTGAAACATGGAAATTAAATTAACTTAGTAAAAATCCTAATGGAAATGAAACCAAACAACAATGAAAATAAACCACATATCAAATTTTTGGGGATGTTGTTAAATTAGAATTTAAAGGAAGTATTTAGGACCATCAGTGCTTATTTTATAAAAGAAGAGAGAATAAAATTATTTAAACATATTTTTTAAAAGGTAGAAAAATAAATTGTCATATCCAACTATTTTCTCTCATTTTTAGTGAACACAAAATAAAGGAATTGAAGGCACGCGTGCTTTTTTGTAACCAGTGGCTGGCAGAGCTCTCAGTGTGAGAAATTTAATTCATTATTTCTCTTTCTTATCTTAAAACATTGTGTGTATGTGTGTGTGTGTGTGTGAATTACATTTTCTCAATGCAGCTAAATATTAACATTAACTTCTGTGCTTTCTAAAGCATTGTGTGTGGTGTTTATTTCTTAAGGAGGTGAGAATATAGGCATTTTAAAGTAGTTTGTCATATTTAAATTTGCAGGGTATTTTAAGTTTTTGACAGTATTTTATACACTATATATTATAGTCTCATAAAAAGTTAAGTTTCTGTCACTTGAGAAAAATAGCCATATACTTAAAATTCAAAAGAGCAAGTCCCTAATGTATTCATAATTAATATTTATACACTTAAAGATAATCTGACTAGATCATTGTAAATAGCAGTGAAATCTGACCTTGGTTTTTAAAAGTACAAATATAAACTTGACCCTAACTACACTTTAGATAGAGAAATCTGTACCTAATTCAGTTTTACACTAATCACTGTTATCTAAGGAAGGAGCATTAGTTCTGAAAGGCATCTTACCTTTTTATAAAAAGAATTCTAGTCAGCTCAGGGGGTATATATGCTTCCGATTTAAAGAGGGACAAAAAACTCAGGATTTTCTCCATTAGTGAAATTAAATCAACTTTGGATATGGCGTAAGACTTTAAATTTTCTTTGTAAATATTTTTTATGTTTTATGTATGATACCTTAAACAACAAAGGCATTTGCGTTTGTCCATACACTGGGGTTATGTGACTGACTTAGTTGCACACATGTAGGCTAAGGCATACCCTGAAGAAGTCCTGTTCTCTGGGTGTTATTTCTGAGTTCCAAATTATAACCTTAAAGCGAGTATTCCCTGTTCATCAAACACTCCCCTGTGGAAAGCTCTGACTTTGTAGTGCTTTTGTGGTAATGAAGGGTTTCTAAGCCAACTGTGAGAGTGTTGCCTTTTCCCTCACACCTTGTAATTGGACAGCAGGGTTTAGGAGAAGGGGATAGTTCCTTAGATGATAAGGAAAAAAATTAAATTATGGCTTTATCTTAGTTTGTTCAGGCTACTATAACAAAAATACCATAAACAGGGTGGCTTATAAAAAACCAAACATTTATTTCTCACAGTTCTGGAGGCTAGGAAGTTCAAGATCAAGGGCCCACTTCCTGATTCACAGATACCATCACATGGTGGAGGGGACAAGGAATAGTTCTGGGATATCTTTTGTAAAAGTTCTAATTCCACTCATGAGCTCTCTCCTCTTATACTCTAGTCACCTGCTAAAGAACCCACCTCCAAATACCATCACAATGGGGATTAGGCTTTCATATATCAGTTTGGGGGGAACACAAACATTCAGTTCATAGCAATCTTCAAAGTAATAAATGGATCGAGGTTAGTATTTCTGTTCTTGTTAAGGAGTGTTGTTTTACTACTTAACAGCCTACAAATACGTTATATTTTATATTTTTGACTCGTAATGCTTACCTGAAATTCCATGTAAAATACTGTATTTTATGTTTAAAATTATTTGACTTCGATAGGTGTTAAACTCTTTTACATGGAACTTTTGGTATTTATCAGAAACAGTTGAGAAAGACCTCTTAAAATAGCTTGAATGGTATTAGATACTAAAAACTATCCCCTAAACTATAATAAGTAGCGTAATTATTAAACTTGATGTAATTAATGGAGAACTCCATCTTATCTAACATGCGATTTATTTCTTATATTTTCCCCCAGTTGAGCTCAGTATATGTCAACTGGAACATCAGTTTAACTAAAAGTTAATATTCAGAGTCTGGATCTCTGATTTCATCTTCTGGGGAGATGTTGACTAAAATGAAATGAATAGTAAATAAGAGTCACCTAATACTGAACAATTTTTATAGAGAGAGCATTTGCATAGTAGTTTATGTCCAAAAAGTTTCTAATTAATGTTTTAGTTGAATCAATCACTCTCCTCAAAGGGATCTGTGTTTCTTTTAGTTGTTTCTATTGTTGTTTTAGACTTGATTAGAATCTCACAAAATGAGACTCAAGATGTCTCAGGATGATTTCCTGGTGTAGCCTATATGTTCTTATTTTTTCCAGTATCTTATAATAAGGAAAAGTTGGCTCTGTTTTGTTTTTAAGAAAAGACCTCAGGTTGACCAGGTATCCCTGAGATAGTCACAAAAGATAGTGTTTTATGCAAGATGTAAAAGTTGCTGCAGGCTCCACAACCTTCTGTGGCTAAGCCCATCCTCACAACACAGTAACCACAGACATTTCCAAATACGTAAACAACTCCAGCCCTTGTGGCTTCTGTCCCAGAGGGCAGCTGAGCACTTAAGTGTGGAGGGAGGAGAATAAAAGCAGAAGGAAAAGAGGTGAGGGCATACGGTCCCCACTCATTCTGCTCTGATGTTTGGTCAAAGAGAAATGGTCTCCCTGTCCTTCCACTGTTCTCAGCAGTCATGTTTTCTTAATTCTAAATAAAATTGAATTGTGAAAGCTTTGAAGTCAAACTCCGATTATGATTGAATGGTATCTAAGCGTGACAAAGTGGTCTTTGTTGTCTGACATGCAATTTGGGTGACAAACTAGAAACTTAGAGCATTTTTCAAAAACCGATCAACTATTCAGACTCAAGGACAGTTCACTTCTAAACTATGTTTTTAGCACTTGAGAACAAAAAGTGTCATTTTTAAAAATTAAGGTAGAAATTAGAAGATAGATATTTTTATGAGTTAGTGAAGATTTTGCAAATTTAAATGAAAAATTTTAAATGTTTATATGTAAAAATAAATTAGTCTATTATGAAAAGAAGTGTCAGTTTTTAAGAGCACTAAAGAAATTGAGGTAGTTTTTAAGAACCTAGGGGTACTTGGGAGGCTTAGAAGCCAAGAGTCAATTCAGTTGAACTGTTTTTCTGTGCTATAACCCCCCTTTTGTCTGGGCTCTTTGATAACTTAGTGGAAAATTATATCAACAGCCATCTCCATGTAATTGAAAAAGACTCTTGTATGCTGTTCCATGAAACAAATCTTCAAGGAAATAAAACCAGGTACCAGAAATTAGTGCATGTGTATCGGAACCCCTATATACACGAGATAACCAGTATCCACACCAAGTTCCCACACATATGACCTTGGTTTAGTTGATGATGTCTTTGTTCAAGCAAATGTCCAGTTTCTATAACATATATTTTTAAATATTGAAATAATTCCTTGCCTCCTCAATTCCAGGAAACTCCTGTTCTGTGTGAATTGTCTTTTTTTTTTTTTTTTCACTTGAGGACCTGTGATTCTCTGTGTTATAATTTGTATCTCATTTTGTATACAAAAGAAGAAAATCATGCCTCTTATCACTATACTGCGTAGGATGAGCAATTTAAAATCTGCTTACTATCTCCAGAGGCTTCAAAAGTTACTTAATTTTTCATCTTTCCATAGAACGATTCTAAAGCCAGATATGTTAGTAAGAGGCTTCATTGAAGGTTGTGTTATGGCTTTAGACAGGGGCCCGAGACAAAAAAGAAACAGAGAAATTTATCATGATTAATCAGAAAAAGGTGCATTTCTAGACCACTAGGTTTTAGACTGGGGAGAAGGTATATCGATCTGCCAGGAAAGATACCGATAGGTGTAATAAGATAATTTCAAATAGATTTATAAATGAAATTCTGAGAACTGGAGCAAAGAAAGATTAAATAAATACCACTGTAAACATCATCCAACTTTTCAACTGGGATGGTAGATGAGGCCTAACCAGAAATAGCAGAGATTAGGGACTAGAGGTCACTCTGTGATCACCTCCGTGCAGATACACAGGCAGCTAATGGAGTGAGAAGAATAGAAGGAAGATGTGTGAGTGATAGGGCAAGAGAATGAGGACTGCTTCTCGACTGGGAAATAGCCCTCTTGATCCTCAGGCAGGTGATTGATGGCTCTCGGAGACCCACACTTCATCATGCTGTGATGGAGGTCATTAAGAAACCATCATCTCTCTTACTCAGGTCAAGCTAGCACTCAAAAAGTTATCAAGGGCCATGATAAAATTTAGTTTTTAAGATATATAATGAAAAAAACAAAAACAAACCTAAAAGTCAGTTTCCCAAACTTGAGGTTTAGGATGGAAAATATAAACATGGAGATGAAATCAAAACAGAAGAATCCCATGCGCTAGTGGAAACGTTTATTTCCACTAATATTTCTTGGAAAACAAACATAGTTTGGGATCCTCAGGTCTGAATTTCTTAAAGTGAGTAATAATTATTGTCCCCTTAATCCTCAGAATTCACGAAAATAAACGTGAGTGTTTTTATGAGATAAAGAGAGTGCTTTTATGTTTAAAGATAGGAAAGCAAAATATAATTTTTAAAATGTGTGTTTTTCTATTGAAAGAAATATAGTCATTTTTATAATAGGTACTTATTTGTTGTGTTAGTCACTGTGCAGAAAATAAAGACTGGCCTTTAGGAGCTGGGAATCTAGTTGCAGAGATAAGACCTTACAGAAATGACTGCAATTCGGATTCAACAGAAAAAAATTTTAAAAACTTACTGAACCTGTCTTCTACCAGGCACTAGGAATAGAAAAGTGAATATTCCATTGGCTGCTCTCACAGTTTGGAAAATTTTCAGGGTGGAGTCAGAAGTGCAGACACATGGAGATTTTTACTATGAACTAAATATTGTTAAAGATGGATAGGAAAGGGGCGCCTGGGTGGCTCAGTCGTTAAGCGTCTGCCTTCGGCTCAGGGCGTGATCCCAGAGTTCTGGGATCGAGCCCCACATCAGGCTTCTCCGCTGGGAGCCTGCTTATCCCTCTCCCACTCCCCCTGCTTGTGTTCCCTCTCTCGCTGGCTGTCTCTCTCTCTGTCAAATAAATAAGTAAAATCTTTTTAAAAAATGGATAGGAAAGACTCTAAAAAGACTTCACTTAAAAAAAAAAGTTTATTCACTTGATGAATAAACAGAGGAAATAAGACAAATCAGTGTATGAATGCCATGAAACAAGCACCAAAAATGCTTGTGAAAGTTCAGAAAAGAGAAATTTCCTCCACATAGATGACCAAAGAAAACCTGGGGGAGGTGCCACCTGAGGGAGGGGTGGTGGACTTTTCACAGAGTGATGTTGGCAAGGTTGAGAGTTTTGTGAGGTAGAGAAAATGACAGGAATAAAGGAATAGAAAATTGAGGGCCATTCATCCCATGACTGACTATTAGCTACCAGACAGTATGCTCGGCTCTCCTGTGTGTGCAAAACCGCCGTTGTCTGCTTCCGTGGAGCTCCTCCCAGCCCTGACGACCTGGCACTGGTCATAAGGGAAGATGAAAAAGAAAAGCACAGGGTGCCATGAGGACAAGGAAGAGGGCGGAATCCATGAGTCAGGGCAGCCTTGCTTGGGGAAGGCAAACTGGAGCTGGAATCTGCAGGCGGAGCCAGTGAACTCCTAGGGGCAGAGGATAAATGTGCACCAGGACCCTCTTGCAAGAGTCTTGCTGAGGGAGGAGCCTTCGACAAGCATCTGGAATTTAGTGGTGACTGAGAAACAAGAGGCAGTGCAGTTTCCTGTGGGGGTGTGTGTTGTTTTGTCTGTGGTTCCCATGTCGAGGACTAAGATAGAAGTAACCTTACCATGTTGAAGTTTCAATATTTTGAAGGCTGAAATAGCAGTCGAGCTGGTTGGCATGCTCTGTGGAGTAAGGAATAAAGAAAAAAAAATCTTGAAGGGAACAAAAACAAAAAAATAGTTTTTATACAATTTGTTTATTGTCCTTGAATCCCTGGGAACGAGTGAATAAAGGTAAATGAGAATTGGCATTTTGCCTTCCTTAAAACTAGAAACACAACATACAAATGGGATTTTAGTTTGGAACCGATTAGAAGCACCACACTTTTCTTGTATTTATTGGGTCATTAAGAGCAGCCATATGGTTGTCTTCTGTCTTATCTGTTCACGTTTCTCCAGTATGTTCCTCAGTGGGAGTCTGTTTAGTGGTTGATTGAAATTCTAGCTTTATCGGCAACTCTCTGTTATCTGTAATTGCCAGAAGTGGATGATCCAATATAAAGGGTGTCCCTTCCCTTCTCTTCCTCCACTTCAATTTTGTCAGACTCACGGGAAAACCAGAGACTTTTTTTTTTTTTGCCATTAACTTTTGAAAATATTAGAGGGGCAGAAAATAGGTTACTACGTGAAATAAATTTTGAGTCTGAGAAGCCATTTTTTCCTAAGGGTAATCAAGCTGACTGGAACTTTATGCTGAACAGTTTGAGGAGTGGACTGGGTTCAGAAGCATATCCTTCTGTTTTTATGTGCATGTTAATTAACTCCTGTTCACTTCCAGTCTCCATTTGTGAAGCAAAGATTGTACATCACTGTTGAAATTTCACTGAGTGTTTGTAGGAATTCAGGACTCAATAAAGCATCCTTGTTTTCAGAAATAAAAGATATTCTGTTGAGATCACATAACTGTCAATATCCGTGGATTTTCATATCTTATTCAGAAATGCCTATATTTTCCTGGATCACAGAGCTGTCATTTTTTCTTAGAGTTATCTAATTTATTCATCCTTTACCAGTCTTATAAAAATGAACTATTTCAATCAAGCAAAGAACCAATTCTCCATGTGCTTCTAACATTTCATTAAAACCTACATTGATGTTCACAAGAATTATAAATCTCATTAAGTGACTTTATGTTAAGGGCAATTAAAAATCCTATCACTTAGCACAGTGCCCAATATCTGAAGACCCTTTAGAGAATCCATTCTAATTTAGTACTTAATAGCAAGTGGTATTAGTTATTGTAAGGCATGCATTTAAATTTGGACATTTTCTTGATTGGACGATGAAATGTTTTAAATGCACTCACCGCTAAGGACTGTGGTTCAGTCACATGCTTCAATGAGGAAATGTTTATCTCATATAGACTAAAGCAAATATAAACGGAGAAGAATGCATAGTAGGGTTCATTGCAGGTCAGCAGTTACGGCATAGGATTCTATAAGAATAAAACCACAACAGTAGAAGTACAGAAGTACATTTTATTGGAGCTGAGCCTAGACGTGCTTCTTAGGGATGGCTTTTATTTACTCCTAAAGAATATGCAGTTAATAGAAGTGTTATAAAGAAGTGGCCAGTATAGAACAGGATCCATCCATCATGGTGATGAGACTAGATGAATGCTGTGACAATCAGATCTTGAGACAGCAAATAATAGAAAGATTATCCAGACCAGGGGATTAGTTAGGACACTACCAAGTTGTGACTATTCTAAGTTAGGGTTTATAATCCACCAATACTCATCATTACACACTGTTGAAAACATGGCTCTTTAGAAATCGTGGACTGACCTCATATGGAGAAGTAGGATTTAGTCTGAGTCCTTCCCCTATTTTCTTTCTAACCACCACAACTGGGTACCTCTCACAGATTCTGTCAGCTATCACAGGTAGCTCTCCAAGAGAGAAAACAAAGCTACACAGAGTAACAACCAAACCCCTCCATCATGGTGAAAGCCAATCTCTATTAGAAAAAGGGGGGGAAGGGGAGAGGAAGTAATTAGGGCTAGCTGAATAAATGAAAATTAATCACTCTCTCCATCAGATGTTGCTTTGCTGCTAAAGACGTGTCAAGGAGAAAGACCTCCAGCTGATGAGAATTGCCATGGGTCTGTCCGAAAACAGGTTTTCCGTTTGCAGGTTTAGGGACTACATCTTGCAGCTCAAATCTTGAAGAGACCAAGTCATAAGCTAAAACAACACACAAAATGTATGAACCACATTAGTTGGTTGATTTATACTGTAGAGACAACTTCTCCAACTGCACAATATTCACATCTACCCCCACAGATGTTTCTTTTCCTTTTCCCTTCTGCTCCTCTCCCTTCTCTCTCTCCCTCCCTCTTTCTTACCTTTCTTACCTCCTCTCCTCCTTGGCGGTGCCCAACTATCTGGGCGTTGCCCCAAATCAATAAGCTATGCATCCTGTGTGGTTGTTTCTAAACCGTCTGAGGATTCTTTGACACTCCCCTCATCACACATTGGGTGATAATTCTCCTCCCCTAAGACCTGGGTCAGCCATGGTGATCTGTTCCTGAAGGATAGAAACCAGTAGAAGTGACACTGTGTTCTGAGGCTGGGTCACAAAAGGCAAGACCGCATCTGTCTGTCTTTCTCTCTTCTGAGACATGGATGCTAGGAGCCCTCGGTCAACAGAGAAAATTGGCTGGATTCCATAAGGCCATAATGATGAGAGAGCAAAAGGAGAGGTCACACAGGAACAAGGAGAGGTGACTAGGGAACCCAAGTGTTCCAGCACCCAGCAGGTTAGCCCTCTCGTCTTCAACCGCCATTTGTGTGAACAAGAGGGACTTCAGCCCATTCCAGCTTCTGAGTCTCCCCAGCTGTTGACAAGGGAGCAGAGATAAACAAATTCCACCAAACAGTGCTTAAATTGCAGCTTTCTAAGTAAAATAAATTTTTGAAAAGTGTGTAAGCCACTAACATTTGGGGTGGTTTCTTGTACAGCCATAGATATAACTGGAATCCCCTCCACAGTGTTCTACGTGATCATGTAATTAAACAAAAGACTATGCACACTCTAATATATGAATATGTGTGTGTAGACCATATGCTTATGAAAGGGGGTCCAAGTCAGGAATCAGACAATGGTTTGATGATGAAGACATCAGAGTAGAATCATATGATTTGTGAGACTTCATTCATCCTGGGCTAGAATTATTTGTATATTTGAAGTATATCTTTACCTCGGATAGTATTGAATAAACAAGAACTTTCCAGTCAACTCCCCCACTTATTAGGTATCAAGTACACCGCTTAGTCATGCCAGAGGAATTAAAATGCAGTTATATATCTGCCCAGTTTAGTCCTATCATGTCTACCTGAGTTTACACCCTGGTCTTTCAGGTTTTTGCACGGATTTCCCAAGTCACTATTAACAACATATTGACAAATGGTTTTATCTCCTGGCTTACTTTGACAGTAGTCACGCTCTTACAGAAGGCTAATCTTAGCATGCAGCCTCGCACTCAAGCTCATGGGCAGTGGGGTCAGAGAAGCTTGATGTGAATTCTTGTTCTGATATTTACAGGCTGGTGACCTTGGACAGAATCTTTCCACCCCCGTCTGTTTCCTTGTCTGTGAAAGAGAGATGCCAGTGCATTTTATACAAGGTCATTGGAAGGATTAAGCCTAATAAAGGGCATGAAGTGCATACCCTAGAGCCCCTCATGGCAAGGAATCAATAAATTGTAGTTATTATAACCATAGTTGTTGCTATTAGAATGTGTTGACTTACTAGATTTGATCTCAGAAGATGGTTTTTTTCTAGCCTTTTCCACCAGGATTGGAGCAATTTATGAGAATGCCTGTGCAGTTGATTGCCATTTATACAAGCAACACAAAGTATTCAAATTAATAAAGTTTCTCTGACAATAACTTTGTAACTGACTGTAACATCTGTAGTTCCTTAAATAAAAACGTACTCAATTTGCATTTTATGTAATACATGATTGTAACATAGATAAAATTTTCTACCAGCTAATCTGGAGGAAAAATATTACATCATCGTAATGATTTAGGAAGGGCATTATTGTTGATCTTTATTTTTTTGAGAACCATGTGCCAGCGTGATTATTATGGTAATACTATGTAGTTTTAATTTATTTTACTATTTTTATTTTAATTCCAGTATAGTTACATACAGTATTATATTAGTTTCAGGTGTACAATATAGTGATTCAACAGTTCTAAACATTACTCTGTGCTCATCATGGAAATACACTCGTTAATCCCATCAATTAATCCCACCCCCCCACCCTCCTCCCCTCTGGTAATCATCAGTTTGTTCTTTATAATTAAGAGTCTGTTTCTTGGTTTCTCTCTTTTTTTCCTTTTCTTATTTTTTTTCTTAAATTCCACATATGAGGGAAAGCATATGGTATTTGTCTTTCTCTGACTTATTTCCTTAGCATTATACTCTCTAGCTCCATCTATGTCCTCGCAAATGGCAAGATTTCATTCTTTTTATGGCTGAATAATATTCCATTGTGTATCTATACCACTTCTTTATCCATTTATATATTGATGGTCAGTTAGGCTGCTTCCATCTCTTGGCTATTGTAAATAATGCTGCTATAAACATAGGTGTGCATTTATCTCTTTTAATTAATGTTTTTGTATTCTTTGGGTAAATACCCAGTAGTATGATTACTGGATGGAAGGGTAGTTCTATTTTTAACTTTTTGAGGAACCTCCATACTGTCTTGCACAGTGGCTGCACCAGTTGCATTCCTACCAACAGTGCACGAAGGTGCCTTTTTTTCCACCTCCTCCCCAACACCTGTTGTTCTTGTATTGATGACTTTAGCCAATCTGACAGGTGTGAGGTGATATTGCATTGTGGCTTTGATTTGCATTTTCATGATAATGAGTAATGTTAGGCATCTTTTCATGTGTCTTCGGTCATCTGTATGTCTTCTTTGGATTAATACCTGCTCATGCCTTCTGCCCATTTTGTAATTGGATTCTTTGGTTTTTTTGGTGTTGAGTTGTAAAAGTTCTTTATGTATTTTGGATACTAACCCTTTATTGGATATGTGGCTTGCAAGTATCTTCTCCCATTCAGTAGGTTGCCTTTTGGTTTTGTTGATTGTTTCCTTTGCTGAGCAGAGGCTTTTTATTTTGATGTAGTCCCAATAGTTTATTTTTGCTTTTGTTTCTCTTGCCTCAGGAGATATATCTAGAAAAATATTGCTACAGCCAATGTCAAAGAAATTACTGACTGTGCTCCCTTCTAGGATTTTTATGGTTTCACATTTAGATCCTTAATCCATTTTGAGTTTATTTTTCTGTATGGTGTAAGAAAGTGGTAGGTTTCATTCTTTTACATGTAGCTATCCAGTTTTCCCAACACCGTTTGTTGGAGAGACTGTTTTTTTTACTATTGCATATGCTTACCTCCTTTGTTAAAGATTAATTGACCATATAATTGTTGGCTTATTTCTGGGCTTTCTATTCTTTTCCATTAATCTATGTGTATTTTTCTGTCAGTACCATACTATTTTGATTACTACTGCTTTGTAGCATATCTTCATATCTGGGATTGTGATACCTCTAACTTTGTTCTTTTTCAAAATCACTTTGGCTATTTGGGATCTTTTGTAGTCCCACACAAATTTTAGGATTGTTTGTTCTAGTTCTTTGAAAAATGCTGTTGATACATTGGTAGGGGTTGCATTAAATCTGTAGATTGCTTTGAGTAGTATAGATATTTTAACCACACTTTTACTTCCATTTCATGAGCATGCAATATCTTTCCATGTGTTTGTGTCATCTTCAGTTTCTTTTGTTAATGTTTTATAACATTCACAGTATAGCTCTTTCATTTCTTTGGTTAAGTTTATTCCTAAGTATCTTATTATTTTTGGTGTAATTATAAGTGGGATTGTTTTCTTAATTTCTCTTTCTTCTGCTTCATTATTAGTGTATAGAAATGCAACAGATTTCTGTACACTGATTTTGTAAACTGCGACTTTACTGAATTCATTCATCAGCTGTGGTTTTTTGGTGGAGTCTCAGGTTCCAAATATAGTGTTATATCACCTGCAAATAGTGAAAGTTTTGCTTCTTCCCTACCCATTTAGATGCCTTTTATTTCTTTTTGTTGTCTGATTTCTGTGGCTAGGATTTTCAGTACCATGTTGAATAAAAGTGGTGAGAGTAGAGATCCTTATCTTGTTCCAGAGCTTAGGGAAAAAGTTCTCAATTTTCCCCATTGAGTATGATGTTTGTAGTGGGTTTTTCATATAAAGCCTTTATTATCTTGAGGTATATTACCCCGTACCTATTTTCTTGAGGTTTTTGTTTGTTTGTTTTTTTATCATAAATGAATGTTGTACTTTGATCAGGTTAGGTCATTTATTTGAGATTTTTCTTTCTTCTTGAGGTAGGCCTGTAATGCTATAAACTTCCTTCTTAGAATCGCTGTTGTTGTATCCCAAGGGTTTTGGACAATCATGTTTTCATTTTCAATTGTCTCCATGTAATTTTTTATTTCTTCTTTGATTTCTTGGTTAAGCCATTCATTGTTTAGTAGCATGTTATTTAACCTCCATGTATTTGTGTTCTTTCCGGATTTTTTCCTGTGATTTATTTCTAGTTTCATAGTATTGTGGTCAGAAAAGGTTCGTGGTATGCCTTTGATATTTTTGATTTTGTCGAGACTTGTTTGTGGCCTAACATATGATCTATGCCAGAGAATGTCCTATGTGCACTTGTGTCTTCTGCTGTTTTAGGACGGAATGCTCTGAATATATCTGTTATAGCCATCTGTTCCAGTGTGTCATTCAAAGCCACTGTTTCCTTGTTGATTTTCTGTTTAGATGATTTTTCTGTTTATGTGAGTGGTGTTAAAGTCCCCCTACTATAATTGTACTATTATTGATTAGTTCCTTTATGTTTATTATTAACTTTTATGTATTTGTGTGCACCCGTGTTGTTATATCTTCTTGTTGGATTGTCCTCTTGATTATTTTGTAGTGTGCTTTGTGGTCTTGTGTTACAGTCTTTGTTTTAAAGTCTATTTTTTTTCGGGGCGCCTGGGTGGCACAGCGGTTAAGCGTCTGCCTTCGGCTCAGGGCGTGATCCCAGTGTTATGGGATCGAGCCCCACATCAGGCTCCTCTGCTATGAGCCTGCTTCTTCCTCTCCCACTCCCCCTGCTTGTGTTCCCTCTCTCGCTGGCTGTCTCTATCTCTGCAAATAAATAAATAAATAAAATCTTAAAAAAATTAAAAAAAAAAGAAAAAAGAAAAAAATAAAGTCTATTTTTTTTCAATATACGTATTGCTACCTGGCTTTCTTTTCACATTCATTTTATATTAAATGTTTCTGCATTCCCTCACTATCATTCTGCAGGTTTCGTTAGGTCTAAAATGAGTCTCCTGTAGGCAGCATTTAGATGGGTCTTGTTTTTTATCCACTCTGGCACCCTATGTCTTTTGATTGGAGCATTTAGTCCATTTACATTCCAAATAATTATTAATTGATATATATTTATTGTCATTTTGCTACTTGTTTTATGGTTATTTTTATAGTTTTTCTCAGATCGTTTCTTCTCTTTCTCTCTTTTGTGGTTTGCTGCCTTTCTTTAGCGATATACTTGGATTCCTTTCTCTTTCTTCTTGCATATCTGTTACTGGTTTTTGATTTACGGTTACCATTCAGTTTGTATATCACATCTTCTGTGTATAGCAGTCTATATTAAGTTGATCATCACTTAAGTTTGAACCATTTTTTATTCTGCTCCTCCTCATGTTTTTAGTATATGGTGTTATACTTTATAGTCTTTTATTTTGTGAATCCCTTGACTAATTTTTACAGGTATACTTATTTTTGCTGCTTTTATGGTTCCTATTTTTTATACTCTTACTTCTGTTCATTCCTTTCCATTCAAAGAGTCCCCTTTAACATTTCTTGTAGGGCTGTTTTAGTGGTCATGAACTCCTTTAGCTAATGTTTGTCTGAGAAATTTTCATCTCTTGTTCTATTCTGAGTGATAGCTTTCCTACATAGAATATTCTTGGCTGCAGATTTTTCCCCTTCAGCACTTTGAATATATCATACCACTCTTCTGGTGTGCAAAGTTTCTGCCAAAAAATCCACTGATAGAGTTAGGGGGTTTCCCTTGTATGTAGCTATCTTCTTTTGTCTTGCTGCTTTCATTTATTTGTTTTCTTTATCACTACTTTTTGCCATTTTAATTACTATGTGTCTTGGTATGGACCTCCTTGGGTTGATTTTGTTAAGGGCTCTGTTTGCCTCCTGGATCTGGATATCGTTTTCTTCCCCACATGCAGTAAGTTTTCAGCCATTATTTCTTCAAATAAACTTTCTACCCCCCTTTCTCTCTTTTCCTCCTTGGATCCCTGTAATGCCAATGTTTGTAACATTTGACACAGTCTTCGAATTATCTCAGTCTATCTTCAGTCTGCATATTTTTTTGTCTCTTAACTCCTCAGTTTCATTATTTTCCATTACTCTATTTTCTAGGTCTTTAATTCACTCCTCTGCTTTCTGTAGCCTGCTATATAGTCCATCTAGTATATTTTTAATTTCATTTATCATATTCTTCATCTCTGATTTGTTCTTTTCTATCTCTTTGTTAAGAGTCTCCTGATGTCTTCCACTCTTTTCTCAAGTCCAGTGAGTATCTTTATGATCATTACTTTAAATTCTCTATCTGGCATATTACTTATATGTATTTTGCTTAGATCTCTTGCTGTGGTTTTGTCCTGTTCTTTCATATGAAACATATTCCTTTGTATCTTCATTTTCTCCACCTCTCTGTGTGTTTCTATGTGCTAGGAAAATCCACAATGTTTCTTGCTCTTAAAGGTAATGGCCTTATGAAGAAGAGTTCCTGTAGTGCCCTGCAGTGCAATGTCCCCTGTTCCCCAGGACCTCGTGCTTCATGGGTTGTCTCCTATTTGTGTTGTGTGTGCCTTGTTGCTGTGTCATGGCCTGCTTTTTTCTTCAGAGTAGACATCTGCAGAGGCTCTCTTTGCCTGTTGTGGGCAGTGTTTGGTCCCTGGAAGGGATGGGGCTTGCCGTTTTAGCAAGGTGTGCACTGGTCTGCTTGCAAAATGAGACCTGCCACTGCTGCTGGGACTGGGGCTGCGTAGGGAGGGGACACAGTTTTAACAAGGTGTCCTCAGGCTTCTCAGGGCCTGCCACCACACCGGGGTCTGCAAAATGCACTGGTTAGAAGACATACTATTAGTGAGGTTTATGGCAGTGTTCTGGGAGAGGGGACCCACAAGCTGTGAGTGAGGCATGCATGACTGCAAAGTGCAAATCCAGCAAAGCAAGGGAGCAAGGTTGTTGTAAGGAAGTTAGGGAGTGAGTACTGGAGCTGTGCTGGTGCCTGCCCATGGCCGTGTGTTTATGCTGAGGCGCAGGGGAGGGAGATGGTGCCTGCCAGCAAATACTCCTCCTGGAGGGGTCTCCCTGAGATCCCTGCCTCTCCAAGACATTCTCTGGGATGAATAAATGACTCTTCCTCTTGTATGCCCCAGGTGTTTTTCAAACTGCTTCTTCTAGGCTGAATGTCTGGGGGCTGTTGTCGTGCTGTCTCTGTAAGTGTGGGGATTTAGCTTCCTAACAGCCTCTGGGCTCTCCCAGAGTCCAGCCTGCTGATTTTTAAAATTCCAGGCTTTAAGTCCTGCTGGTTGTAAGAACTCACAAAATTTGTCCCTTCTTGCTTTCAAAGCTAAATGTTATGGGGGTTTGTCCTCCCCGTGTGGGCTCCCCAATGTGGTAGTCTGTTTCTTGCCCTTCTCCACACCCCAGGCTCCCTCCTGAGCATAGATGGCCAGGGCCCTTTTAGCTCCCGACTGTATCTCCGTTCTTTGCTCTTGCTACCCTTTTCAATTAGCTTCTTGTCCACCTTCAGTTACGGAATTTGTTCTGCCAGTCTTTGGGTCATTTTCTGGGTTATTTACGGGGACGTGAGCATTATCTAGTTGTATCAGTGGGATAAGGTGAGCTTAGGGTCCTCCTATTCTGCCATCTTCCCAGACTTTCCCAATACCACATATTTTTAAATGTCGTACTGGAAGTTCAATTTAAAGTTTTGACATCTCATTTTCATTGAATTTTTTATGTTCAATAATAAATATTGCCTTTTCCAATTTTAAGATCATAAGATTTGCTTAAAAAAAAGTCTTCAATATACTTGCACATAAAGGAAAGGGTAAAATTCATGTTTAAGCAAACTAGTTGCCTGGAGAACATTACAGTTGACATTGGCTGTATATTCTTCTAGGCTGTTTTCAAGTTGTATACACATGCTCACATGAATACAACACACATGCATTTTTAACGGAATCATACATATTATTTTGCAACTTGTATCTTTTACTTCATACATCATTCTCACTTTCCCTATCACTAGACAAAGGTCTACATGATAATTTCATGATTGATAGTATTGTATTCTGCTTTAGTGATCCTCTGTTGGTAAGTATCTAAGCTGTTCTACATTTCACTACAAAAGCAGCACTTTCATTCTTCCTTATGTACATTTCCATGAACTTGTGTGGTCACATGTTTTCAGTATAATTTTAGAAGAAGAGTTGCTGTGGCAAAAGTATTCTACATTTAAAGTGTTGTGATGCTGAATTCCCAAAGGTCCTTCAGAAAGTTTGCACCAATTTCCACTCTCCCTAAAACCATGAGAACACAATTTCTTCACATTTTTTACCAGTAGGTGCTTTCATTCTTTTTTATCCTTGCCAATTATTTAGGTGAAACATGGCATCTCATGTTAAATTGCCTTTCTCTCATTACTAGAAAGCTTGAGTATGTTTTTAGTTTTGTTTTTTTTTTTAATTTTATTTATTTATTTGACAGAGATAGAGACAGCCAGCGAGAGAGGGAACCACAAGCAGGGGGAGTGGGAGAGGAAGAAGCAGGCTCCTAGCGGAAGAGCCTGATGTGGGGCTCGATCCCATAACGCCGGGATCACGCCCTGAGCCGAAGGCAGACGCTTAACCGCTGTGCCACCCAGGCGCCCCCTGTTTTTAGTTTTTATTGATCATTATTACAACGATTTTCTTGCAATCATTCTTTGTGAACATTTCTTATAGTAATCTTTTGTGTATCATATATGTTGCAGATATTTTTACTGATAAGTAAAATAATCCAAAAGTATTTTTATGATGTTTTAGAACTATTTAAGTTGTGCATTTTGATGGCATTAAATGTATCATTTTCTTCATAGAATTGTGCCTTTGTAATCATTCTTATTTAATAGAACCTTCTTGACAGTCAAGATCATTGTAGATATTTATTGAAAATATTTTCTAGTTTTTTCTATGGTTTCACTTTTAAAACATTCGTGATCTTGGGGTACCTGGCTGGCTCAGTCAGTTAAGCATCTGTCTTCAGCTCAGGTCCTGATCTCAGCCCAGGTCAGGCTCTCTTTTCAGCAAGGGGGTCTGCTTCTCCCTCTCACTCTCCTTCTGTGCTCTCCCCCCTTCTCCAATAAATAAATAAAATCTTTTTAAAAATATGTGATCTATATAGATTTTATTTTAATGTGAAGTGTTTTATATAAGTCTAATTTTACTTATTTCTCCCCCCAAAACCTACAAATTGCATTTTCCACATCATTTATTGAATAAAACACATTTCCCACTGATTTGAAATAAATCCCACCTTTATATTATATTAATCTTGAGCTCTTATCTCTAGAGTCTGTCCTGCTTTATTCATCTGCTTATCCTGCCTCCAACCCCATATTGTTTTGATTACTCTAATGTATTAAACATTATAACTTATTTAATATCTGGCACTATACGTTCTCCAAACTGCTGTCTCATTTTTCCTTGGTGCTCACACAGATTAATTTTTCCACATGACCTAGAATCTTTTATAAAGTTTGAAAATAAATTTTATGAATTTATTTTTAATATATGAGTTAAGTGTGTCATCCTAGAGAAGTGTAGTCAAGACAGAATGTAAATTTAAACATTGATTACATAATGTCAAGGTATCATCTCATTTCTGAGCTATGTCTAGAAAAACTAAGTCACTCCAAAATTGATTCTTTAGCATTTTATTATATCCATAGTACAAGGTATTGGCTGGTTTTCCTGGTTGACCAGCAGTTCCAAGCCATTATATTGTAATTTTATAAAAGGTTGACATCTCATCTGGGGCTATGTTTTTCCCTACCTGACTAAGTGAGTACTAGGTAAGGGTAACTGGAAGACCACTGCTCTCTGAATTACAGATTTGCATTAGATTTAAGTTTGAAGGAGGTGTGTTAAATCAGTTGTCTTATAATAGGATTTTTAAGGATTATTATTTGTTTGATTTATAATATTACTTTTTGTGAAATTAGGTGTCAATAAAATTAGTACTGTGGTGTTCTGTATCTTTACTTGTTGTTCTAAGTCTAATGTCTTCTTCTGTCCAACTTCCAATATGTCTTATCATGTAATTTTCTTAAGTAAACACAACATTCCAAAAATGCATATATGCAAGAAGGAAATGAATAATTTGTAAGAACTATGTTTGTTTTTATTTTTCCCTCCCTCTTTTGGATCAATTTAGTAAGGCTACGGGCTATAACCTTAAAGGCATTGGAGCAAGAAAGACATAGATGGGGTCAAGTTACTTTCCAAGCACTACCAGTTGTGGGACCTTGAACAAAGTCTGGGCTCTTCATTTGTAACATAGGGAACAATAACAGTATCTGTTGTTTTGAGCATCGTATTAGATGATATATTTATAAAGTAACCAACACAGTAGCTGACACAACTAACAGGCACTCCCTAACTTTTGGCTATTTTTATTATTATGCAACCTAATGACATTGTGAGAGAGGCTAATATTTCATAAAGCTTTAAAAATATATTTGTTGCTTTCCTTAATTTTTTATAATTTTCAAACACTAGAATGCTGTAGCCCCCCAAATTGGTTATGCTATATTGTATCAATTAATTTAGTGAGGACCAGTTCTACCAAATGGCAGCTTCCATCTGACATAACCTTTTGTAGGACTGGGTCAGAGTTAAAAGAAAGATCTTATTTATATTGAGCATTTTGATTCATGCATTCAACAAATATTTACCAAGTATTTAGACATGATTCTTGATTCTAGAGATCAAGAGGTAAACAAGAAAAAAGACATAGGAGGCAAACATATAATATTCTATATAATCAGTTGAATGACCGATGTAATTCCAATTGGTGATAACTACCATAGTTTTTCAAAAGTCTGAAAACTAGTTTCTGATAAATTATTAAGAGGGGAGGATTTCTGAGACCAAAGTCAATCAATTAAAAAATCATCTTTGAACTATAAGTGAACCTATGAGAATAATCAGAACTCAGGAACCTGCCTTCCCATTTTGCTTTTTTAAAGAGATCTTGACCAAGTGACCCAAACTCTTCCCCTAAAGATGAACTTAGGGCTAGATGAGCTTCAGAATTCCTGTAAACTGCGAATATCAGTGGTCTGTATTTTTTCTAAGCAAAAAGAGAAGGAAACATATTATTTATAAGATAACTAAGGCATACAAATATAAAATAAAATAAACATTGTGAATTGCAGATCATAAATTAGAATCTGATATTCTACCAATGTTATATATTGCTTCATTGGACATCTAGCATATTTAGCAAATAAATATATGAAGCAAAAAATTTCCTCTTCCAAATTCCTGCTCTCCTAGGCCAAAAGGTTTTTAACCAAAGATATGCATACATGTCTTACCTGAACAGAGATATTTTAGAAGGATCAAAGGAGGTCAGATTTCTGAAATGTAAACTCACTGTCCTAGAACCTGACATATTCCAGTATGATCTATGGTCAGAACTCGTCTCAGCCTTTGTCTTATCAAGGATTGAGAAAAGTGTCAGAAGCAAGATAATCATAATATGTGGGATAGATGATCCAGGAACTAGAGTCTAGCAAGAAGGAGGCAGAGAGATTGAGCAAGAATTTCTCTAAACCAAGAATAAGCCAGAGGGTCAGATTAGGGAAAAGCCAAGAGCTCAGAGAAATTGGGTCAAGTTTCTTTTACATTACAGTCAAAATCAGGAATGTTCTTTATCATCTTGGAGAGGTCTTCAAACATATGGCTTTCTTTCTTATGTGGTATTTACCTCTTGACCGAGTCCATGTGTAAAGATGGAGTTCATTTCAAAGAAAGAATGATGGAATTATTTTGCTCTAGAATGTTCAGAAGAAGCCAGATAATAGGTAGTAAGGCTGCTTGATACGAGGTTGACACAGAGCTATGCAGACTCCCCCCACTCTTGCCAGAGGGCTCAGAAAGCCTCCATTCAGTGCCTGCAACTGGCGGAGGGCAGGTCACAGCAAATGGCGAATTGCTGCGGTGTGGTCACGACCGCAGTGTTTCATAAAAGGGTATTGGTGTGAACAGGGCAGGGTTGTTGTGGCAAATGGACCATAAAGGATGGAAAAGGGCTTGTACATGTATGGGAGCAGAAGGAAGGCTTGATTTCGGGAAGGAAGCAGCTTCAGCAAAGGTGCAAAGATGAGGGTCGGTGTGATGTGTGACAGCCCAGTAGGAAGACCGGCTGATGAGAGCAGGAGGCAGACATGACTAATGGCAGTTTCTGAGCTGTTCCCAGTAATCATGACTGTTTTATGTGCAGAGCACAGCAAATTCCCAGCAGTGATTTCTTAAATGGAGACATACAGATAACTGGGAACATTTCATAATGTAAGAAGCAAGATCATTTGTCAAGGGGTGGGGAGAAAAAGGCATTATCAGTTTTGGGGGATTATAAAAGGTTTTCAGACAGCTCTTCTGGGAAAGTCCCAGGGATTCAGGGAAAAATAATGCCACAGAAATGGGGTGGGATATTTTGAGCAGCTGTGCCACAGTTCCAGGTCAATGCGCATGGAATGGCACTCTATTTAATTTATAACATTTGCTGGTGACACTTGGTGGTCTGGGATGAGAATTAGGCGAAGAATAGAAAGGGGAGGTGGGGACCAGCAGAAAGGGGAGGAAATCCAGTTGTTGATGAGGAAGACCATCTTGCCGAAATGGGGCAAATGGTTACATTGCTTTTGTCATTACAAATTTAATCTGTTGAATTTCTCATGTTTTTCTTCCTTACCATTCAAAATTTACTTTCATGGGACAGCAGGAAAACAAGAGTGATAACCCTGGACAACTAAAGATGTACAAAGATAATATACCATTTAATGGGGGAAAAACCCAAATTGGCCGAAGTTAAGATGGGAAATAAAAGATGAGACAAAACACAACAGAAAAGTTGCTGATGGTTACAAACAGCTCTGTTAGCAGAGTGAGGGCTGCTGGTATAGATTAACAAGAGTTCGGTGGCAAGAACACAGAGCAGCCCTCCTCGCGAGATGCAGCATATGCACACCTGGACCAAGGCGTTCTTTCACTCCTGTACTCCTCAGTGCCATGGTATCTCCTGGGGGAGATGCCAGGAGGCCAAAGCCTTCCCTTTCGGGACTTGGCTTACCAGTGAGCTAGAGAGAGAGGACACAACCCTGAGGAAAGGTCTTTCGTGGGAAAAGTGCTACTTGTCCCCATCTGTTCCTGCAAACTTTAACCCAGTTTTCCACAAAGGGGTCTATAAGACAGAATTACCTGAAAAGAAGAGAAGAGAAGAGAAGAGAAGAGAAGAGAAGAGAAGAGAAGAGAAGAGAAGAGAAGAGAAGAGAAGAGAAGAGAAAAGTCAGATTCAATGACTCAATTTCTTCACGCCAATCTTGGATTGCAGAGTGAGGAATTGATTTTGGGAAACCTCTCTAGGTGATTTGGAAGCACAGGCTGACTGGAGGACCAGCCCGCAGGGCACAAGGCTGGTGTGCCAACTGGTTCTGGTTGTGTTTGGGTACAAAGACCATCATTCAGATGGTTGGTGCCCAAATTACAGCAGCAGAAGTCTATTCTAGCTGAATTTCTGGTACTTTCTATCCAGTCATTCTAAAAACCATGTTGAGCATTGCTGTGGTTATTATTTCTGGGACTCCCCAGAGTTTATCAAATATGCTGTCAAACCACCCTCTTTTCTTCCATCACCACATTGCCTCTGCCATGTTTTTCTTCTGACTGACTTCCCTACTTGAGGCCAGTAAAGGAGCCGTCCTCTTGGCTCTGCTGGTGTCCCTCATGTGTGAGGAGCAATGCCCAGATCAAGGGCACCAGCTCCAGACTCTTCCAAGGCCAATGCTTGGGGGCAGGAGGTGAGGGGCCCCTCTCTCAGTTCACGGCTCCATCTTGCACCCCAGCCTGGATCAGTGGGTGCTCTGCCTCAGTTTCTCCAAGGAAGCAGCTTCTTCCATTTCTGGTATCCTGCTTTCTTGGTGAAGAAAGATTTCTACATGATCTTTCCACAGGGCATCTGGGCCCCAGGGCTTCCTTCCTCAAAGGAGATGGCTCACCTTCCTCTGCATCACCCCTGGAGCCCCACTCCAGAGCAGGGGCCCTGCTGTCATTTTGTTTTAACTAAAATGTCCATTCACATGGCTTACTCAGAACAGTGGCATACTCTTCCTCAGGGGAAGTTAAGCCTCCGCTTGGTGGGAGATAGAACTCGGATTGTGGTTTTAAGTGGCAGTCGTTCTAGCTCCTACCTGTCAGGTTAAAAACACACCTGGTAGAACCATGTTTTAGATAAAACACTTCAACGAAGAACCAAATTTTTATAACACCTGGCTCTTCTGAAAGAATACAATTGCAGCCTTAGA
This sequence comes from Ursus americanus, assembly GCF_024610735.1. NCBI lineage: Eukaryota > Metazoa > Chordata > Mammalia > Carnivora > Ursidae > Ursus > Ursus americanus. The sequence goes on along the minus strand of NC_142137.1, from coordinate 69,786,809 downwards.
AAATCCTCCTGGGAACACTAATAACCATGATAGTTCCTAGTGTTTCTGTTTCCTTCTGTTCTTCAGAATCTGGGTCAGAGGGTTTATGCAGAGTACATTTTGTATGTATTGGTGGTTTATTCTTTTACTCTAGCAATACGGGAAATTATAGAAAAATGAGAGTTTTTAGGATATCTATATATGGGAAATTATAGAAAAATGAGAGTTTTTAGTATATCTATAAATCACACCACAAGTTAATATTAATCTCTTCCTCCTTCCCTTCTTCCTTTATTTTCCACCTCCCTCCCCCCCTCTTCCCTCCCACGGCCCATTTCTTTTTTCTGTAATCAGGTATTAAGCTTCTAGTCTACGTTAGGAATCGTGCTGAAGTCTGGCACATTTCTTCTGTCAAGAAGTTGCTGTCTTGGGAGAAAGATAGACTTGTAAAAAAATATTAAAGAATATGATAATATACTGTGTTATATAGGATTCGCCAGAAACCCCAAATTGGGAATGGTTAACTTTACCGGAGGTCAGAAATGCTTAACAGAGAAAATATCATGAACTGACTCTCAAAGAAACTGCCTATATTTCTTTTTCTTTAGTTACCAATACAGTGAAAGGTTCTTGTTTCTTCTACTTATGCCCGAGGACCATTTTATACACGAAGATATAGAGAGGTTTGTCATGCTAGCAGGAAGTAACTAAAAATAAATGGAAATGAGAACAATTTCCTGGCGGGATCAATAACCAGGAAGACCTTAAGAAAGGCTGCTTTTGGGGACGTTGCAAAGCACCAATTTAAGATGTGTTGTGATGATATCATTGAAACATTTCAAAATGAAGACAATAGATAAATTTAGACAGACGACATTACCCAAAAATGCAGGAATCTTAAAATGAAGTCACATGAAATGTGGAGTCAACTTACTGATATAAAAAGAATAAGAGTCTTGAGACACAAGTGATTGAAATGGAGATGGAGAGAGTGGGACATTCATAGCAGTTAACAATGATGGACTAGAAGTTGAAAGTGAAGGTTTGAATTTCAGCTGTATAACTTAGCCATGACCATGGGCAAAATAGTTTCTCTCTCTGTTTTATTTCCCTCATCTATAAAATAGGAATTCCAAGTAGCATTTAGTATATATGTTTGTTATAATGATTAGATAGGAAAACACTTGAAGTACAGTCCCCTGCACATAGAAAACATTTGAGAAATATCACCTGTTAACACCATCATTACTCTATGGAAAGGGAACTGTTAGCAATGCAATTCTGGCAACTTAACCCTGATTGCCTGCAATAAATAAATCATTTGCTCTCCGTGTGATCTAATCATTTCTAAGATTTCTTCAGTGTACAGAGTTGGAGAACATATAGCAGGGCAATTATTTTTTAAGCCACTACTATTTAACTTGGTAAATATTCATTGACAAAAAGCAAGGGAATGAAGAAGAAAGAAAGAAGATGATGCACATTGATATGTCCCGTGTGAAGCTTCACTTTGCTTACTGTTTTTCTAAGCCATGGAATTTCAGAGTTACTTGATTAAAACAGTTTTAGACTATTTACACCAAAAATGTTCCTCTTAGGAAAGTTAAGATAGATGAGAGTAAATGTGTCTTAAAGCATAAGGAGTCTGAGAGGGCGCTCATCCACAGACTGCAGGGAATTCCAGTACCCAAATTCAGCTCCTTTCCAGGAGAGTTTACTAACAGCTGAAATGGCTTCACGTTCCTCGACTTATAAACAGGACGTGATAGTGCATAATTGCAGTGTCCCAGGAAGACACTGCGTGAGTGGCCTTCACATTTTAAGGAAAGCCAAATTGCTTCTCGGTGGTCACATGTGCATACAGACACGAGAGCTCACGGAGCCAGTGGTCTGTCCACGCAGAGCTGAGGAAGTGACAGCTCATAAGGGTCCAGTGACCTCGATGTATTTCACAACAAGCCCTTGGGAGAGCTAAGAGATAAAGGAGTCAGACTTGTGGCTTCCCAGCCTACTGAACTGATCTCCATCTGGCTATGTTGATAACTAGTTTTGTTGGGCAGGACCTGTGAGTCTCATCCCCTCCCCCCGGCTCCAGTCTGTGCCACTAAGTCTGAAGTGTTAGCATTTTTCTGAACACGAGAGATTGGTCTGCAGCTTTGGGGTTTCCTCAGTTGTCTGCTAACCAACCCTGACTGTTTGCTCCTGCATTTATAAGGCACATTAAACATACTCTACCCACATGGGCTACAGGCAGATCACAAAACTCACTGATGAGGTCTTCAAAATTTGACAATGACAGAAAGGATACACATTAGGAGGAGGTCATTAAAAAGATGGAATGGGTTGAATATGTTTTCTATCCAAGAGAGATGGGACACTGCTAAGATGACGGTCACTTCCCATCCTACACAAGAAGGAAGAGAATAAAATATTTTGCAGATTGGATGGTGAGATGAGACTATTCTTGCCTTCTGAAATTATTTATAAACACTGTGCAATAAATAATCTATAAATGTACATACTCTAGAAATAATATACATACATCTGATAAAACAAAATGTTATAAATATATTTAACGGCTTGGAAAAGAAGACTTCCATTGAGTATTTGTGCTGAGGATAAAAGATGAATGAGATACTCGACTTCTTTCTGAGTTGCTCAGGGTTAGTCACTCATCTATGATGTGCTTGCTTTTTCTTGGTTGTTGCAATTACTTCACGACGTTGAAGAATTCGAAGTCCGTCCTTAGGCATAAAAAGTTAGATCTTTGTTAGGGACCGCACCAGGGTCACTAGAGCTTAGAACTGATTAATCTGCATGATTCTGAATCAGACATGTTCATGGGAATATGCCAGGGCATCACAGGGTGTGCAAAAAACAGATCCTGGCCCTCAGAAGGTGTCTGCTATCAGTGGGGACCAGACAAACTCTAAAATGTACTGAAGCATTTATTCTAAAGTCTTTGTTAAAAGCATCCAATTTTGAATCATTTATTTGTGATTTTAATATGATGGGATAACTATTTGCCTTCTTATCAATTAAAACATTGACAGAATACATCTTAACAAAGAATTCAAAGAAAACTGTTTCAGTTAGTCATGATGTTTCCAAAATTTGGAACATGTAGGAACTTGGAGAGAGTCTTTATTAATCCTGTATGTAAGAAAAATCCTTCCATTTCCCTAACTGTACTGCATACCACACTGCTTTAGTCCACAATTTCAGAATTTATACTATGTTTTAAAAAGCTTTTCTCAAGTAATTAGATTTGGGTAAGCTTGGTGTTCTTTATTATAGTCCTTAACTATATTCTTCACTCACCAGCTGCTTTCAAATCCTAACATAACCAGCGAAATGTCTGTTTAGACTGTCAGCTCCATCCAACTTCACCAACCACTTTGTTATGTCCAAATGAAAATGTCTCGGGACGCCTGGGTGGCTCAGTTTGTTAAGCGTCTGCCTTCAGCTCAGGTCATGATCCCAGGGTTCTGGGATCGAGTCCCACAGGGGGCTCCTTGATCAATGGGGAGCCTGCTTCTCCCTCTCTATCTGCCCCTCCCCCTGCTTGTGCTCTCTCATGCTCTCTCGCTCTCTCTCTGACAAATAAATACATAAAATCTTTAAAAAGAAAGGTCTTTAATATCATCTAGAAAAAAAGTATGGAGAAGACAGTGATTTTTAAAAAATCACATTTGGCTCTTTTAAGACTTCATTTGTTGCTGTTTCCTTTGCTTTCATCTGTTCCTATTCTTTTGAATTCAGTCTTAGCATTCTGTCACTACGGGTTCAGTTTCTCTCCCCGCTGTCCCTGCTGTCCCTGCATTCCGTCCTTGTTAGGTGCAAGTCGAAGGTACACAGTGGTCACAGATTTGCAGGGGCCTCATCCACACCAAAGCCTTATGAGCTCTCCTGAAGCGTGCTGCAGAAACGCCTTTGCTCTCCCTGGGGTGAATCTGCCGACTCCACCAGCCTCGGGAGGGCGGGGGGGGGGGGGGGGGGCAGCACAGGTGGCAAATGCAGATGTGCTTTCAGGGGCTGCTGATACTCGACTAAAGCTCCGCTACACCTCTTTGCAATTTTTAATAAGTAAAGTTACTTAGCATATGTGGAAGCCCAGATTAAAGGCTTGTTGCAGTCTGTTGTGCTAACAAAGCGAGGACCGAGGGCTCCCCGAGCGTTCATTGGCGTGCCAGATCTTAAAAGCTTTGGAAGCGCTCTGCGGCTGTGTCCTGTCAGCGCTCAGCAGACTAATTACACATCGGCGCCGCAAGCCTTAAGCGTTCCGGGGGGAGTTATTGTAGTCGATGATTTCGGTGATCTGTGGCTAGCACGCTACTGAGAGACTTGTTTTGAATTGCACCTTTCAGTCCATCTCCTGGTGCTCTGCGGATGCGCCGAGGCATGAGAGAGCCGGAAACACTTGGGTACCCATCAGAGCACGCTGTAAGCCCCTAGCCCGCGCCTTCCGTGCTTCCGAGGATCCGAATGACACGCTCACAGCTAGACCACTGTGTACTCACTTATTGAACACATAGTCATCGGGCTCAAAGGAAGGGTGAATGAGGAGGAGAGAGGAAAGACTTAACACTCAAAGCTCAAGTGATGAAAAATCTCTTGGTCTCCACGTAGCTCATGTTTTTCTCTCTAACATAGAGAACAGTAGAGGTTTAGCCCTAGTGATTATGACTCAGCGGAAAGAAAGGAAGTAGCTTGATAGCTCATTTTGAAATGTAGCCTGAGCCAGTGAACAATCCAAGCATGTTTGATCACCAAAGTGGCCAGAGGGAAGTGTGTAATGCTTCACAGAAGAATTAATGATATTTAAATGTAGCAAAATAAGGGTCAAAGAATATTCTTATTTTCAGATAGTGCGTCAAGGCTAAGTTATGTGGAAATAATAACCTAAAGACAGGAGCCTTGCTAAATGCTTTAGATTTTATGTTTAACTTAGAGTTTTGGATAATACTCAAAAGTCTTTATATAGTAATCTTGTTATTGTAGAATCCATTCATTAAGATTTATTTAATCGGATAGAGCTATACTTAAGACACTTTTATGATATTGGGCAGAGAAAAAGTGTTCTAAGTACATTAGGAATATTAGAAACAGCTAAGGAAAGCTGAGCAAATTTATAAATCACTTTGAAATATTCAGTTTACATATTATAATTCTTCCTACTAATTGTAAGTCATTCTTGGTGCTTTTTAAAAACAGGCCCTAAGAGACATCTGTCAATGTTATAGCTTAATTTTTATTATCATGACGGATTGAAAATAGTAAAAATTCTTTTCCATAGAAGAATGTTTTATAATTCAGATTATTCAACTAATCCAGAAATGGCTTTCCTCATCATTAGTATAAATTAATCTTCTTTTAACCACATTTCCAAAGAATAAAAGACTCAGTAATTTGCCTTCCTCTGGAAGTGACTGCAGCCTCAGCTCCTCAGGCTCTTCCAGACTTTCCCTACAGGGTCTGTGCCCTTGTTACAAGGCATCCACCCCCTCCGGGGGGCACATGCAGAAAACCGCCGCTCTGCTCTGGGGTTTTTTCCTCCATACTGGGATTGGTTTATTTCAAGATGAATACTTGTCCTATGGGAAGCAAGAACAAAAATGAAAATCTAAGTAACCAAAAAGGTTGACTATGAAATTTAAAAGCCTATCGTCGCTGGCTGTGACAGGCAAAGTTTCAGAAAGTGATGCATTTGATTGTTTCGAAAGGATCTTTCGGTGTGATGGAGAAAATATGTGAATTAATTACACACGAAAGCCAATGCTGTTCAGCCTCTGCCTAAACAAAAACAATGTTTCTGGTAAAGAATTCTTTAACATCCATTGTTCAAACAAACATTGGTTTTTCTAACATTCTTGAAATAATTATAGTTTTTATTTTAAATTTTTTCAGTTTTATGTTGAAAGTAATGAGTTTCTATTATTTGGTCTGAATTAGATATTTTTTTCACAACGTTCAGGACATGACAGGGCTGGAGAGGATTGATTGGGCACTTAATATTGTCAGGCACCGTGTCACGTGCTCTCCGTACATTATCACATTTAATACTAACAGAAACCCCATGCGGTAAATGTCATTTTCCTCATTTTATGGATAGGGAAAGTAGGCTCAGATTAGCAACCATTATCAACTGGTTATGTTACATAACTAATAATTCCTATAGCTGGACTTCGAACCAGTTCTGATGAATCCGGAAGACGAGACTCTAAATACGGAACTGAGCTGATGCCATACAAGTAATCTCCGCATGAAAATTCCATAAACAACTATTTACAAGAGATGTTTTGCTTTTCCACAAAGTTTCAATAATGAAATGAATTTAAAAATGATAAAACATTAAAGATTGATCTAAGACAAATTGCTTATTGGTAATGGGACAATCTGACAGGCTTGTCGGAGAGGCATGGATTTGGGTCAGGCCTATCTGAGTGGATGGATGTGAATTTGATAGTAGAATGTATGAGGGCTTTGGTGGTAGGTTTTGGAGTATTTGGTACACACTGGTCCTGCCCATCCCGTCCTGTTACTGAGTGATCACACAGGAACAACTCCCATGAAGTGAGAAGTGAAGGATCACCTTCCTACCAGCCGGGCCTGTCGCCGAAGCTCCTCAGGTGTCTCCCGGGTATGGCCTACTGTGGACCACGTGGCCTAGATAGTCTTGAGGCCAAAGAGGACCTTCTAGTTCCCACCTAGTATAAATTGTGATCTCAAGGTTTTTGTCCCTGAGTGACCAGCAGGCTTGGGTCACAAGAAGGGGGCTCCTGGCTGAACTGCATGAACTTCTAATACCCTACTTTTGATTGACCCCACTCATCATAAACACAGCCCAGTTAATGAGCTAGCATTGCTGTGAGATTAGCCCTCTCTGTTCTTAGTGACGGGAGATGAAGGAGGTTGCTAAGGAGCAGGCAGTGGTGCTCAGTATTCCTTTTCCCTCTGTACTGATCAGGACCTGAAGGAAGAGATGGGGAGCATTTTATCCCACTTGAGAGTGGGCTTTCCACCAGGGCCAGCCTGGGTGGCTCCAAGTGAAGTCATACCTTGTATATGGAAAGTGGGTGTTGGAAAAACTGTTCATCACTATCTGACCTATCTGTATTTTGATGGGTTTGTTATTAATTTGAATCTGATTCACATCTATGACCTATCAATGACTCATGCAGTTTACAGACAAATTGGAAAGGCAACAGAGATGTTACCTTTATTATGGATTCACATTTTTTTTTTAAAGCAAGAATTAGTCCTCCCTTTTATTCCTCTGTCAGGGAATTGCTCTATCACATAAAACTGACTTTCATAAAATACCAGTAAATCTGAAATGCCAGATGGAGACCTTCATCTTGGCAGTTGTGAACTGTTCTTTTCCATTTCAGAGGCTCAGAATGAATACTTATCTTGTCAGTTTATACTCTATTGTACAAAGGTTCTGTTTTGTGTAAAAGAACTTCAGTCAATTTAAAACAAATTGATTTCCATCTCTAAGAATGAAACATCCTACCCTGCAAGTAGATACTTTCCATGAATGTGTCATTTACATTTGATTTCTGACCTCAGCCTTATACATCGATGTTAATGTGGAAGCCTTCATACTCTCAGTCCTGAGATTGGAAAGTTCTCTGCTCACTATTTTCTCACCCAAGGACTTTGCTATATTATGTTCTTTATATCTGAATAACTCTCCATTTCTTCTAGCTTGAATCTTATAGAATACATTGCAATTTGCTTCAATTTCACAAAGCAGAAGGGTGAGCAGTTAAAGGTGACAGAGGAGCAAGGAAGGGAGAGGAATGCATTGAAAGCAGGCTTCAGAAAAAAGAACACAGCTGATAGTCTCCAGCTTACAAATACCATTTCTGTGGAAAATTAGGCTAAAGCTGAAACTTGACCTCGGGAGAGAATATTATAGCCCTAAATAGAGTTGGTTTTGCGCTTCTGACAGAAATCAGGGATTGCTGTCCTGCTTTTTTTTTTTCCCTTTGCAGTTACTTTCGATATGCATCTCTCTTTTTCTTTAGTGTTTGATCATTATCCTTAGCCCAAATACGTGTTACTGCAATTGAGGAAGAAGCAATCCTATAATCTCAAGAAGTTTCCCCCCCACAAAAGAGTGAAGTCCAGTGATACACTTGGTGAATTCCTTTTCTCTGCTGAGGCAGTTTGCTGATTTGTTGGCATAAAATTTCAGAACTCAGTCAGAGAACCTCACCTACTACGACATTAAAGGAAACAACTGGTGATACACGTGAACAGTTGGCTTCTACTTTCTTTTAAAGAACTGATTGCAAAAGTTAGGTCTTCTAGAAATCACGCTGCAAGTTTACTCAAGATAGTGTGTTTTAATTTTTTTTTTCTACAATGACATGAATTCGCTATCAGCAACAACATGAAAATACATATATACAACGTCATTGTTCATAGTTGAAAAATCTTGGAAAAACCTAAATGCCTAAACCTGGAAGAGTCTGCCCCCATCATGGAGTACTACGAAGCTGGGAAGACAGTGAGGAAGACCTCTACACAGTGGTGTACAGTGATTTACAGAAGGTATTACTAGACAAAAAAAGCAAAATGCAAAAGATAACCTATATTGTGGTACCCTTTGTGTAACAGTACATGGAAATCCATCAAGAGCTCAGCTGACTTGGGAGAAAGGACTCTGAGCTGCTGGTGTCAGAGTAGCCATAAATAAATTGAAGCCTTGAGTTACCTACCACGATGGTGTAACGATGTTATAAGCAAGAGTCTAAAGCCAAAGGGAACGCCGTCCCCCTGTTTCACTTCCCTCCGTGGAAAGGTGCGGGGTGGAGAGTCAAGTGGTCAACACAGACACAGGGGTTGTCTCCCTGTTTGAGAGAGCCTGCTGCAGTTTTGGGGACCCTGGGTGGGAGTGAGGAGATATAACAGGAAGACACAAAGTGCGTACTGAGTCAGAGTGGGAAAAAGTGCCTTCCAGGTGTCCCCCCGACTCCGTAGGCAGGCCGCACCAGAGGGGCTTGAAGAAGTTGACTGAAGGGCTCAGATAAAGAGACCTGGGGAGAACTGAGTGGCAGGCATAAGGGGGTGGCAGTGATTTGAAGTGGGCGAGACAAAGAGAGTGACTCTTTTCTGACTTTATCTTTTTGTGTATTTTGACCTTTGGAATCACGTTAAGGTTTTATGATGTTAAAAAAAAAGAAATCAACAAAGATAGAGAAGAAAATGATACTGAAAGGAAGAAGTCTAGAATAAACTCTTTGAGGTGTGATTGGAATTACAGTTATCACTGTGAACTCGGAGCTGTCATAGATATTTTTGTGTGTAACAAATGTATTCTTAGCTTTGTCTTCCAAGAGATTCTAGAAGCAATGCCATCTCGGTAGCAATGAGTACACCTACCACTCAGGTCTTGGTGTCTAAACACTTTTTCCACTAAAAACAAAAACAAGGCTCCTTGGATAAAGAGTTGATTCTGGAATAGGTTTGATTTGGGGGGAAATTATAAAATGCCTCTGCAGCATCTTCTTGCTCCAGAAATAAGAGGGGACACGTATGGGGGCGCCTGGGTGGTTCAGTCGTTAAGCGTCTGCCTTCGGCTCAGGGCGTGATCCCGGTGTTCCGGGATCGAGTCCCACATCGGGCTCCTCCGCTGGGAGCCTGCTTCTTCCTCTCCCACTCCCCTGCTGTGTTCCCTCTCTCGCTGACTGTCTCTCTGTCACATAAATAAATAAAATCTTTAAAAAAAAAAAAAAAGAGGGGACACGTATGACACTGGGGACATGCCAAAAAGACACAGGGTCCAGTTTAAAGAGGATCCCACTGGCAAAACATAGGAGAATCTGAGCATTAAAATAAATAAGCATGAGGGGTGCCTGGGTGGCTCAGTCTGTTAAGCGTCCAACTCTTGGTTTTGGCTCAAGTCATGATCTGAGGGTCCTGGGATCAAGCCCCATGTCAGGCTCCTCGGTCAGCAGGGATTCTCTCTCCCTCCCCCTCTGCCTCTTCCCTTGTGTGCTCTCTCTCTCTCAAATACATGAATAAAATCTTTAAAAATAAATAAATAATTGAGATTATAAGCCAATAAAATAAGAATCTGTATGTCCATGTAGACTTAATCAAATAAACATATAAATGAACATGTGGTTAGAAGGGCTCTTCCTTCAGTGAAATGCGAAACATGGATGGATTGGCACATTCAGAAAATCACAGTTTGGAAATTGTCTTAATAATAATTGATTCAGGCAAGGACAATAAATGGACGCTAAACCAGTGAGTAGAAGTTTCACTACCAATAGGATATTTGCATGGCCTTAATTATCTCTCCAGGAAAACATTTACTTATGCTAAAAGGAAAAATGACACCGTTGCAGCCAAGTGATCTAAGGTGACACATTGGACCACATCGGTGGTGTGTGAGGAAACCTTAGGCAAACCCGAATTGAGGGACCGTTCACACAATTCCTGGCCTGTACTCAACAGCAAGTGTCAAGGTTATGAAAGAAAAAAGACAGATGAAGAACTGGACCAGATCAGAGGAGATTAAAACGACATAACAACCAGATGTAATATGCGATCCCTCATTAAACTCTGGGCCAGACCATTACTTAGTGGTGAATGGACATTATGGATATAATTATAGAATTTACAAGTAAGAATAAGGTTAGTTAAATTATGTAACAGTCTTATATTAGTATTTTCTGGTTTTGATAACTGTGTTGTGTTTTTGTAAGACAACTTTACTATTCTCAAGAAATACAAACTGAAATATTTAGGGGTAAAGGATCACATGTCTGCAATTTATTCTCAAATGATTTTTTAAAAGTCTGTATGCAAGACGTGTCTGTGACTACGTGTGATGTGCACTGTGTATTGAGAGAGAGAGAGAGATGATAAACTGAATGTGGTAAAATACCAACATTTGGGGATTCTGGATGGAGAATGTATGAGAGTTCTGTGTCCAGTTCTTTTCTCTAATCTGAAGTTATTTCAAAATCTAAAGATTCCAAAAGAAAAAACAAATATAGGCTTTGGCACCAGACTAAGGCTGGAGTCATGGTTATACTGTTTATTATCTCTGGATGGCTAAACAGTGGAAGGAAAGTACCCACATGATGGAAGTGTTGAAGAATCTACACATAACACTGCACTTTGGGGCACCTGGGTGGCTCAGTAGGTTAAGCACTGGACTCTCGGATTCAGCTCAGATCCTGATCTCAGGGTGCTGAGATTGAGCCCCAATTCGGGCTCTGTGCTCAGCAGGGACTCTCTCTTCCTGCCCTCTGCCCCCCCCTCCCGACCCACTCTCTCTCTCACACATAAATAAATAAAGCTTAAAAAATAAATAAAGCATCCAGTACATCTTTATAGTGTAACCTATTATAGCATTGTATGGTATCGTTTATCCATCCATTTACCTATCTATCCGTCTGTATCTATCATCTTTTTTCTCCAAAAGGAAATTTTAAGGCATTTACCAATTAAACTACAATTTGTTTCATCAATAAAACTAATTGGGTATGTAGAAATAAAGTATAATTTGATAGTTGCTATTTAAAAAAAAAAGCTTTGTACACTTTTAGTTACTTCTTAAAGTACACAGAATTTTGAGGTTTTTAAAATGTAGATTTAATCTAAAAAAAGGTCATTTGTCCAAAGCAGCCCTCTGAAATACAGCTTTTTAAATATACATCACGGCTCTCAAGATTTTAGCTGTAATGTTATGGATGGTTATTTTAGCCACCTGTCAGTTATTCATAACACCGACGAACAAAAGTGAAATGGACAATTAAAATGCCAGCTCAATCTTTGAACTTAGTTTTAGTGCAAAAAGTTTCAGTGCCTTTATGAACCAGAGTTTTGTCCCAGTAACCAAGGGTGGGCTTCTTGAAGATGTCAGCCCGTGCTGTGAGGCCGGGGAAGTGATGTCTTCCCCGAGCTCCCATTGAAGAAAATGTGCCCTTCCTGTTTCCCCAGATGACTTTTATTTCACCTCCTGCCCCGTGCTGAGCCCGTGAGGAGCAATTTTTATCTTCAGTGTGTACTGGAGGGTTAAAGAACAAAACAACAAGACGCCTTTGAGTTTGTGTTCCAGGTTCAGCTTTTCACCCTTGTGGAAACTGACATCCTTTCCCTTCCTTTTTTGCCTGAAGTTATTGGAGAACGGTGGTGCTGATGGTAGTGGTTTTATTTTCATTTTGCCAAAATTTCTGGAAAGAACTGTTTCCCTAGCTTATGACATATGATGGCTCCTTTGCTGGCAGTGAGTTGCTTTGATTTCCATTTTTCCAGTTTTTATTTCCAGATTTCTCTTTGCCTTTCAGGTCGGAGTCTGGGCAGGGCAACAATCTTATCTCTTTATGATCCTTCCTAGAAAATTTATCTTGTTCTTGAGCCTGCGGGACTGTTCTAAGGATGTCCGATTTTATTTTTTTATTTTTATTTTTTTGTTTCTCAAAGATTGTTCCTTTGCTAGAGTCACGCTCCTTTTTCTTTGCTGATACAATTCCCTTCGAGTATCGGTCAGGCTAAAGTAAATAGCATCCTTATGATAAAGTCAACCCATTATTTCCATGCTATCTTTTCCTCCTGTAGCATATTCTTCAGATTTATTTTTTTTCTATTCTTCTTGTCTATTTCCTTTTACTTTAAATTGGGAAGCGTTCCATACAGAATTTTATTTTAAATCCAAGGAAGACTGATGAAAGTAACAGAGTGTGCTCACGATAATCTTAGTTTTTCTAGCTGCTCTCTGGGGGTCATTAATCTCCAGACTTTGTTCCGGTTCCTGCCACAACTCCTCTTTGATGGTAAAGGGCCGTATAAAACCAGCCCTAAATATTATGCACGTTGCTTCGTGGTTCACTTCTCAGCCAAGCCCATTCTACACAGTGACCCCTGAGAAATAACAACCTCTCACCCTTTGTCCATTTTCTCAGGAGCTTCACAATTGACCCAAACCAACAAGATGCCCAGTGTAGCCCCTAGAGCCTCCTGGGACAGAAAGCTGAGTGGACAGGGGTGGAAAGTGGACGTGAAGTCCTGATAGTTTCCAAGTACATGTTTCTGTTTGTCACTATATTGTGCAAAATGACCCGACACATGCTTTCTACCTCTTGTTTTTGAACTTCTGCCATCTTTTGAGAATTTGTAAGGATTTCCATGATAACCTTGTAGCCATGCTTTCCTACTTCCCTTAAAATTGAAAAAAGAAACTCAATTTTTTTAATCTCAGGCAATTCAGTTATACCTCATTTCCTTTGGTAATTTTTTTCAGTTGAGCTTCATTTTTTTATTTTAGTATCTTGCTTAAGTGTGAGGTGTCTTATAAATTCTCCCTTAGTGACATCTGAAAATATATCCACAGCTATGATTTTCAAACTGGGGTTGTATATGAAAGCCTTTCATTCAGCTATATTAGAATGACATGTAAATAGAGCACCTGGTTGTTTTGAATGTATATCGATTCTGGTTTTTTAAAAGGTGTTCAAAATTTAGTGTTTATGGAATGGGGTTATTATAGATGACTTGGGATAGCTATAAATTCAAATTGATTTGGAACTATATTGCATGCCTTTGGGGGATGCTAAGCCATTTTCCTTACATTTTTCCTTCCAATATCGTATCATTAAGGTAATAACGTTGTCTGCCAGAATTTGTTGTGATGAGCAGATGGATTACTAATATTGTGGACTGATTTCTTACTCAGCTCTGCTGTACAACTTAATTGATGACTCTGCCATCAACAATGTAAGTGGCCCCTATTAAGTTTAGTCTTAGAGACTGAAAAACTCTTGCCCTTAAGCTTTTTTTTTTAATTATACATGTTTATTTTTAGAGATAATATCCAAAACACCCCCATTCTTAGCTGAAGAAACATGTGTTGTGCTATAAAATTATTCTCTGGGACGGTGTTTTTAAAAGCTTTGATTTCTTTCCTAAAATGTGTATGCCATTATGCTTATGAATGATATTATTATTATTGAGGGGTATTTTCTCTACATTTTTAGCATGAAAGAATAGGCCTCGGGGCGCCTGGGTGGCACAGCGGTTAAGCGTCTGCCTTCGGCTCAGGGCGTGATCCCGGCGTTGTGGGATCGAGCCCCACATCAGGCTCCTCTGCCATGAGCCTGCTTCTTCCTCTCCCGCTCCCCCTGCTTGTGTTCCCTCTCTTGCTGGCTGTCTCTATCTCTGTCAAATAAATAATAAAATCTTTAAAAAAAAAAAGAAAGAATAAACCCCATTGCCTTTCTTTAATGATATAATTGAATCTCTGTGAGACACTTTGACACTTTTTCCTTCATGTCATTTCAACATGACTACAGTACTGTATCCTAAATCCAATGACAACTCTCTAAAGGCACAGCCCTTCATGAAATAGAGAGAAATGACTAATATTAACATTGCTTTTCAGGCATAGTTAAATTAAAACAAGTTTTAATGCTCATTTTCTACCATCCTTCTAAATACATACAATGTTTGGATCTTGGCTGATAATGCACTTTGCCTTCATTCATCCATTCCTTCACTGGTTCATTTGTTTAGCTGTATATATAAGGGAGCCCTGCAATGTGCCTGACACTGTTCAAGTTCTAAAAATACAGTTATGAAAAAGAGAGTCACTTACTTCCCTTATCAATTACCTCATATGTTCTCAGAGTGGGAGGGAAGCAATTCAAGAGAAATAAATAAATATTTATTTATTAAGATTAATATCAACTAATGACAAGTGCTGTGGTAGAAGTCAGTATGGAGTCACATCATCCAAAGAGAAAAGGAGAGGGATGAGATGCTACTTTAGATTTGGTCTCAAGGACCATGAGCTGAGACATAAATGGCAGGAAAGAGACAGGCATGTGAAGCTCCGGAAGGCAGAGTGTCCCAGGCAATCTCTAGTTCAGAATGTTTTGAGCAGGGAAAGAGAGTGCCACATCTGAGGAACTAGAAGAAGGCCAACGCGGTGAGGATGGGGAATGTGGTTGGTGATGGAGACGAGGCTGGCCCAGCTCATGTAGCCTGATAGACCGTGGTGAGAAGTTTGGGTTTTGTTTTCCAAGTGGTATAAAAACCTAGAGGAGGGTAAGTAGAGAGAGAGTATCATCTGGCTTATGTTGTCTAAAGACAGCTTACTGTGGAAAAAAATGTGACAAAGCATCAATTTATTGTGTAAGACTATTTTCCATTCAACTACTTTCTAAAATCCCAATAATTGTCAGTAGCTCATTCAGTTTAATCAACAAATACTTATCGATTGACTACTGGGTATAATAGAACAGTGCTAAATGGTGAGAAACAAAATGGGAAAAACAGATTTTAGATAAAATAAAATCACACAGATATTTTAATTGTTTAAAAAGAAAATGTTGATGCATTTGATAGCAACTCTAAGAGAAATACCATTTACCTAATTTAGTTCAAATAGAATAGCTTTGTTTTGATATACCTTTTTAAATTAAATTTAGCAATGTCACTGTCCAACATCAAAATCAGTAGGTGTATGTTTTTATATTATTTTGAATTCACCCATGGCTTTAAAATCCCAGTTATTAATTCATATTATAGGATTCATTTTAGATAATAGAATAATATACAGCCTTTCTCTTTACCGTCTTCTGACCTTTATGCCTAGCACCAGTTTTTAAAGTTAATTTTTTTTCCCCAAAAAGGTCAGGTTTGATATATTAGCAAAGACCCTGAAGTTCTGTATCTCAACTGCTTTAAAGCTAACTTGGAAAAGTAAACTGAGCCCAAAGAGCTTTTATCATGAATACAGTCTTTCTTCTCTTTAGCCAGAGGCGTTCTTGGTAGGGCAATAGGTTCAGGCTGTCAACACTCAAGCAAAAAAGCAAGTAAGAGCTCAAGAGTTGCCTCTCTTTTTTCCCTTTTCTCCTAGAAATTTAATATTCCTGCTGAAAGCAAGAGAGACAGACAGATAGACAGAGAGAGAGCAGAGTTGTGTTTCATTGGCCTAATCTCCCAAGAACCTTTCTCGTGCTTAAGCAAAGTGACAGGTCAATTTAATTTTTAATGATATGGTAAAATGTCTTACTGTATGTTATAACATGCTTCATGAGCCTACAGTTTTTGTCTTCATTCTATAGAACTATTTCTTACAAAATTCCTAATTTGTTCAACTTTCAATGGCATTTTATATTGTCTTCTGCTTTATTCCCTTTCTTATCATTTAAGAGTGGAATGTAGACCAAACTAAAAGCCCTCAAAATTTGAAACCTTATCTTAGAAGAAACACATGTTTGAAATGTTCTCATTTTCCTCTTTAATTGTATTAATATATTTAATATCAAATATTAGTTTGATGTTTTGTACTACCTTTCTTTAATTTTTTTGCAGATTAATACCTTGATTTCAAAAGCTACTAATATAAGATTTATTTCATTTTCAGTAAGCTATTTTTTAGGCAAATCCTCTTCATTCCTAAAGACAAATAATATGTTCTTAAGAGCAAAGAGCATATTTTAAGTATTTTACAAAATATCAATACCAATTCAAACAAAACATTTTCTTTAGTCTTTTCCTGTAATTTGACTCATCCTGTTGACCCCAGCATCAAAAATATTACCACGAAAGTTACTTTCCATTCACAATCAAACTTGAATCTTAAAGCTGGTCAATAGCTAGTTTGCGATAATCATTGCTTATAGCAGAGGAAGAGTGTCTGCATTGTGGTGGATGACTTAATATGTGGACCGCAAGTGGTCTAGTTCAGTGGTTCCTTTCTTGGGCTGTAATTTTTCAAAAGCATTTCTAGAAAACTGTTGGTACTGTCATTATATTTGCTTCACTGAGTTTAAGAAATTTGTTTATTGCCATTAAAACTCTTAATACTCATTATTCTTAAGCAAATAATTAACTAGTAATTCTCAGGTATTATGTCCTAAGACAGTGGTGGTCTATGACACCCTCTCTGATAAAGCCTAATTTCTCTTTGGTGAGTGTCCTAGATCCCAAGATTTTCAGGTCTGGAAAGGAGTTGCTTCAGGGTGAGGATACCTTGCAGTCTTCTTTCTTCATCTTTTCCTAGGCTTACATGAGTCAACTTCCAAGGTTTGTGTGGTGATAACAGGAAAAAAAGTTTGAAGCTGGGAAAAGATGATTCTTGTTATCTAACTATTAACCTATGATAGTCTAAACTGAATGAAACTAGATTTTTAACAATTGTTGTAATAATATAGTGCCTCTCTTCCACTTCCATTAAGACAGTGAATCAGGGACTAGATTTATCCCTTCCTGCTCCGAAACAAACAAATAAAAAAAATAGAATATATGAAGTTTTCAAGACACCAGCAACAAGCCAGTGATTCCTGAGAGGCAGAGAAAAATGATCTCTCTGATTGCCCCATCTGACTGCCTAAAGAGATTCTTCAAGCTCTGGCACTGGGAGAAATATCCCAGGCAGAACCCACGAGGTTCCTGCAGTCGAAAAGACAGATATGAGAGTCTGGAAGATAGAATTTGTAGGACAAAGTCTGGAGGAAAAAAAAGTTGCGTAGAGAAATAATCCACAGATTATAGTAAGAACTACCTGAAAGGATTAGTTCCTACACAGGACTGGAAACACTGCTTCTCTCCAGCAACCAGAGTGGAAAACTTTACACTTAATGAGGCACTAAATAGAATACTCAGAAGTTTTCCTCAGTAATGGGAAATAATTTTCTCTAAATGAAATGCTTCTCTGGCCTCAACTACATTTTTTTTTTAAACAAGACCCTAATGGGTAAAAGAATTACCAGGTAACCAACTATATTCTAACACAAAGTCCAAGAATATTTCTTGGAAAACAGAAGTCAAACATGGCAAATTAACAAATGTCTAGCATTCAGTTAAAGGTTATAAGTCATGCACAGAAGCAAGAATATATGATCAACAATGAAGAGACACATTATTCAATCAGAATTGAACCAGAACTGACTCAGATGTCAGAAGTGGCACACAGGGACATTAAAAGAGTCACTGTACTTATATTTCATGTGTTCGAAGAATTAAATGGGGACATGAAGCCTATAAAGACAGACCTAAATTGAACTCTCAGTGAGGAAAACTGCAATGTCTGAGATGAAAAATACACTGGATGAGATTAATGGCAGATTAGATTTTGCAGAAGATTAGTGAATTTAATGAAAACAAAGAAACTATTCAAACTGAAACTTAGCAAACTACTTTTTTAAAAGGAGAATATCAGTGAACTATGTGGGACAGTTTCAAGCAGCCCAATATATGTGTAATTAGAGTCCCTGAAAAAAGGTGGGAGAAGGGAGGATACAAAACACACACACACACACACACACACACACACACACACACACACACCACACACACCACACACAAAACCCAAAATCTATTTGAGGAAATAATGCTTGAAAAGTTTTCAATGCACATGAAGAAAACTACATCAAGTACATGATAATCAAAGGGCTTAAGACAAGTGATAAAGAAAATAACTTTAAAAGTAAACAAAGAAAACAAACTATATACAGAGAAAAAGAAGGATGACAGAAGATTTCTTGTTGGAAAAAAAACAAGAGAGAAGATAGTTGAGCAACAGCTTCAAATGCTGAAAGAAAATCTTTCAACTTAGATTTCTATACCTAGCAAAAATGAATTTAAAAACCAAAGGTGAAATCGATTTTTTTAGACATACAAAAGCTGAAGAACTCATCACTAGCAGAACTACACTACAGTAAATATTTTAGAAAGCCTTTGAGGCAGAAGGAAAATTATATCAGATGGAAACATGGGAATAAAGTACACCAGGAATGTTAACTGAATGATTAAATATAGTATTTTTATTACTTAAATATTATTTAAATATTTAGCTCTTTAAATGAAGTAAAAGAATGTATTATAGGGTTTATCACATATGTATATGTAAAGTATGACAATAGCACAAAGCTGGATATAGAAAAAAAAATCTAAGAATACTCTTGAAAGTTCTTATACTATATGAAAACTGGCATAACATTACTCTAAAACAGACTAATAAGTTAGAAATGGATACTATAATGTATACCATAATCCCTAAGCAATGACTAAAATAACAAAAAGCTATAGGCGATAAGCCAATAAAGAAGATAAAATAGAGGCACAAAAATAACACAAAAAAGGCATGAAAAAATAGCAAAAAATAGGTTAGAAATAGTAAGGTGATAGACCTAAATTAAACCATGTAAATAATCACATTAAATGTAAATATTCTTGACATCTCAATTAAAGGCAGAGACTTTTAGATTGGATAAAATAGCAAGATATAAATATATGCTGCCTATGAGAAATTTACTTTAACTATGAAGACACAATGCATTAAAAATAAAAGGATAGAAAAAGACATATCATGGTAGCATTAGTTAAAAAAAAAAAAGTTGGCTTGTATGTTAGCAACAAACTAGATTTCAGAACAAAGAATTTAGTAAAGAGGGCAATGTCGTAACGACAAAGAGTCACTTCATAAAAAGGATATAATAATCCTAAATGTTTACATACTTAATAACACAGTTTCAATAAACGTGGAGTAAAAACAGGTAGAGCTGCAAGGGAAAAAAAGACAAATCCACAACTAAAGTTGAGGATTTTAATACATCTCAATAATAGAACACATTGAAAATCAGTAAGGCTATGGAACATTTGGATAACACTATCAAACAACTTGACCTAATTGACAGTTGTAGAATATTTTACCCAATAGCCAAATATGTATTCTTCTCTAGTGCACATGGAATATTGATCAAAATAGGCTATATTGATCAATATCAATATTGATCAATATATTGATGAAGATTTGGGTCTTCATCAATAAGTGAATGGATAAACAAATTGTTGTATAGTCATGCAATGAGAGTACCTGCGATAAAAATGGGTAAATGGCTGATACATTTGTTTTTTTGTAAAAAACAAAAGACCCAGTGATTTTACCCACAGAATAAGTTTATTTGGGAATAGCAGAGGAATTGCAGCTGTGGACATGTAAACTGTGGCAAACTATAGGCAAATCCAAAGAACAGAGAAGAGGGGCTTGCTTTTATAGGGGAAAGGGGGGAACTAGGAGGGGCTGTTTCACTGAATTCTCATTGGCCAGGCTGTTGCTGGGCAAAGAGAAGTTCTTCCTTCCTCCTGCTGGTGTGTGTAAAGTAAGCTGCTTTCTGTTGGGCGTTGTGAGGTATACTTCTTATAGTGAGTGGTAGTGTGTGAAAGTTTCCCCTTCTGGGCTTCCGAACTCCATTATAAATGAGGCTTCCTTTATTTTCACATTTTTCCCTTTCGATCGATGTTTTTTCCTCAAAAGTACTCTGATTGAGAGTCAGATTTTTCGTATTTAGTGGTTTCATTGCTTGGTGCCAGGAAGAACCTTTCCTGGTTGTCATGTCTCATGTTGGAAGGAAAGTACATAGATTGGAAGCTGTTGAGGACCATTTGAATAACAAGGATGGGTAAGAGGGAGAACTCTCAGGCATTCCCCATCTAAGGTAAGCACTGGAGATCACCGTGAAGTGCTGAACTAGCTTCACCATGTTGGACATGTCATTTTTGGTCCAGTCATCTTGGGAAAGCTATCTCTTTCAGCTATTGTGTGCTTTAGTTCCTGGAAATCTTTATTTTCAGGTCATCGTTTAGTATGCAGGTCTAATCAGGGTTTGGTGCTTTCTTTAGATGTAACACATGAATCCAAGAGTCTATTTCTTAGAGTTTGGTCGCAGAAAGGTTGGTTAATAATACCTGATAGGGGACTTTCCAGTGTGTTGAAGAGCCTGCCTAATAGACGAAATCTCCAGGATGCAATTAGATGTTTAAGGTCTTTGTATCCCAGGAATGCACTGTGGAAAGATTGTCCTACGATAGCATGGTTATTCTCCACAGAAGCAATTAGGCTTTATAATATTGAAGTATAATTCCCTCTACCAGCTGTGGATTAAAAGAAGCGGGTGCCAAGTGCATTGGATGTCCTGTGATTACCTCAAAGGGTGAGAGTTTATGGATTCCAAAAGGGGTAGATCTGAAGTTTATAAGGATTACTGGCAGTGCTTTTGACCAGGATATTTGAAGGTCTCTACAAATTTTGCCAGTTGAGTTTTAATGATGCTATTAGTGAGCTTGGCCATGAGAATTGAGGATGGTACAGCAAAAGTGTTGTAAAAATTGGCCAAATAGCACATGTCTGTGAAAGCACGTCACTGGTGAAGGAAGTTCTCTGGTCACTATGAAGTTCAAGGCAGGGGTTCCCCAGGTAGGGATGATCTTTTCTGGTAGGATTTTAGCTACAATAGCTTATGTCTAAGAAAAGGCTACAATCCAATGAGCAAATATACCAACCCTAACTAAGACATATTCATATCCATGAGTTGGGGGAAGCTGAATAAAATCTACTTGCCAAACCTTAAATGGTCCATTGGGCAATTCAAAGTCCTCAGGAGCAGTGTAGACAGGATTTCCTGAATTGTATTTTGTACAGGCAGGGCAAGCAAAGTAGGCCTTGTTAATATTTACTCTGTGGCCTTGTTAATATTTCCCCACCAGTACTGGTTCATAAAGGCCATCATTTTATTAGACCAATGATTCAATGCATGCACAGTAGTCAGTAATGGGAATTTTAGAGTCTCTAGCAGGACTGGATTATTATTTGGCCCTACCCAGGTTTATTTTTGGCCCTTTTTTTTCATCAAACCAATAGTTTTTAGATTTCCAATATTGTTTTTCCTGTTCTGGGGCCAACTGTTGGGCATCTATAGTCAATTTTTCCAGGTTGTCATTGGGGGAGCATCCCTTTGGACCAAGACAGAGATTTTGTTGGTGGTTCTTTTGGAAGCAGTATTCTTTGTGGAAATATCAACGAGGTGGTTTTCTTTATCCTCTAGGAAATCAAGTTTTGAATTCCCAGGGACCTTATTGTGGCCAGAGCAGCTGGCCAAGTGTATGGTATCTAATAATTCCTGGACATAAAGGCCATTTTTAATGTTGTCACCACTGCAAGTGAGGAAGCCTTCCTCCTTCCATCGCATTTCACAGTCAGGAGCTACTCCAAAGGCATACCAGCTGTCAGTATAAATATTTGCAGTTTTGCCCTTGGCTAAAATGCAGGCCCAGCCAGGAGCATACAATTCAGCCTATTGTGCTGAGGTAGCTGAAGGCAGAGGTGCCGCCTTCAAAAAGAGTGGCAGTAGCACACCCAGCGTGATATTTCTCATTTTCAGCTCTTAAATAAAGAACCATCAGTAAACCATGAAAAGTCAGCATTATCCAGAGGAGTTTCCTGAAGGTCATCACAGGGGTTCAGGAGGTGGTCTGTGAGAGTGAAATAGTCATGAAGAGTATCCCCCGTAGAGGAGGGAAGAAGAGTCACAGTTGAGATTATTACAGTGAGAAAGAGTTATATGAGGAACAGATTGCAAGTAGATTTCATGAGGCAGTTGGCAGAAAGATGTTGAGTGTGATCAGAATTCAGGAGAGCTTCTAAGGTATGAGGTGCAAGGATGGTTCAGGGGGGTCCCAGGACTATCTCTTCGGTGGCCTTGACTAAAAGGTTGGTGGTGGAATGGCTTTGAGGCAAGGGGGGGTATCCTGCCATGGGATCCAGCTGTTGGCTACAATACCCTATGCGTCAGTCGTGGTCCCCGTGTTTTTCAGTGAGTTATCTCAAGGGCATTCCCTTCTTTTTCAATTACAAAAAGAGAAAAGGGAAGTTGATAATTGGGTGCCCAAAGGCAGGGGGGTTTTATAAAGCTTTCTTCTAAGGCTTTAAAGGCTAAGTCATCTTGATTTTTCCTAATAATAAGGTCAGATTTGTTGTTTTTTAATAAAACATATGGATTGGGTTATAAGAGAGAAGTCTGGAATTCAGTTTTGACAGTAGCCAGTTAGCCTGAGAAAACCTCATAATTGTCACTTAGTTTTGGGAAGTTCAGAATATCATGAAGCCTATTTGAATCTAAATGTAGCTCTTGCCCTGAGAACAAGTGCCCTAAACATCAAACTTGAGTTTGAATAAATTGCAACTTCTCCGTGGAGACTTTGTGTCCCTTCAAGGCTAAAAGTTTTAAAAGGTGTATGTTTTTCTTCTCAGAAGAGGCCTGAGAAGGGCACCAGAGAAGCAAGTTACCCACACGGTATAATAAAGTAGAGCCTCCAGGTAATTTTATATCATCTAAATTCACTTTAAAGGTTTGGGAGAAGTAGGAAGGACTTTCAGTAAAACCCTGGGGTTGGGGCACCTGGGTGGCTCAGTTGGTTAAGTGTCTGCATTTGGCTTAGGTCATGATCCCAGGGTCTGGGGATGGAGCCTGGTGTCAGGCTCCCTGCTCAATGGGGAGTCTGTTTGTCCCTCTCCCTCTGCCCCTCCCCCTGCTCATGCTCTCTCTCACTCTCTATTGCTCTCAAATAAATAAAGTCTTAAAAACAAACAAACAAAAAACCTGGGGGCATCACCACCCAGGTGTATTGCTTTCCTTCCTAAGTAAAGGCAAATAGCTATTGGCTGTCCTTATCCATAGAGATTCTAAAGAAGGCACTGCATAAATCCATCATAAAAAATTACTTTCTGTGGAGATGGAAGCTAAGAAATTATGGGGATTTGAAACAACAAAGTATTGCTGGATAACGATATTTTTTATGGCTCAAAGATCCTGGACAAATCTCCATCTGTGGCTATAGGTTTCCTTGCAAAACAGATATTGCCAAGGACCAGTGCCAGGAGATGAGGCCCTAAGTCTTCTAATCTTCTATTATAAGCTTGATGACTTGAAGGGCCTTTTTGTGTTTAGGGTGTTAACTCTGAAGAAAGGTTTTGAGGGATCTCCTTGCATCTTAATAGGAGGTGCACTGTGGATTCTACCAATGTCAGTTGAGGATTTTGCCCATATGGAAGGTGACAGCTGATCCAATTAGGACAAATGATTAGTGTTCTTAGAATTAGCTTTAGTGCCATCAGAGATGGAGAAGATATAAGATGTTGAAGGGTCATTTGATTCACCTGGTTGGCTATTTTGGTCGCTACCGAATTCTAGAATTATCTTCCTCTTTAAGGAGAAGGGAATTCCAGAATATTTCTCTAAGAAATCTCAGCCCAATAAATGAATGGGGTGGAGGAGCTAAGGAGAAAAGGGTTATTATCTTAGATGTCCTAAACAAAAGGGAATAGGTTTAAAGATAAAAACTTACTGAGGTTTATTAGTGACCCCCCACTATTTGAATTACTTTAGTACTCCGAGAGATTCATTCAGTACACAGAGAGATTCATTCCCAATCTGCAGAGTTGTTTCTCCAAACTACTTAAGAGGAAATATTAGAAAAAAACCCTATAGATCCTTGTGGCTTAATATTGAGAGCTAGGAGGGCATTGAAAAGGCTGGTCATAGGGCTGAAGTTACCTAGAGCCCTTAAGTTGTATCAATTTTTCTTCCAATGTCCCAGCTTTTTGCAATAATGGCAGAGTCTAGGAGGGGTTTTGTTTTGTTTAGGGGCCTTAATTTGTTGGAGACTTTAGTGGTCTTCCTTATAGTTGAATCCTCTAGAGTGTGGATGAGCTAATTTACTAAATTAACTAAGTCTGGAGTAGAGTTTTTTATTCCATCCTGTTCCTTTTAACTAAATGAGAAAGATCCCAATTCAGCTTATTGGTGAACGTAGAGTTGAAGGCTACTCGGGTTGATTCCACATCCATAGGAAGGCCAGAATTTTCTGAAAAATAATTTGGAGTAGACTGTAATAGCCATGTACATGTTCATTGTATTTCTGAGTGCAAGCCTAAATCCTGTGCCAATCAACAGGTTTTGGGAAGCCCTAGGGATTGCCAGGTGAGGTTGTTTAGTGATTGCCTGAGCCTGAACATATAACAAGGGAGGGCATAGGTCTCTCATTTGCAGATCTAGAGATTTTTAAGGATCATCCCAATTAGCTGTTTTCATCCAGTGTTGGATTTGGCCTTCACCAACAAGCATGTGAACTAGCTAGGGTAAATCCAAGGAACCTGGTTGGTGAAATTCCTTGGCATATCTAGGAGGATCTCCAGTAACTATGTGAAATCTTTGACTATGACTCATGGTTTGGCCTTAGTCCAGGGAACATAGGAAATCAGGGGCTTAGCAATAGGAAGGATCCTCAGAGTGTCTAATTATAAAGGGACAGGTTCTAACAGGTCCAGAGGAGAAAGGAAGTTCTGGGAGAAAATTAGATTGAAGAAGCAGAGGGAATAAAGGATGTGGGTTAGGAGACAGAAGATGGTGGAGGAGAGAAAGAGGCCTTAGATTTCTTTCTTTTTTTTTTTTTGTCTTCTTTCAATTGTTTTTATATCTTGGTTGATTTGGAAATGGTATTTTTGTAAAAAGGTGATTTTAGAGTTCTGGATATGCTTGGAATCTCCAAGATATCAATTGGCATAGGCATCCATTCAGTTTGTTTTATTTTAGAGCCACAGTCTTATAATTTGATTCTAAGAAAAGCAAGTTGGGGAGATTGAAAGTTCCCCATAATAGCCATTGGAATTCTAAATCATTTTTGGTTAAGTTGGTCTAATTAGCTAAAAATGCATGTGAGGACGGTTTTTATGTTTAAAACCTCATAGCGTCCCTGAAGGAGGACCCTCCTAAGAGAGAACGTAGCTGACTGGGGTCCCATTACTCAAAACCAGAGTTTCAGATAACAGACTACTCCCCAGGAAGAGCTATGCCTTCATTTAAAAACAAAACAAAACACAGATCCTGAATAAAGTTGAAAAGCTCAACTAAGAAGAGGGAGATCTAGGAGGAGATTTGCCAAACCAAAAGGGAAAAGACAATTCACAGAATCAGAGTACAGGGGGCTCAAGGGGGTTCCTCACATGGTTCTGGAAGTCCTTAGTTCTCAGGCGTTGATCTCCTCCAGGTTCCTTCATGGTCACCATGCAATGTTGGCCTTCAGAAACGAAAGAGCCCGTTATCTTACCAGCAAAATCAGTTTACTTGAAAATAGCAGAGGAATTGCAGTTTTGGACAAGCAAACTGTAGGCAACTCCAGAGAATGGGGGGGGGGGCTTACTTTTTAGGAAAAGGGGGGGAGGGAACTGGGAGGGCTGTCTCATTGAGTGCTCATTAGCTGGGCTGTTGCTAAGCAAAGAAAAGTTCTTCCTTCCTCCTCCTGGGGCTGTAAAGTAAGCTTCTTTCTGTTGGAGAATGTGAGCTATACTTGCAATGAATACTAGTCTGTGAGAGTTCCCCCTTCCGGGCTTCCCAATGCCATTTCAAACCAGGTTTCTTTTATTTATTTTCACACATTCAATGACATAGATAAATTTCAAAAAATTACACTGAGTGGAAAAAAATCCAGATAAAAAAGAGTTTATACTGTATGGTTTCTATATAAACTTATAGAAAATTCAAACTAATTCATAGTGACAGAAGGCAGGTCAAAGGTTACTTGGGGATTGGAGTGGAGGTGGAAAGGGAGGGGATGGAGAGATTACAAAATGACACAAGAATGCTTTGGGGGGGTGGTAGGTATATATATTCACTATCTGGATTGTGGTGATGGGCAGGTAATATATCAAAACTTCTATAATTGTATACACTTTATTGTATGTCAATAATATCTTAATAAAAATAAGACACCAAGATAAAATATTTTGCATTGTCCATTTAAAACTGTCAAGTTACAAACTTACATCACGAAAATGATTTATAGAATTTTGCGAAACAAAATTTTGCTCTAGATTAAAATTTCAAATATACTTGATTTTACTATTAATATAGGCATTATGTTACTAAGATTAAAATTTCAAATATACTTGATTTTACTATTAATATAGGCATTATGTTACTACTAGTATTTATGTGAAATGAAATTATTAGTATTTTAAAAGATCACTAACCTGGGGTGCCTGGGTGGCTCAGTCGTTAAGTGTCTGCCTTCATCCCAGGGCATGATCCCAGGGTCCTGGGATCGAGCCCCACACTGGGCTCCCTGCTCTGCTGGGTGCCTGCTTCTTCCTCTCCCACTCCCCCTGCTCGTGTTCCCTCTCTCGCTGGCTGTCTCTCTCTCTGTCAAATAAATAAATAAAATCTTTTTAAAAAAAGTTATTACTAACCCAATTCTTTATTATTATTCTTATTATTATTAATTTTGTTTATAAAATCTAAAAGTCTGAGATATACAGTTTTAAAGTCAAAGAATCCTCTAGAACTTATTTGAGGAAACTGGTAGACAAGGGATCCTGTTTCCCCACAGTTTGACACACTCTCTTCAGAACTAGAGGCAGTTACCCTGCCTTGTTGGTGCAGGGCAATGCAGGCCTTACTCTCTGCTCAGGTCATCACCCCCTTCGTTCCTTTTTCTATCTGTTGCTACCACAGCACTGAGTATAACATACCACGCTACCGTCATTTTGCACCTCTTTCTACCTTCTTGACTGTGGTGCGTAAAGGTGAGCCTTTTACCTTCCTTCATGTGACCCACAGGCTCTAGCGTGTTGCCCAACGTGGGGAATACAAAACAGATGCCGTTGTACCAACCAACCTGTGAGGAAACCGTCTACTCACCCACGTGTGGATAAGGATTTGCTGCCGTGTGCTCTTGCTCTGAGATGATTCACCACAAGTCACCTTACAGTTTTCAAGAATTGTGGAGCTGGTACAAGGCAGGGACAGTCGCTGTTCTTAATATCCTGACCAATAGCGTCCAGGGTACAGATGGGGGTGAGCGGCATTAGCATCCTGACAGCGATTGCGGACACATCCCCTCTGGGCTGTTTGTCAGTTTTACATCCGTGCAGGTGGTGTCTTCTGCAAGCAGTTGATGCTAATTTTGTTTTTATTGTTATTTTTGAGTTATGATCTCTCAATATAGCAATGATTCTCAAGGGGATGAAGAGGGGCATATAGGAAAATCTGTGATAGGTGCAGGCAATGTATAGTTTGTGTTGGCAGTGCTGGGAATCTCTCTTCATCCTTTCCCTAGTCTGTTGAGAATCTACATATCTCTCCATCAAACACTTTTGTGGGGTAAGAGCACAAAATAAAATAGAATGGTTTTCATTCTCAAAGGGCCCCAAAATGATTATGGTGTTGTAAAGAAAATCACCAAACACACATACTGAATTCATACTACTCTTCTTTGGAAACATAAACCAACACCATAAATCACTTATTTCCACAGTATGATTTCCCTAAAGATCCCCCTTATATGAAGGCATTTGGGGGGGAAGGAAACATGCTGGAAATTGACCTTTTGACAAATTCACACTGCAAATATTTACGAAGCTATTGGGCTTCTCATATACTGCCTTTTATTCTCTTGAGACTACTGGAGTCTAGAAAATTCATTTAAACTTTCTCTCATTTATTGTCTAAATAAATATTGTTGTTTTTTTAAGTACAGCAGTCTCAGCATGATGGGCAAACAGTAGCTAATGAAACCTGGTACCAGCATAGAAAGCTGTAACCAGGATCACTGGCATCAAGCCCTGGCAGCTCATCTATTGTTTGCTGACGTTATGCCGACAGCTTAATGTCATTTAGACTGCCAGAAAAACACAGCAACAACAAAACATACGAACATTAATGTACATTCAAATGTATGTGGAAGTTCATATGTGCAGCTCATGTATTGTTCCCGATTTTATAAAGAGGTTATAAAATATTTAGTAAAACATGATTTCATGTCAATTACGATTTACACATAAATGAAGCATCTCCTAGCAGCCATTATAGCCTGAATAAAGATGTGTGACACTATCTCTAATAGGCATGCACAAGGAGTTGAGGCTGATAATAGGCTAAAAAAAGACTCAATTCATGATTTTTATATCCACGGATTATCCCAAAGTGTGATTGGTATTACTTCCTCACTAACTCTTAGATGACAGAACTCATACATCCCCAAAATCCTCACAAAGAACAGGCAAGATAAAATAATATATTTTAAAAGCTTTAAATTATCATAAAAACATTATTTTTGAATATATTTAATAATGTGTTTCCTGTATCTCCACATTATTGCCTCATATAAAACTTCTTTGTCAGCTGTATTGTTTTCCTAGGGTTATGAGGTCATCAGAGCTCATCATTGCCTGGCACCCATGTTTTGGGACACAGGTCTGGCCAAAGCTGAGCTGGCACTTGGCCATTTTTGCACAGATGGGCTTATTTATAACCAGCCAAGTAATGATATATTCACTGAGTACCAGGTGTTTGTGATGAAAATGGGAGCAGCCAAAAAATATAGACAGCATTGTCCAACTTCAGGTTACTTCATATATTTTGGTTTGGGAATAGTGTCTCACTCAGTAATGTGAGCCTAAGTAATTGCTGTTTTTCTGATTTATATGGGGTGGGAGGTAGGAAGAAGATTCCATGGCAGCAGTAGAACAAACAGAAGTTGCCTGATATATCTCAGCATGGTCTGAGTACACAGATCCAACAGAGCTGAAAAGTATAATGAAAATAACACTCATCAGTTCTCTACTGCCATGCCTGAGGTATACCAGCTAGCCGGCCAGGATTGATTTAGGTGACTAGGGAAAGAAACTATGTTCATGACATTGGGCCCTGATGCAGAAGATCACAGGGACATTGCACAAAATCCACAAGTTATAAATTATAACTGGTTAGGTTGAATGGCTTAGATAAAGCCTCTAGCAGTCCAGAATAGTTAGCAACAGAACCCCAGACGCCTGGTTTTTATACTTACTGTTCTAAGTGGAAAGTTGTAGTATATACCTCTGAGTAACATAAAATTAATGTTTTCCTAGCTTTCCACTGCAGTGAAGAAATAAATTTTTTGCAGAAGTCACTATAATTAATGAGGACATAGGTCTATATATATAATGAGAATAACTTCATACAATTTAATGCACTAGCAGATAGAATGGGATATGTCTATGAAATAGAACACATTGTGTTAAACATGATAGTCGCCTAGGTCTGTTTATTGGATATTTCATTGTATGTGTTTCCTGTCGTTCATGAACTTAAATTGAAGCCTACTGTTTTATATGTACAGAGGTAGACGAGGTTGTTGAGATTTATGGGTCATTTCAGTTCTGAGCTACCTGCTGATATGAGTACAATGTCAGGGGGCACATTTTGTGGTTGGATTGTTTTCAGCGTGACTTCCCGTTGAAGCATGATGATTTAGATGCTTTCTCCATGTTCATTATAAACAACTTTTTCCCCCCAGCAAATTTTATAACCTAACCATAAACATCTCCTCTAGGCTAATGCTTGATATATGAGATCCTACGCAGAAGACATTCTAGGGGAGGTTGTTTTTCATACTGATAATTTTCCCTTCAGACATATTCTCTAATGCCGAATAGTGTTGTTAACTATGTAAACATACAAGTATTGAAATAGTAAGATATATTAATATAACTTTTTAAAAATGTATAACAAATTGAAAGATTTGGGGTGCCTGGGTGGCGCAGTCGTTAAGCATCTGCCTTCGGCTCAGGGCGTGATCCCAGCGTTCTGGGATCGAGCCCCACATCAGGCTCCCCTGCTGGGAGCCTGCTTATTCCTCTCCCACTCCCCTGCTTGTGTTCCCTCTCTCGCTGGCTGTCTTTCTCTGTCAAGTAAATAAATAAATAATTAAAAAAAAAAAAAAAGATTAGCTCTCTAAGAATCTGCTATCCTTCATATAATTAAGCAGATATTACTTACACCAAGTACATATACATTTAGTAGGAGGACCTATAGATCAGAAAAAAGAAATTAAAGACACAAATAAAAGTCCATAGGTTTAGGGCACCATTAATATTTATAATATTATTTTCATTCAATTGACCATATTTTTGGCAAAGTTAGCCAAAAAGAAAATAAATGTGGTCTAAAGTGAAGTACACACTACTGGCTTGAGAAAGCCCTCTTTGAATCCTCCCCTGAAGGTCGGACAACCAGACTGGGGTTGTGGTTGTGCTCACTGTTGATGTGGGGAGGTCTTTTACTGAGCAGCACAGCTGGGCATTGCCCGTGCTCCCGTGCAGTACCAGGGGACCTCGGGTTCCAAAAGGAGGGTCACAAGGTGTTTGTGTGTTGTGTTCTTGTCTCTAGAACGAGGCATTATACGTGTTATTTTTAACCTAATAACATCGCTCACCTACTTAAAATCATTCACGGGCTGCTGTTTCCCTTCAAGCTGCAGCCAGCCTTCCCTGGAGAGGCGCCGCATCCCTTCTGATCCGGCCTCTGGCTGCTGCTCCAGCCTGGGCTTCTGCCATAGTCCCCCGGGAGTTTCTGGCTCTCAAAAACAACTTTCAAAATGCTCTCCTCCAGGCTGGTGCGCACGAGACGATACTGCCCTTTTGGGTCAGTTGTCTTTATTTTGAACACTTAATTTAAAAAGGGTGCATGCCCTGTGTGACAATTCAAACCAGAAATAAAGAAATACATGAGTCGCTTTCTCCTTTCTCCTAGTATCAATCTCCCAAGATTGTTAATGTGAACTTTTTTCTGTGTATTTCTCTATAAATTTTTCTGGACCCGTTTTATATTTTAGAATTTTTAAAGTTTATTATTTCTTTAAAGATTTATTTGTTTATTTGAGAGAAAGAAAAAGCAAGCACTGGGGGAGGGGCAGAGGGAAAAGATCTCAAGCAGACTCTGCTGAGTGCCAAGCCCGAGGCGGAGACCCTGAGATCATGACCTGAGCCAAAACCAAGAGTCGGATGCTGAGCCGACTGAGCCACCCAGGTGCCCCTGGATTCATATTAAAACAAGTATTTTTACTGTGTTTTAATTATTTCTCTTAAAATGCTGATAGCACTGTATTTCATCATAACTTTTCTCACATAATAGAAGTTCTTATAACATTTTTAAGATCAATACCTGCATAGACCAAACATTCATTTTAATATCTGTGTACTATTCCATAACATAAATATTGAGCAAATCCACTCCTGGTGGTTTCCATTTTTTTTTCCTTCGAACTATGCTAAAGTAAAATCCTCATAAATAAATTATTCTACACTAGTGCTGTTATTTTTGTGAAACAGAATAACCAAAGAAAACAACATGTGTGTTTGACATTTTTATCCAGACTGCTCTGATGATTTCCCAAAGGGGTTGAGGCATTCCCCACTTGCTCCCATGATCTCATTTAACACACACTCACTAGCAGTGGATCCTTTGTTTTTGATAAAGTCCCTTTTGGAAATAGCAGGTCATTCATTGCTTTTAATCTGCATTTCTCTGAACACCCATAAAGTCAGGCATCTTTTCACATTATTAGCCTTTTGCATTTTCTTTTCCTAGATTGACTATCTCATGTTCTTTGGTATTGAATGGGACAGTTTGCTATTTTGTAAAGTAAATGGCAGAAATAGTTTTTAAGAGTAGGTATATTAACCATTTGTCTACAAGATTATTGTATAAACATTTTTGTCTTTTTATATTACAGAAATTTTTGAAATACAGAGCATTTTCCTATATATAAGGAAAGACTTGGTCAGTCGATATCTTTCCAAAGAAGCTCTCCCTACCACTCGCATTGCAATTTATATGAATTTCTAGGGTTTTTTTTCTTTCACTATTATATTAAACTGTTTGTTGTTCGTTTTCATATTTAGATATTTAACTTTCGGGAATCTTTTCTGGAGTGATAGCCGATAATTTATTCACTCCCATTATTGGCTATTCAGTTGCGCCCACATCATTTATTAAATAGCCCATCCTTGTTTCACTGAATGAAAATGCCATATATATACATATATTTTTTAACAGATATTTCTAGGTTCTATTTCATTTGCATATTTATGTATTTCTATGCAAATACCATAATTCTTTGGCTGTAATATAATATAATCCTTGTAATGGTGTAATAATTGTAACACCTGCTAGGGTGTTCCTCTTACTCTCACTAATCAAAAATGTGAATTCTCACATATTTATTTTTCATGTGATTTTTTTTTTAACAGTCTTGTGTTCAATCTCCCTCTCTCCCACCAAAACAGTTCCACCTGGGATTCTAATATGACTGGCGCCAAAATTATATGTAAATCCTAGGACTTGTATGTAATTGATAATGACCCCTTACATTCAAGATATTTGGCCTCTTCATTTACTGAAGTCTCTACTCAGAATACTTATAATAGGTCCTTTGCTTTTCTTGCTGAATAAATATACCAGTATTTTATAGTTTTTGTCAATATTAGGAAAGAGATTGTTTTTCTATTTCCATTCCAAACTTTATTTTGCAAATATGAAGAAAAACATTTTTTTACTATATACTTTGTAGCCAGCTAATTAGCAAAAATTTCTCATTAATTTTCATAACTTTTAATTGAGTCTCTTGGGTTTATTAGGTATGCCATCATGTCATCTGGAAATAAGGATAAATTTGTCATTTTTTTTTCAACGTTGATGATATGTGCTCTATTGTCTTTTCTTATTCAGCCACGGATAATACGAGTACAAGTGAGCATTTTCATTTAGTGCCTGATTATTATTGCTATTTTT
The DNA here is from genome assembly GCF_024610735.1 of Ursus americanus. Lineage (NCBI taxonomy): Eukaryota > Metazoa > Chordata > Mammalia > Carnivora > Ursidae > Ursus > Ursus americanus. The sequence goes on along the minus strand of NC_142137.1, from coordinate 69,753,414 downwards.
GACAAATGACTTCATCATATTAATGGTAGCTGACTTTTATCTTATTTAATGTAACTGAATTTTCTTTTTATTTTCATAGGATTTTATTAAAAATGGCTTCTAAGTTTGATTAAGTGGTTTGGGTTTACCACTGACAAAATCGCGTATACCTCCTTTAAGTTTTGAATAGTGTGAATTAAATTGATGGATTTATTAAGGTTGAATGATCCCTGCAGTTTGAAATACTCTATTCCTACCTTACTTCTTATAGTCACCACTGCCTGGAAATATATCCCATTCATTTGTTTATTGTCTTTTCCCCATTCTAGAATGCATGTACGCTATTTCGTTTGCTACTGTATTCTTACCACCTAGAACAGTATCTGGCACAGAGATAATACGTATTTGTTAAATAAGTAAACAAATGTTCTAGGTACATTAATATTTTAGTATATTGCTGGATTTAATTTGTCAAGAATTTATTCTGAAGCTTTGTATCATTCTTCATGAGTAAATTGGTATATAGTTTTACTTTCTGGTAGCTTTACTGGCCTTTTAAGCTAAGTATATGCTGGTTTCTTCATGTAAATTAGATGTTGTTTTATATTATTCTGATTTGCACTTATTTGGGTAGTTTACAAATTGCTATAGCTCACAGAAGATCTTTTATGTTATATTTTTTATTTTTCTCTCTTTTTTTTCTCTGTTTAGGATTTACATATTGATGTCCTCACTCACATTCATGGCTGTGATCTTTTCGCTGGTGCTGCCCATTTTATTAATGGGTCTTCTCTGCCTTTGGTCTTAGAGCAGTGTGTGGTTTTTTTTTTTTGGTTTGTTTTCGGTTCTTAATTAATTTTTAAAATTCTTTTATTCTCAAATTACATCTAAATCTGATTGAAACACTGTATTGTGTCCTAGTTATATTTCCTTAAGAATTTTCTTCAGATGAAAGAAAAGAAAATCTTCGCACAGGCATAACTGACTGCACCCACAGCTCCCAGCAACCAGTTCCAGCATTTATGGGGAGGGGCCTGGACCCTCCTGGCAGTAGCCTATAACTGCCTGGGAGACTTTCCCCTCACACACAAACCATTCACAGATGCCATCTCTGAAAATATTTTAAGTTTTGTAATGACAGTCCTGATTAAGATGAAGAGCTGTCTATACCATCATTTCTGCATAATCTCTGTTTCATTTGCTGCTTGTATGTTTTTACATCTCTCTTTTCTGCCAGGTTATATAGTCTCAGAGAGGAAACTGTTCTCTATCTTTGTCTGTCCCTCCAACATCACATACATGTCTCAAAAAAAAAAAAAAATTGAGATGTGTTACTATAGTGGCACTCCCATGACTCAAAAGGTTTGATGTTCTTCCCTTATTATTTCATTTACTATGAAAGATAGACAGGATATTAATCTATTTGACTCTCAAATTGACCAGGCAATGGGAAATATATATATATTTATTTATAAAATATACATGCACACATCCATCTATATATATTCCATAAGTAGAGTGGCTAGTTGGGTTTTTATTTCTTCTATTTGTAATTGGTTATACTGACATGGGAAAAAAAAAAAAACCAACACTTAGTGTCATACTTAATGTTGAGAAACTAGAAGCTTTCCCACTAAAACCAGGTACAAGCCAAGGATGTCCCCCTTCTCACTACTCCTTTTCAACATCATACTAGAAGAGCTTATTAATGCAGTCAGGCAAGAAAAGGAAATAAAGGTATACAGATAGAAAAAGAAATAAAACCATCTTTGCTCAGAGATAGCATGATAATCTATGCAGAAAATCTGAAATAATCAGTAAAAACAACCCTCCTTTTTCGAGTTTTATAACAACCGTATTCATAATTGTTTATAACAACTTTATTCCTAACAGAGTAATTATTCAGAATTCCCAAACTCAGAAGCAACTAAGATCTCCTCAGTAGGTGGATGGGTAGATAAACTGTGTTACATCCAGATACTGGAATATTATTCAAGGCTAAAAATAAGTGAGCTATCAAGCCATGAAAAGACTTGGAGGAAATTTAAATGCATGTTTCTAAGTAAAAGAAGCCAATCTGAGAAGCCTACATACTATATGATTCCAACTCTCTGGCATTCTGGAAAAGGCAAAACCATGGACACCTTAAAAAGATCAATGATTGCCAGAGGATATGGGAAGGGATGAACTGTTGGAACACATGATTTTTAGGACAGTGAAAACCTCTATGATACCATAATAATAGATATATGTCACTGTACATTTGTCCAAACCTATACTATGGGTATAGAGTGTAAAATACCCAGAGTGCCCGCTAATGTGAAGGATGGGCTGGGCGATGATGACGTGTGAATGTCAGTTCATCAGCTGTAACGATTGTCCCACTCTGGTGGGGGATGTTGAGAATAGGGGAGCCTGTGCCTGTGTGGGGGTGGGAGTATATGAATAATCTCCATACCTTCCCCTCAATTTTGCCATGAACCTAATTCTTCTAAAAAATTGAATAAAAGACGAAACAAAACAAAACACTCCTGGGGCACCTGAGTGGCTAAGTCGGTGAAGCTTCTGCCTTCGGCTCAGGTCGTGGTCCTGGGGTCCTGGAATTGAGTCTGGCCTCCTGCTTCCTGCTCAGTGGGGAGTCTGTTTCTCCCTCTCCCTCTGCCCCAACCCCTGCTTGTGCTTTCTCTCTTTCTCTCTCGTGCTCTCTCTCTCACTCTCACATAAATAAACAAAATCTAAAACAAAAACAAGAACAAACCCCACTCCTTGTTACCATTTATTTCCTAATTTTATTCATCTTCATTTTCCTGGATATACGCAGTTCATAGGTAAATTTACAAATTGTGCTTTATTTTCCTCCTTTTCTAATGAGAAAATAAAGCAAATATAGAGAATGTGAGAAACTATTAAAGCACATAAAGCGCTTGCCTTTGCCCAGATTGGGCTTGAGCAGTGTTTATAGTTGTGTGTGCTGCCTGCAATAAAGAAAACAGGAATAAAGAGCTTTAAATTCTACTTGCCAAAGAAACAAGGACTTTTGAGGGGAAAAAAGTTTAGATTTCAAGTCTAAAGTCATTTCAAATGTTTTAAAGCTAGGATTTTTTTTTTATTGTTCAATATTTCTCTTTGCTTGTAGCCGAAACCAAGTTATATTATCATTTTGTGAATTACTGCTACCGGAAGGTATGTTTCTCTTGCACTTTCCATGCCTGGACTGGACACTTTAAAGCTGAGTTGCAATTCTCAGCCTCTGGCTGCTAGAGAAAAGTGACAGCATCATTCTGCCACCACTTGATCCAGGGAGCGGGGGCCATTTTCCAAATACGCAGCAGAGTAGCTTGAACAACAGCAATAAAATTAAGAGGAAGGTGCAGAAGAGCCAAAGGTAGAGGAAAGAACACTTCATTCCCAGGAACAAAAAAGGCTGAGATGCAGTTTCCTGTCAACCAGTTTCCCCCTCAGCGTGTCCTCATACCAGGGAGAGTCCTTTCCACGCTCCTTTCTTTTTTTTTTTTTTAATTTTAATTCCAGTGCATTTACCATGCAGTGTTATATTAGTTTCAGGTGTACAATACATTGATTCAACAATTGTATACATTACTCAGTGCCTGTCCTGGTAAGTGTCCTCTTAATCCCCTTCACATAGTTCACCCATCCCCCCACCCACCTCCCCTCTGGTAACCATCAGTGCGCTCTCTAGAGTTATGAGTCGGCTTCTCGGTTACTCTTTTTTTTCTTTGTTCCTTTATTTTGTTTTTTAAATTCCACATATGAGTGAAATCCTCTGGTCTTTGTCTTTCTCTGACTGACTTACTCCGTTTACCATTATTACACTATCTAATTCTATCCAAGCTGTTGCAAATGGCAAGATCTCATTCTTTTTTATGATTGAATAATATTCATATATATATATATCACACATAAATACCTAAATATGCGTAATATGATATATATATACACATCACATCTTCTTTATCCATTCTTCTGTTGATGGACACTTGGGCTGCTTCCATGTCTTGGCTACTGGAAATGATGCTGCAGTAAACATAGGGGTGTATATAATTTTTTGAATTAGTGATTTGTATTCTTTGGGTAAATACCCAGTAGTAGAATTACTGGGTATAATGGTAATTCTATTTTTAACTTTTTGAGGAAAATCCATACTGTTTTCCGCAGTGGCTACACCAGTTTGCATTCCCACCAACAGTGCACAAGAGTTCCTTTTTCTCCGCATCCTCCCGAACACTTGTTGATTTTTGTGTTGTTGATTTTAGCCATTGTGACACGTGTGAGGTGATAGCTCATTGTAGTTTTGATTTGCAGTTTCCTGATGGTAAGTGATGATGAACATCTTTTCATGTGTCTGTTGGCCATTTGCATGTCTTCTTTGGAGAAATACCTCCTGGTGTATTTTGCTCATTTTTAAATTGGATTATTTGGCATTGTTTGGTATTGAGTTGTATTAAGTTCTTTATATATTTTAGATACTAACCCTTTATAGGACGTGTCATCTGCACGTCTCTTCTCCATTCAGTAGGTTGCCTTTTGGTTTTGTTGATTGTTTCATTGCTGAGCAGCAGCTTTTTATTTTGATGTAGTCCCAATAGTTTATTTTTGCTTTTGTTTCCCTTGCCTTGGGAGACATACCTAGAAAAATGTTGCTACAGCTGGTGTCAGAGAAATTGCTGTCTTCTAGGATTTTTATGATTTCGGGTGTCACATTTAGATCTTTATTCCATTTTGAGTTTCTTTTTGTGTATAGTGTGAAAGTGGTCCAGTTTCAGTCTTTTGCATGTAGCCATCCAATTTTCCCAACACCATTTGTTGAAGAGACTGTCTTTTTCCCATTGTGTATTCTTGCCTCCTTGGTCAAAGAGTAATTGACCATACAGTTATGGGTTATTTCTGGGCTTTCTATTCTGTTCCATTAATCTATGTGTCTGTTTTTGTGCCAATATCATACTGTTTTGATTACCCCAGCTTTGTGTAGTATGTCTTGATGTCTGGGGTTGCGAAACCTCCAATTTTGTTCTTTTTCAAGATTGCTTTGGCTATTTGGGGTCTTTTGTGGTTCCACATAAATTTTAAGATTATCCTAGTTCTGTGAAAAATGCTGTTGATATTTTGATAGGACTGTATTAAATCTGGATTGCTTCAGGTAGTATGGACATTTTAACAATATTTGGTCTTCTAATTCATGGGCATGAAATATCTTTCCATTTGTTTGTGTCATCTTCAATTTCTTTCATCAGTGTTTAATAGTAAGAGTTTTTCCCCTTCTTGGATAAGTTTATTCCTAGATATTTTATTAATTTTGCTACAATTGTAATGACATTATTTTCTTAATTTCTGTTCTGCTACTTCATTATTAGTGTGTAGAAATGCAATGGATTTCTGTTTATTGATTTTGTATCCTGTGACCTTACTGAATTCAGTTATCAGCACTAATAGTATTTTGGTGGAGTCTTGAGGGTTTTCTCTCTATCATGTCATCTAAGTATCATACCATCTGTAAACCATGTGAAAGTTTTACTCCTCCCTTACCCATTTGGATACTTTTTTTTTTTTTTTTTTACGTTCTCGGCAGAGGTTTAGCTCCTTCTCTACGGGCTTCTGGGCCCAGTGCAGGAGTCGGGGCTCTCCTAGTGCCATTTATTTTCATTTTTTTTCATAATCATATTTTTATTATATTATGATATTCATAATATGGTTTTTGATATAAAATTCGATGATTCATTATCTGTGTATAACACCCAGTGCACCATGCAATACGTGCCCTCCTTACTACCCATCACCGGTCTATCCCATTCCCCCCTCCCCCCTCCCCTCTGAAGCCCTCAGTTTGTTTTTCAGAGTCCATAGCCTCTCATGCTTCATTCCCCCTTCTGATTACCCCCCCTTTCTTTATCCCTTTCTTCTCCTACCGATCTTCCTAGTTCTTATGTTCCATAGATGAGAGAAATCATATGATAATTGTCTTTCTCTGCCTGACTTATATTTTATTTCTTTTTTGTTGTCTGCTGTGGATAGGACTTCTAATACTACATCGAACAAAAGTGGTGAGATTGGGCGTCCTTGTCTTGTTCCTTACCTTAAGAGAAAAGCTCTCAGTTTTTCACCATTGAGTATGATGTTAGCTGTTGGTTTTTCACACATGGCCTTTTATTATGTTTAGGTATGTTCCCTCTAAACCCACTTTGTTAAGGGTTTTTATCATGAATGGATGTAGTAATACTTTGTCAAATGCTTTGTACTGCATCTGTTGAAATGATTCTTATGTTTTTTATCCTTTCTCTTGTTGATGTGATGTATCATGTTGATTGACAGGCAAACACTGTACCACCCTGGCATCCCAGGAATAAAATCTACTTGATAATGGTGAATGATTTTTTTAATGCATTTCTGTGTTTGGTGTGCTAATATTTTGTTGAAGATTCTTGCATCTGTGTTCATCAGAGATACTGGCCTGTAGTTCTCTTTTTTGTGGTGTCTTTATCTGGTTTTGGTATCAGGGTCATGCTGTCCTCATAGAATGAATTTGGAAGCTTCATTCTATGAGAATATGTATTAAGTCTTCTTTAAATGTTTGGTAGAATCACCTGTGAAGCTGTCTGCTTCTAGACTTTTGTTTGTCGTGAGTTTTTTGATTACTGATTTGATTTCATTTCTGGTAATCAGTCTGTTCAAATTTTCTATTTTATCTTGATTCAGTTTGGGGAGAATATATGTTTCTAGGTACTTACTCGTTTCTTCTAGGTTTCTTGTCCAGTTTGTTGGCATATAATTTTTTCATAATACTCTCTTACAATCCTTCGTATTTTTGTGGTATTGGTTGTTATTTGTAATCTTCCATTTTTGACTGTGTATTTGAGTCTTCTCTCTCTCTCTCTCTCTCTCTCTCTGATGAGTGTGGCTAAAGATTTATCAATTTAGTTGATCTTTTCAAAGAACCAGCTCCTGGTTTCATTGACCGGCTGTATTGTTTTATAGTTTCTATTTTGTTTATTCATGCTCTAATCTTTATTATTTCCTTCCTTCTATGGGTTTTGGGTTTTTTGTTTTTCTTTGTGTATCTCCTTTAAGTGTAAGATTAGGTCAGTTTTTTTGAGATTTTTCTCGCTGCTTTTTTTTTTAAAGATTTTATTTATTTATTTGACACACAGAGAGAGAGAGAGAGAGAGACAGCAAGAGAGGGAACATAAGCAGGGGGAGTGTGAGAGGGAGAAGCAGGCTTTCCGCTGAGCAGGGAGCCCAATGCGGGCTCGATCCCAGGACCCTGGGATCAGGACCTGAGCTGAAGGCAGACGCTTAACAGCTGAGCCACCCAGGCGCCTTGAGGTAGGTCTATATTGCCATAGACCTCCCTTTTAGAACAGCTTTGCTATATCCCAAAGGTTTTGGACCGTTGCGTTTTCATTTTCATTTGTCTCCATGTGTTTTTTTTTAATTTCCTCTTTGATTTCTTGGTTAAGCCATTCATTATTTAGTAGCATGTTGTTTAACCTTATGTATTTGTATTCTTCCCAGATTTTTTTTCTTGTAGTTGATTTCTAGTTTCACAGCATTGTAGTCATAAAAAAATACATGATAGGACTTTGATCCTTTTGAATTTGTTGAGACTTGTTTATGGCCTAATGTGTGATCTATCCTGGAGAATGTTTTGTGTGCACTTGAAAAGAATATATATTCCACTGTTTTAGGATGGGATGTTCTGAATATATCTGTTAGATACAACTGGTCCAGTGCGTCATTCAAAATCACTGTTTCTTTGTTGATATTCCATTTGGATGATCTATCCATTAATGTAAGTGGAGTGCTAATGTCCCCCTTCTGTTATTGTATTACTATTGATTATGTCCAGTATGTTTGTTATTAGCTGCTTTATGTATTTGGGTGCTCCCATGTTAGGTCCATAAAAACTTCTAATTGTTATATCTTCTTGTTGGATTTTTCCCTTTAGATTACATAGTGTCCTTCTTTATCTCTTGCTACACTCTTTTCTTTGAAGTATGTTTTGTTCCATATAAGTATTACTATCCTGTCTTTCTTTTCACTTTCATTTCTATGATAAATGCTTTCCCATTCCTTTACTTTCAATCTGCAGGTGCCTTTAGGTCTACAATGAGTATCTTGTAGAAAAAAATCATAAAAATTAAATCAGTCTCTTGTAGGCAGCATATTGATGGGTCTTGCTTTTTTATTCATTCCATCACCCTACCTCTCTTGATTGTTTAAAAAAGTAATTATTGATAGGTATGTATATATTATCATTTTGTTATTTGTGTTATGGTTGTTCTTGTAGTTCTTCTCTGTTCATTTCTTCTCATTCTCTCTTCTCACAGTTTGCTGGCTTTCTTTACTCGTATACCTGTTTACTTTCTATTTATTTTTTGCATTTTTATTACCAGTTTTTGATTTATGGTTACTATTAGGTTTATATATAACATCTTGTGCTTGTAGCGGTCTATATGAAGTTCATGGTTGCTTAAGTTTGAACCCATTCTTGACTGCCCCCACCCACCATATTTTATACATGGTGTCATATTTTACCTCCTTTTATTTTGTGAGTCCCTTGACTTGATTTTTATAGATACACTTAATTTTACTGCTTTTATGCTTCCTACTTTTCTTACTTCTATTAATAGTTTTTCTTTTCCCCTCAGAGAGTTCCCTTTAACATTTCTTGTAGGGCTGGTTTAGTAGTGATGAATTTCTTTACCTTTGTTTGTCTTGGAAACTCTTTCTTTCTCCTCTTATTCTGAATGATAGCCTTGCTGGATAGAATATTCTTGGTCACAGGTTGTTTTTGTTTTTGTTTTTGTTTTCCTTTCAGCATTTTGAATATATTTTGCTACTACCCTCTGGCCTACAATATTTTTGCTGAAAAATCAGCTGATAGCCTTATGGGGTTTCCCTTGATGTAACTTTTCTTTTCCATTGATACTTTTAAAATTCTCTCTTTATCAGTACTGTTTGCCATCTTAATTACCATGTTTCTTCATGTGGATCTCCTTGTGTTGATTCTGTTAGGAGCTCTCTGTGCCTCCTGGATCTGGATTTCTGTTTCCTTACCCAGATTTGGGAAGTTTTCAACTATTATTTCTTCAAATAAATATTCTACTCCCCTTTCTTCTCCTTTTGGAATCCCTGTAATGCTAATGCTGTGGTACTTGCTGGTGCTGAGCTTCCTTAATTCATTTTCGTTTGTTATTTTTTCTCTCTTTTGTTCAACTTGACTACTTCCCATTACTCTGCCCTCCAGGTCACTTCCTCTAGTCTACTATTTATTCCATCTGACTTATTTTAAATTTCAGTTATTGAGTTCTTCATCTCTGGTTCTTTCGGATTTTTTTTTTTAATTTTATGTATTTATTTGACAGAGAGAGACAGCCAACGAGAAAGGGAACACAGGCAGGGGGAGTGGAGAGGAAGAAGCAGGCTCGCAGCGGAGGAGCCTGATGTGGGGCTCGATCCCAGGACTCTGGGATCACGCCCTGAGCCGAAGGCAGATGCTTAATGACTGAGCCACCCAGGTGCCCCATCTTTTGGATGTTTTCTATCTCTTTGTTGAGGGTCTCACTGAAGTCCTCCACTGTTTTCTCATTCCAGTGAGTATCTTTATGACCATTACTTTAAATTCTCTATCAGGCATATTATTTATCTCTATTTTCCTTAAACTCTCTTGTTGTGGTTTTGTTCTTTCTTTCATTTGGGGCATATTCCTCTGTCTCCTCATTTTGTCTAATTTTCTGAGTCTGTTTCTGTGTGTTAGGAAAGTGAGCTACATTTCTTCCTCTGGAAAGGAGTGGCCTTATGCAGCAGAGGTCCTATAGTGCCCTGCAGTGTAACATCCCCTGCTTACCAGCACTTCAGGGGTGTCTCCTGTGTGTGTTGTGTGTGCCCTGCTATTATGGCTGAGCCATGTTTTCCTTTAGTCCAGCCGTCTGCAATGGCTCTGTTTGCCTGTTGTGGCAGTGGCTTAGTCCCTGTGTTGTTAGTTGGCCAGTCTGGGGCCAATTTGGGCTTGAGTTGAGTGAGGCCAGGCATTTATCAGAGATGCGGGAGCACCAAACTGCAGGGTGCTCTTCTGTGTTGTCTCCTGAGAAGCTTCCATTGATGGGCAGGGCCTGTAGTCAGACCTGATGTCTGCTGCCCACGCACTGCTGGGGACCTAATTGGACTGGTTTGCATGATTATCTTCTCCTCTCCCTGGGGCAGAAGTCACTTTGGAGTAGTTCTGGCCCCTGTTGGGGCTGCTTGCACACTGCCAGGCTTGTGACCCTGCTTTGGATGGGCTCTCATAAAAGGCATAGTGGAGGGGGTGGATCCACAGAAGAACATGGGGGTGGGGCATGTGATTCCAGGAGGGTCCTCTTGGTGTGCTTCAGGAGGGGACCTGTAGCTGCCTGAGAAGACTCTTGTCAAGGCAGGCTGGGTTGGAGGGGGCAGATATGCAGAAGCACATGGGGATGAGGCACACTCTTAGCGAGCCAGGTGGAGAGTATTAGCACTGTGCTCGTTCTCACAGGTGTCCATGTATCTAGGCTAGTCAGCAGGGGGAGGAGATGGTGCTCCTTTGCTCTCAGAAAAGTCACCCAAAAATCCCTGCATCTCCAGCACATGGTCTGATATTAGTAAATAAATCTCCTTCCCGTATATCCCAGGTGTTTTTCAAACTGCTGCTTCTATGCTGTATCTCAACAGGGCTGTTTTTTGTGCTGTCTCTTTAAGGGCAGGGACTTTGCTCTCCTAGCTCTCCCAGAGCCACGCCCACTGGTTTTTAAAGTTCTAGGGTTACTCCCACTGATTGTCAGGCACTCTGGTTTTCAAAGCCAAATATTATAGGGATTTGTCTTCCTCATGCAGGTCCCCTGTGCCTGGGGTGCCTGGGGTGCCTGGGGTGGGGGTCTGCTCCTCTCCCCTCTCCACGCTTGCTGTGTCCTTCTGTCCTGCAGACAGTCCCCCAGATCCATTTGGCTCCCTACCACATCTTCACCCTTCCTACCCTCTTCAACATGGCCTCTTCTCTACATTTATCTGTGGGGAGTCTTTGCCAGTCTTCAGGTTCTTTTGTTTTGTTTGTTTTGTTGTTTGTTTATTTTTGTACATTGATTGATGTGGGTGTTATCTAGTTCTATCTATGGGACAAGTTGAGTTTAGGCTTCTCCCACTCTGTCGCCTTCCCAGAAGTCCCCCCACTTTCTTTTCTTACTCTTCAAGTCTTTCAGCCGCTCTGACACCTGCTGCGCACTCAGCCCTGGGCCGGGTATGGGATGCAATGCCTTCAGGTTGTTTGCCCTCTGAGGAGTCTGCCAGAAAAGCAGGTGATGTCGGTATCCTAGAACTGGGGCTCCGCAGGCAGTGAGCACAGAGCAGGATAGGAGCAAGGGGTAACATGGAAATACCTCTCACCCAGTCCTAGGGAATCAGGAAGGCTCTAAGGGCTGTTGACGAGTAAGCTGAGCCATGAAGGACACTTGGAGATTTCAAGGGCAAAGTGAGGGGCAAAGGTAAGAGAAAGATAGTCCATGTTGGGAGAAATTGTGGTAAGGGATTAAGGGCAATAGAGAAAGCACAGCCTTCAGGGCAGGAAAAGGGTCTTTATAGAAGGATTGGGAGGGTAGGGGGGAGGGAAAGATGGTGAGGCAGATGACATCGGAAAGGCTCCAAAGGCCTTGCTCAGGGCAGTGTACTCCAGCTGAAGGATATGTAACCAGGAAAATGACAGGAGCAAACAATTCTTTCACATTATTTGCCATTATTGATTACAATAAGGTTGGGGTTTTTTTCACATTTAGAAATAAATGTAAAATCATTGCCAATTTCTAGAGAATGCCTAGAAATTAGTGGGAACACAATTCATCCAGGGATGGTGAGTCACTGTAAATTTTCAAAATTATGACCTGTCCCCTCAGTTTCTTGCAAATTATTTCCAGCTAACAGATATTTGTTTATGTGCCCTTTCCTAGAGGTTGGCTTATGTAATCAGTGGTGGGGGATTACAAAAGGAAATGCTCTGTTAACGACAAAATATTGTAACATCTTGTTTTATTTGAGGAAAGAAGCTGGAAAGCTTTGCCTAAATAATAAAACTAGCAAATGCTGTGATGCCTTTATGTTCTTTCAAGCTGACACATTATGAGAGCCTATGAAACCTTTAGCTTCTAAAGGAAATAAAGAACAGCCAGAATAATGAATATTGTCTTTTATAGTCTGGTTAGGCTACAAAATTTAAGGAGAAGATATACTCCACTTGTATACTGAGCCGATGATATCACACAAGTAGCTACTATTGTGGTTGAAGGGAAGTTGCATTCCCAAACATCGTTGGAATGGTGAAGGAAACGCAAGGAAAGTGAGCAACTACTAGTTAGCAACTACTAGTCGCTCCAGTGTGGAGCAACTAACTAGTCAAGTGTGCGTCAGACCTGGAGAAAGAATGTCTGCAATACTACATAAACCATTAACCACATTCTCCCGAACCAGCCAGGAATTCCTGGGATTAAGTTAGATGTTCTGAAAAGATGTGTCCTCTGGCCATCAGGGGCCTCTCAACTCACTTTCAGGGAGCCCATCCCCTATGGAATAAAAACAACCTGGACAGCTGTCCCGATAATCGAGAAAGGTTGGAGTAAAGGACCTTTAAGGGATGCAAAGAGCAAAATCATTTTGCACAAGCTGAGAAACATTGACAACCATAGTCAAGGCATTTGCTGTCACAATTCTCCAGTGATATCTAGGGCCCAACCCTTGGAGTGAAAGCCTTCTCAAGATAGTAAAGAAGAAAGAAAATCCTTTTTCCAGTCGGAAAGATTATGTGGAAATGTGTCTTGGAAGTTTATACGCGCTGCAAGTCAAACAATCAAAAACCTGTTTTGAAAGGTTGATCTTTCCAAGTTGGTGACAAAAAACTAGTCATAATACATGTTCTTTGTGTCACACCTCAGTCCTTTTTGGTGGGGAGATTGACAAAAAGAGTTGCCTAAGGAGCACATTTCCAGGCTTCAAAGCACCAGCATGAGTATGATGGGCTGGGATCAATGCTTATGTGCATGAAGACTCACAGATTTCCCATTACTGCCCTGTCCAAGCTCTGGGCACTGCAGCGGGTCTGAAGCACAGAACTCCAGCATGAGTTCTTGCTCCCTGTCTTTCCATTCCTGGGCTCACTCCCCTACCTTCTCCACCTGGCAAACTTACCTTGTAAAACCCAGCTCGCATAGCTCTTCAAAAGCAAAACCTTCTCATTCTCCCATAAGCTGGTCATCCTTCTCTCATCCCCATGGCTCAGGCATTTGTAGGCATTTACCACTTGTGTGTGTGTGTGTGTGTGTGTGTGTGCAAATGTTTGCTGAAGTGTCTTTATTCTCCAGGCTTACGGATTCTTTTAGGGATTTTGTTTACCTTTGGATCTCCAGACCCTGGTCAAGGCTTGGCCAGGAGAGAATATTGCACTTTTCTTCTCTTCTCTTCTCTTCTCTTCTCTTCTCTTCTCTTCTCTTCTCTGTTCTCTTTTCTTCTCTTTTCTTCTCCTTTCTTCTCTTCTCTTCTCCTCTCCTCTTTCTTTTCCTTTCCTTTCCTTTCCTTTCCTTTCTTTTCTTTTCTCTTCTTTTCTTTTCTTTTTTTAACAAGTAAACATTGAGGGGAAAAATCCCTGGAAGCATGGCTGTTACTTATGGAAGGTTCAGTAACTTAAGTAACCAGGAAAACAGGCGTAGCTGGCTCCAGGGAACAAATGCTGTCGCTGGAACTCTGCCTTTCTATTTCTTGTTTCAGTTCTCTTCTGAACACTGGCTTGATTCTCAGACAGGTTCTCTCTCTGTGGTTGCAGTGGGGGAATGTTGTGTTCTGACTGAATTGGCCATCTGTGCACCCCAGAAAGAAAGAAAGCGAGGTACAAAGATCTGAGCACGTCTGAGCAATGACCAGGAGCTGGGAAGGAGGATCATTTTCTGTGGCTTTATTTATAAATGGAAGTTTGTACGATTTGACTGCTTTCACCCGTTCCACTCCCCACCCTCACCCCATCACATCCCTCCCCCACCTCTGGTAACTGCCAGTCTGTTCTCTGAGTTCCATTTTTTGTTGTTCTGTTTTTTTCTTGTCTGAACAAAGCCATCTATATAAACCCATGCATTTCATAAGCATCCACAATGACTTCAGCTCTTCTGGTTTACTCATCAGGAATCGTTTGAAATGCCTTGTTCAACAGCCCCCACCATTTATTCCTAGAATAATAAATAGCACATGATGACCGAGCAGGTCAGGCACACGGAAGAACTCCCAATCCAGGCGTGGAAGAGGAGGATAAGCATGGCCATGTCTGTAGCTTTGATCTGGAAGTAGACTTCCTGAAGGCATGTGCCAATAAAGATGTGTAATTGTTTATATCTAGTAGCAAAGGGACATCCACGTGGGTTTATTTAGATACATTATCTGAAGCAGGCTTAAACTGTTCATGTGGACTAAACCCAAACTACCACAGCCGTGATTACTGGAAAGGGTGGCATCTGGTACTTGGCGCGATTGTCCCGCAGGATCAGTAAGAATTTAAGACAATTGGTGGTGTACAATCAGTTGCTTATCTACTACCGTGGGGGTCAGAAGTGTTTTAAATTTAGAAACTTTCTGATTTGATTTTAGAAAGATTATACAATTCATACATTTTAACTCTGAAATATCTCCAGGACTGTATACCTACACCTTATCACTAAACAAGCAAACACACACACAAACAATGATCTTGCAGCAAAAACTATGAACAGTCACCCTAAGTTGGGCAAATACAGACTAGAAATAATGTCATGCCAGTGCATGTCAGGTTTTGCCATAAATAAAAGTGAATGGTGTATTTAGAGAAAGCACAAAACTTTGTGTTGTCAGAGCCTTTTGGATTTTAGAATTTCATTTTTATTTGTAGTACTTATTTTACATTGGCCCAGGAAATGGACCCACTTTATACTTTCAACTTTGGTAATAAGAAAAAATTCTAAAATACTTGCAAAATTTAACAATAGCTGTAGTTATATGAAAGTGGAAATACTGTGGACCTGACCAGTGGTGAAATTAGGGAGCCGTGTTCTTGCTGGCTTGACGTCAAAGACTTTCTCTCTGCTGCTTGGAATGGGGTTGTCAAGTTCATGCACAACGGCGGTGCATGTGAGTTTCTGTGCATATAATACATGCATTTGTTATTAACACATGCACGGCCATGGAGGAGGCATACAGCCTTCCTTAAGGCTTTGGCAGTGGCTGCGGTGTGGACAGGCAGCAACTGTCCTCTGCAAAGATCAGACACAGTTTTCCTTTTTATGTGAGTATATTGATTTTCTTTCTCTTGGTAAACTTTGCACATCATCTGGGAGGCTTTGTTAACACCTTATTAAGGGAAAACAAACTTGGGGGTGCCTTGTGGCTCAGTCAGTTAGGCGTCTGCCTTCGGCTCAGGTCATGATCCCAGGGTCCGGGGATTGAGCCCTGCTTCGGGCTCTCTGCTCCATGGAGAGTCTGCTTCTGTCCCTCTGCTCGTGCTCCCTCTCTTCCTCCCTCTCTTTCTCTCTCTCTCCTCTCTCTCTCAAATAAATAAATCTTAAAAAAGAGAGAGAGAGAGAGAGAAAGCAAACTTGTTAGTGAACAGGATAACAAACTATCATTAAGTTTTGAGATTATGTTTGTGTAACTCGGTGTGACCTAATGCATTGTTAAATTAGCAAAGTCTACAAGTAGTATATGGTCTAACAAGTTGCATAGTTATTTTGTATCCAAAATAATGTAACTATGGTCTGGATTTATATAACACGAAGTGAATGTAACACTTCGGCATGAAGGCTAAATGCTATCAGGTCATCAGGGGAACAGTCTTTGGCATGCTCGGTTACCGACTTTCCTTAGGTACCAGGTGGAGAGTGTGTTGATTATGCTCTGTGTCAGGTTTTAGCTTAGAGAAAATTAAAGCTATAATTTTAACGTGAATAATGAAGTTTCTAAATAGATAATAAGATTTAGAACTATCAATTGTTCCTTACAGAAGAATCTGAATCTAACCAGATGAGGAGCTGTGAGAGCCTATAGTGGGGATATCTGTTTGTCCCTGGCTATTGACAGAAGTTTCATGGCTGTGAGACACCTTTAGATTGAGTCTAAGTGACAGGTTGTCTATCGTAACTTGGTAAGCATGAGGACCTCTTCTCATAAATAGTAACAATGGTCCCTCTTATCTGAAAATTTAATCTTTTAACAGGTCTGAGTTTAAACTCAATACACAAATGTTATAAATATTTGTGTATATTCATTTAATACACTTTACAGAACCATATATGAATGTATCTTTGTTTCTTTTATGGAGGCTGATTAGAATGTGCCACCAATGACAAAGTGAAAATCGAAGTATTTGGACTTGACAGACTGGCTCTGCCTCCTAAAGGTGCACCTGTCGCCTGCTACTTGCTTCCAGAATCCCCTGTCCTGCCCCTCTCCATGTGGTGTATTGGACTATCGGACTGGCCATGGCAAATGCCAGCTCCCAGATTCCCTCTCCTTGCTTCAGGCTGGCTTTGCCCAGGGGAGGCCTGCTGGGAGCTGGGAGTTCAGAGAGAAAGCAGAAGCCAGGATGTTTTTTGCTTTCTCTTCATGAAGCATTTCTGGGGGAGCCTGGGTGGCTCAGCCAGTCAAGCGTCTGCCTTTGGCTCAGGTCATGATCCCAGGACTGTGGGATCGAGCCCTGCAGGGAGCCTGCTTCACTGTCTCCCTCCACTGCTCCCCTGCTTACACTCTCTCACATGCTCTCTCTCTCTCTCTGTGTCAAATAAATAAATAAAATCATTATTTTTTTTTTAAAGGAGCATTTCTGGCAGTGGCTGCCTCTCTTTCCTCCTCCCAGCTTCCAGCAGTTAGCTACCTCCTCCCTCCGTCCTCCCATCCCAGTGATCAGAGCCCCGGGGCTGCCGGTCTGGGGGGGCTTCCTGCCCTGTGCTGCTAGCACCACCATTGTAACTAGATCTCAGTGTTCAGTTCCTGCAGCTGAACTACCGGGCATGGGCCCCGCTTCCCTAACTTGACTCTGACCCATGTAAATGGCCAGTTACTTGTTCAGTACAAACCACAGATTTACTGCAACCTTCTAGTGGAAACTGTGTGATCCTTTCATTTTATCAAGAGAGAGATGTGTTTCCTTTGGGGCATATTAACTAAGAAAGATCTGGAGACTAACTCAAATTTAACCCTTTGCAAAGGCAAACAGTGTTTTATTTGGAAAACATATTATGGTTAAGCAGTATCTATAAACATCATTAACTTTGGGAAGTTCAATGAAAGCTGTTAGAAGGTTCA
Source organism: Ursus americanus (assembly GCF_024610735.1). NCBI lineage: Eukaryota > Metazoa > Chordata > Mammalia > Carnivora > Ursidae > Ursus > Ursus americanus. The sequence goes on along the minus strand of NC_142137.1, from coordinate 69,736,107 downwards.
TGAACAAAGAAGAAGGGTCTCATTGCTGTTTTTTCAGGTTTGTAGAACTAGCTTGTGCTTGGGACATGTAAGGCTTCCCAGATAATAGTTGTCAGCTCTTTCTATAGAAATTTGGAACACATTAATTTGTGTTTGGCGTTGATGAATTAGCTTCCGATCCTATAAGTTTTTATACAACTGGGTTCTTGGTATGAATCTATTTTCAGATTTTGCTGCCTTATTTATTCATTTCCATACTTTCTGTCATTTCCTTCTTTGTGAGAAGCACTGGTAATGAGTCAGGAGTCAGGTCGCAGAGTGGAGTGAAGAGGAGGGTGGCTTCTGAGAATGTCACCAACAGCTGAACTGACAGTTCTTGGGTCTTCCCTTGGTGTATATTTTTGGTTTTTATGGGTCTGATTTGGTTAGAGGGTCAGGCCTCTGTAGTCTGAAATGAAAAACAAGGGAGTTATGATAAAATATAACTCAGTGAGAGCAGAAGGAAAGAATCATAGCCTTGTCTACAGAAATGGTAAAAATGTGACTATGTTTCTATGAACTTAAAGAACATAACTCTGCTGGATTGGAAAACACGTATATTTAACATGTTGCAATATAAAGCCAAGCTCATTTTCAAGGTCATATTCTGGGTCCATTTTTTAAATAGTTTATACTATCATTGAAAAAAGAAAACTGGCCAATCACTGTCATACCTTTTAGCTCCATAGCTAATTAATTATGCCTTCCCAGAATTGAGTATATGGATCTAAACGAAATGAGCCCAGCCCATGGGAACTATAGTTCCTGGTTAGGTAGAAGAATATATTTAATTTAACAGGATTTGTTCTTGGTTTGGTTTGTCTATTTTTGTAGCTGATTTTTCTCAAACTGGCATTTGTAAAAGATGGGGTGGGCCCTTTAGAGAATCTTTCTTTATCTACATTTAAGGGAGTTAGGATTCCCTTCACTAGGATTGACAGATATCCTACCCAAGGTAGAATTTTTTTAAAGGTTCTTCTGTTTTGCTTTGCTTTATTGTTTGTGTATTTTGCATGCAGATTGGAAATATCAAAAGACTACCAACATCTGAGGCCACTGATTGCATAGAACAGGAGATGACCGGGTCATGCTAGTGTTTGGGCAGAAAAGGTGTCACTGCTATAGGGAGACAGTTCTCGAGGGTTCTCTTGCATTTCTGTACATTGTGAGGGAAGCACCTACCACCCTCTTGTTCTGAACAAACTTTTCAAGGAGGTCGTAGAGAGATCTGCTTATTATCCAGTATAGTAAACACAGTATTGCCCTGCAGGACAAAAGGAAGGTTTGCTTGCAGCTCCTTATTAAAGAGCTGGGTTCCCTAAGCTCAGGGTCCTCACATGTAGTTCAGAACCACTCACTGGTATCGCCTAGCTTAGTTCATCCACTTCATCCCATGGTTGTTGGGGAGCAGGGGAACTGACATGGCCATCATGTCTGTACTTCTGCCTGAGCTCCAAGTCACGCAGCCCTTTGTCTCTGACCCAGGAGTCTTGTGTCTTCTGCCAGCAGCCACGAGACTGTGGCATACTAACGTGGGAGCTTGCAAGCAGGGTGAAGTCTTAGATCCTCCCCCGGACTTGCTAATTACTCTAGTACTACAGAAGAACCTCCTTTCATAAAAATTGGTGGAGAAAGTGTTGAAATTCACTGATGTGACATATATATTTAATATAGAGTTGATAATTTGTATTTTCGTTTTATCAGCCCATGTGAGATACTGGAATTTTCCGAATATCTATAACTTTTTATACTATTATCTATAAACATCCATTTCCCCCCAATAAAAAGGATTTTGGCTTTTATCTGGCTGGATTTTATCTGGTGTTAGAACAGTTTGTGATTTGTTAGCCGAGCATCTACCAGTAGTTTTTTGCAAGCTAAGAAAAAATATAAATACTGTCTATTTATCTGTTTATGAAATACCTTCTCAATAGCCCAGCCAACTCAGCTCTTTTGGAGGAATTACTTTGTGTTACGAGTGGAATTTTTTTCATGTCTGCAGAAAGCAGTTGCAGCCAGCTCAGTGTCTTTCACAAGGGTCAGTCCTGTCCTCCATGCTTTTCGCTTTGGCGGTCAGGAATTGCTCTGAATCTTTTTCTTAACATCCTTGAACTGGCCTTTGAAGGATTTGTAAAATTTCATAAGGTTGTGTAAAGAGGGTAGCATTCCCTGGTAAAAAAAAAAAGAAAAGAAAAGAAAAGAAAGCTATCAGTTACAATTTCCATGCCACTCAGGGAAAGACGAGGCTCATAGGCATGGCGCCACGGACACACCTAAACAGTCGTTCATCAGCAGCACTGGCCACCCTATTACAGTGAGACTATTGTCACACCCTTGTCTGTGGGGCTGAGGACCACAAGCAGGACGACTAGTATGCCCCTTGCTCTGGGTAGGATAGGTTCTGGCTAACTAGCAGGTGTACCATCTGGGGTTGGTAGGACACTTGCAAATAAGAACAGCCTGGGCTCCAAACAGCTGTCTTTGGGACACTTCTCTGTACAGTGGCACACTTTAGATGTTTGGGAAGTAACACCTGTTACCTGAGACGTGGCACCATTTTCAGATGCAATAAGTGAGGTCTGTTACAGCTGTCATCTTCAGAGAGAGTAAACAAAGTTTACTCCCTTTACCACTAATGTCAGTATAACTCGATGGTCTTCAAATGTGTGGTTCCCAGAACAATAGTAAAAGCATCACCTGCCAACATGGTAGAAATGCAAATTATGGGCCCTACTTCAGTACTACTGAATTACAGAACTCTGGTGTGGGGTCTAGCAACGTTTACCATAACACTGCCCCCAGCAGGTGATTCTGATTCACACTGGTATTTGAGAGCCACAGGTGTTACTCACTGTATCTCAGGTCAGAGGAGAAGGAGGTTAGTTGGGTTATAAGTAGGGAAAGAATAAATGAAGGGTAGTGCTGTCACATGTATAAAGGGATGATGGTAGAATTTGTTGAATAAGCCTACTGATTTTTTCATTGAAGAAAATATATCTAATGCCTGTTCTCTGCGGGGCACTGTTAAGATACAGATATGAATAAGGGATTCCATAATACTTCAGAGTCTATGTCAGGCGTGGACTGTTGGCCTACGGACAAAATCCCATTTTCCAAATGTTTTTATAAATAAAGTTGTACTAGGACACAGTCATAGGTGTCCACCTGCATATTGTCTGTGGATGCTCTTAGGCTACAGTGCAGATTGAGAAGCTCAACAAGGACCCATGAAGTCCCACCAAGCCAAAAACATTTCATATCTGGAGCTATAATAAAAGGTCAAGTCTAGTGTTTCAAGGGGAACTACTGTCCATATTCCAAGTAGTTGTATTCAAATGGAGTTGAGGAGGAAGTGTGGTGTGCAAATGTCCTTCTGTTGTCCGGTGATAAACTTGTATTGGAGTTTTGCTGTAGCAGAGAACATCACTTCAAGGATGTGGTTATCGTGGAAGGTGTAAAGACTTCCAGACAAGAGGCAAAGCAGAGCACCTTAGTGTAGGAAGGGCAAAGGGGTGGGAACAAATAGAGAAAGAACAAAGGGAAGAAATGAAGAAAAATAAAGAGTTGGGTCCAGAAAGGAGAATATAAGCCGTCAAAAGAATGTGACCTACGTGAAAAGCTAAAGTAAAGGCATGTGTGCAGGACAAGGCTGGTGAAGCCAATTAAGGAGACAAGTACAGGTTTCGAACATTCCCAGCTGCTTAGCGTGGGGGGTGGAGTCCAAGTCTCCCGGAGAATTCTGGGACCCTGTACAGAGGCAGAAAACGGTGTGGGAAGCGTCTGGGGAGAGTCGCACTCTGCTACTGTGTAAGTCTGCGTGTTCGTACCTGCTTATTTATAGGAGTGTTCCCTCGGTTCCTCACTCTGTATCCCATCCTTGCTGCTAACTGACCCACCATGGAGCAGCGCCGTGGAAAAAGCACTGAGTTCCCCTTAGAAAGTCTGGTTACTTCCTGCTTCACCTCCGATTGTTTGACTTTGGGCAAATCATTTCATGGCTCAGTGTCTCCCTTTCCTCATTTATGAGATACCATTTCAGGCTTCCTCCTGCATTCACAGTGTGCTGTTCTACTGGACTCACTAATCATGGAAGGGCATCGCTAAACCAGGGTCACGGAGCGTTTCCCCAGCTCCAGGGCTGAAAGAGCAAAGGAAAATGAGCAGAGACACTTGGGCGCTCCTGAAAAGGAGATTGCTGACTAGTTTGGCATGAGGGCATTAGTTTCCCTCCAAAGATTTGATGTGGACTTATTTCTAACTCATACCTACTAATAGATTTCCTCTCTTGCCCGAAGAGATTGTTCACTGTGAAAATGTTTAGAGAAGGGAAAATGGCCAGCTGGGCTCCATGCCTGGGATTTCTCACAGAGTTCTCATTCTTCCAGGAATTTTTCTTTAAATGTGGAGCACATCCGACCTCCGACAAGGAAACGTCAGTAGCTTTGAACCTGATCACAACAAACAGTCGAGACATCACCTGCATAACGTGTACCGACATCAGGTAAGGCTAGGAAACACTGTCCCCCTCCACAGGTCGCTTTTCCGGTGGTGGCCTCTTGTGGGAACATCGTCAGTGGTTTCTCTTTCTTGATGAATGTCTGCTTTGCTTCGATGCCCTTCGCGCAATGTGGGTGTGTTTCAGTATGATCAAACCGCTTAAAGAGCCAAATCCTTAGTGTGGTCCATGGTCAGAGCTTCGATGCCTTCACCCAGTGTGCGTATATTTCAATGTAATCAAACTTTTTAAAGTGTCAAATCTGTAATGTGGTCAGTGGTCAAATAGTACTCTAAAGATAGAAGTGAGAAGACTTACGTCTAAGGGTCGTGTAATCTTAATAAACACATGTATTGATATTGGTGAGTTCTAAAATAAGTCTAAACCTGATGTGAGTGTTAGGAATGCCCTAACAATTTATGAGCACCATTTATTCTTGGAGTGTAGGATCCATAACACTTTATTTTAAGCAACCTCTACACCCAGCATGGGGCTCGAGCTCACAACCCCAAGATCGAGAGTCACGTGCTGTACTGATTGAGCCAGCTGGGCGCCCTAAACATTTTATCTTTAAAATGGCTTTTCCACACTTCAGTTCTTCCGCGTAACTTGATACGCCCAAAATAAAAGCCTGTAGCTAGTTTGGGACCTGGATATTTCTAATCTCAGTAGAAGAAAGAAAATGTGGAGATTCCCTGTTAGGAAAACCAGGGATAAGGACTAGATTTGAATTTCAGTTTGGGAGGCAAGGACCACGTAGAAAAACCCAAGCCTATTGTATCTTCAGAGTTGATGGCTGAGAGTAGAACTCCTTACTTTATTCAGATGAACAGAGTAAAAGAAAATAGCTTTATTCCATATTCTCTGAGGTTGACCAGAAGCTCAAATTGCAATAGAGGGAGTCTAGCCCTGATATCAAGAACTTTCAGTGAAATGCCAAAACGAATTAATGAATAAAGTCAAAGAATCCTGCTTGTTCCAGACTTCTAAGCAAAGACTGATAAATACCCTCAGCATTTTGGTCTTGTCTCTCTTTGGTCTTGGGAGTGTGTTAGGTGGCCTTTTAAAGTTACCATAAGCTCTGTGATTTGGTGGTTACTAGGAATACTCCTAACATAACACTTCTATCCTTTCATAAATTTAAATAAAAATGTTGACTAATAGAAGCCTAAAATCTTAACAGCATCTGTTAGGCAAACTTGTATCCAAGAAGGGATAAAAATGAGACTTTTTTTTGCTGCTGCATTTTTAGTTCCTGCTGTGATAGGGAACACCACAATATTGCCTAAAATGCAGCTTTCCAGCATCCCTCGGTGAGGTGAATGATTGCAAATGGCTAATCTTTTCAACACGAAAGAACAGCTGATTCTTCTGGTATTTCAGGAAAGGAGCTGGGGAGTCTTAAAAAGGAGAGCTCGACTGCTCTGTAAGCGCTAAGAAATTAAAATCACGTCTCAGTGTTTCATAGGAGAAATGAGTTTTTCTCTAAGTCAGAATGCAGCCTGCCAGCCAATATTTAAAAACCCTCCATTAGAGTTGGTAAAGATGGCATTAAAATCTGTAGTATTGATCATACTATCTTACTCGGAGCATTACTCTGCATGCTTCCTGCTGCTAAGCTGTCGCCTTTGTATTAATAACACACAACATCCGTCCAGGGAAACAAGCCGCTTCCCAGATGCACGGGGAGGTCATTGCTAGAAAAATAATATTGTCTGTTGCAATAAAATTTTTCCTGTTTTTATTTTGAGGGGGTTTTATAAATAGAAGCTACTATATTCAATTAGATTTAAGTATGTGTATAGAACCAACCACTTGACTGAATGAGGTCCCCTATATAAAAGAGCAGAGGACTAGCCTGTATGTAAAATAAAGGACGAGACCCTCTCCTCTTCTAGTGAAGGATTCAGGCATAGGGATTTCACAAAAGCCTGAATGAGGACACGCCAATACTTTGTTGTACTTTGCTGATTGTCGTGGCTTCTTTCCCTTTCTTTCTTTCTTTCTCTGCAAATGCTTTATTTTCTAATATAGAAGTGTTTCACTCACAAAAAAAAAAAAATGTTAGAATGTTTTTACCTTCATGGTTAGCAAGATTTGGGTTTAATTCTAGCATCTTGAGTATGCCTAAATATTTGCATGTATGCATGGGGGGGTATGTGTGAAATGTAATCATATGTATATATAGTTTTGTATCTGGCTTTTTCCACTTAGCATTGCATCATGAGACATCTTCCCTGCTATGAAATATCCTATGAAAATAAGTTTTGTTTTGTTTTTAAATAAGTACCTAAGATTTCGTCATTTGGGAATACTCTAATCATTTGCCTATTGCTGATGATTTGCATTATTTCTAATTAAAAATATTAAATTAAGTAACCCTTAAATCTATATCCTTTTCCAAAAATCATCGACTGCTTATTTTGAATCTAAGAATAGTGTCATAGAAATGGTAACAGAAGGTCAGCGTTAATGGACACAGGTTCTTGATGCATATTGCCGAGTTTATTTCCATTTTAGACCATGACTGCCTATCTTGAGAGGGCTCCATGCTGCATCTTTTCCAGTATTATGTTCATAGTTTTAGTTTTTGCCTATTTGCTAATGGATATTTTGTCATTAATATTTTTTAAAATTATTATTGGCAAGTTCGAGCATCTCTCACTTATTCGCATTTTTTTTTTTGCTTATTTGCATTTTCTATTGTGAGAGAAAAATGTGAAACTTTCTCAGTATGAAAGCTTTAGGAAGAATCTGGGGGAAAAAAAAAGATTGCCTCTGCAATTACTTTCTCATTCACTTATACATAATATCAGTATGTCCATTACTAATATAAGGTTTTCTGCCCTGTGAATTTATGTTTCAATGTATTTCTTTGGTTTGGATTTTGAAATATCACATCTTCCTGGAGATAAATCAAGTTACTTAGTTACAGAATTGAAAATAAAAATTGGGGGTATCTATTTATATTTTATGTTTGTTTTATTTATTTTTGTATGTACCCTAATCATACATCATTAGTCAAATTAGGCATCATTAACTACATAATAGATTAAAACCAGAGGATTAATTTCAATTCCACTTGTCGGTCGCTGGCATATGGGAAAATGATTGACTTTTGCATATTGACCTGGTATCCTGCAACCTTGCTATGACTGCTTATTATTTCAGGAATTGCTCTGTGGATTCTTTCAGGTTTTCTGCATAGATTATTATGCGTCATCTGTGCATATGCGCAGTTTTGTGTCTTCCTCCCCTATCCATATCCCTTTATTTCTTTCTTCTTGCTTGTTTGCATTAGCAAGGACACCCAGTGTGATGTTGAAAAGGGGTGGTTGAGAAATGACCCACTTGCCTTGGAACTGATCATAGTGGGAAAGCTTCAAGTTTCTTTCCTAGTTTCCTGACAGTTTTTATCTTGAATGGGTGTTGGATTTTGTCAAATACCTTTTTTGTGTTTACTGATATTGTCGTGTGATTTTTCTCTTTTAGTCTGGTGTTTAGCCTGTTTTAGTCTATGATTATATTAATTTATTTTTGAGTGTTGAATCAGCTCTGCATACATGGGTTTCATCCCTCTTGACTATTGTACATAATTCTTTTTAAGCTTTTCTGTATTTGATTCGCAAATATTTTGTTGAGGATATTTGCATCTATGCTCATGAGAGGTATGGGTTTGTAGTTTTCTTGTGCTGTCTTTGTCTGGTTTTAGCATTAAGGTACTTTTGGCCTCATAGAATGAGTTAGGAAGTATTCATTCTGTTTCTATCCTTTGAAAGAGATTGTAGAGAATTGGTTGCAAGGTGGAAACTTTATTTATTATTGTGCTTTACAAGCATACAATTTTGTATACAAAGAGATTAACATCTCTTTCATCGCCCTTCTTAACAATAATTCTTAATAAACGTTTAATAACATATTCAAGAGTCTCCAGCACCACTAAGCTAACTTTTCGACCTTAGGAAGATAACACAATCTCTTAAGCCTTCAGGTTTCCTTATAATGTCTGAGAATCTATAAGGCTCTGGCTGGTTTTAAAAGCTTGCAAAAGGTAGGAGCAGTGCTTGTTCACAGCTTATAAATCGATCGTGTCATTTGAGAAAACACTTGTTTGTGGTCCTGCCTGCTGAAAAATGCAGAAATAAAAGATGAGGTTTTCAGTGACACTCCTTTCCAGAGCCCACAGATGTGATTGTAATATGTAAAGGTTTATGTGTCTAACATAGATGTGTTATTTCCAGATATTAGCCTTAAAATTTAATTCAGGTATGTGGTTTGTGTCCTTCGAGTTTACCTTGTATGTAAAATATTTTCCCCTTTCTTGAGGCATCTGGGTGGCTCAGTCGGTTAAGCGTCCGCCTTCTGCTCAGGTCATGATCCCAGGGTCCTGGGATCAAGCCCCACATCAGGCTCCCTGCTCGGTGGGGAGTCTGCTTCTCCCTCTCCCTCTGCCTGCCGCTCCCCTGCTTATGCTCTCTCTCTGTCAAATAAGTAAAATTAAAATAAAAATAATAAAATAAAACTTTCCCCTCTCTTAAAGAAGAAAGTGAGCTATGTGAGAGCCACAACAGCCTGAGGTTTTACATGAACCAGCAAATTCCCATCAGCCATCCGGCCTCGCAGCCCCTCTACCTACCCGCAGAAGTGAGTTGATCTGATCCATTCAAGGTTATCAGTTGCTAGTCTTACCTTTATGAACAAAAAGTAGTAAACTGAACAAAAAGGAAAAAAAAGAAAAACAAAAAACCAAAAACTTGAACCAAGAACAGAAAGTATAGCACTTGAAGGCAGAATGGCTATATTATGAATTTCCTCTTTTTTTTTTTCCTTCAAGTTTTTATTTAAATTCCGATTAGTGAACATACAGTGTAATATTAGTTTCAGGTGTAGAATTTAGTGATTCATCACTTACATTGTAGTTTTTGTTATGTATTTCCAATAGAAATTCCATCAGAAATGTTCAGAACACTCCTGGATACCTCAGTTCGACTTAGGAGTGGCAGTACTCTGCCATGTGAAAGTGACAGGAACAACGCCACAGTGAGACTTGTGTGCTTTCCTGACCAGTGTGTGTATCTTGCAATGCACCCTGACGTCTGGGTCCCCCCCCCCACCTGGGGAACATGGTATTTCTGCTTCTTGAATCTTACTTTGCAATATTAGTCTTAAAATTTAAAATGTATAATTTGAAAATTACAAAATAGAGAAATTATTAGCATGATACCATTTGGCAAAAAGAAAGAAATCATCTCCACCCTTCTGCTTTGTTCCTTCTGAGGCTGCCTAGTGAATTCCTGCACTTCTTTTCACCTCTATCTGCTGTTCTTCAGTTTACAAAGCTGAAGACAAACTAAAAAAAATAACCATGTTTGCACAGCCAAGATTTAACTTTCCAGAAGCATGTTTTAAAACTCAGCTCCTAGTAGGACATTAAATCTAAGAACTGGTACTACTTTATAATTTTCCTCAACTCTTCCACTAAAGTCTTATGTTTTTGATGTCATTGTTGTTTGATATAAATGTATTTTTATAATTTTCTTGCTTTCAAATTGAAGTGATGTTGCCTTGGGATTGCAGACTTCAAAGATTTACTTGGGTTTGGAGATTAGTAAAGATTTATCTCAAAGTCCATTTGTACTTGCTCTTGGGATCCTGGGAGAGAGTGATTTAGCTATCATTTGGCAGTATTTTAGTATGCGTTCATTCATTCATTCAACAGAGATTTTAAAAAATGGGGATCTTAGTTACTTCCCTTTGAATACATTTGTTATGTCTTAGGCTTCTCTCAATTCATACTTTTATTTTAGTTATCTTTGGCTTTTATGTTGTGATTTAGAATTAATATACAAGTTCTTTTTCTAATTTTGAGACATTGCTCAACAGTTATATTTTATCAACTTAACTGTTTCTTGACATTCTGGCATTAGATGGGAACTGATGGTTTTATACGGTCGTCGGGGTCTGAAGAGCATCTTCAGAGACTCCAGATATAGCCACATAGAATTTGACTGAAATCTTTAACATGGCCTCCTTCGGTAAATGGCTTTAGTTCTGTGATGGAAAAAGTGTTGGACTGTGTGTGTGTGTGTGTGTGTGTGTGTGTGTGTGTATGTGTATGAATGAGTGATAGCACTAGAGACCTTCTTTATGCCGACAGATCTATATATTTCTCTTACTAGAGAAATAGCTTGTATACTCCTAGGTAATGTAACATGCCAGGAACAAAAGATAGTTTCATACAAGTAGGGGAGACTCTCAGAGCGTCTGTTTTACACAGCATTACAGAGAAAGGTAAATCAGAATAGCACATTTATGTTGTAATAAACAGAAGTCTGTTACAGAGTAGAATGGAATATTTTATACCTTTTTAAGATGAAACAGGAAACTTCAAAGATATGTCTTCTAGTTTGAAGCAGGCTACTTCACACTGTGCCCCAGGCCCCATGGGAGTTAGTTCTCTCTGCGTATGCTGTGAGTGATTTCTTTCCTGAAAGAGTGTGTGTGGCACACTCTTGAGAGAGAACTGCGATACACCCTTCCACGTCGGAGAATTCTTCCTATGAGTGGAGTCTCCCATACAAGAAATTACATTGCTTCTTTGAAATTAAAAGGTAGTGCTTAATTATCTATAATCCTTTCACTAAATTATTTTCAAATTATTTGAATATATGTCTTACAGATGAAGAAATTGAGGCTAGGACATTGTAAAAATTGCATCTGGTCACAAGGTCCCTGGGGTTGGCGGTATCTCTCATCACACCTCACCCCCTGCAGGTCTGGGTTTCCTCTGGAATAAAAGGCAAGGCTGTCTGCTGGGGCTGGAAGGTAGCTTTGCATATGAAAAAGGAAAATATTAGCAGTAAAGTGAGATACAAAGACAGTTCAAAAGCCAGTAAGAGCTGAAACACCTGAGCTATACACAAGCCTGTCTGCCCTGCGAGGTTGCAGGTGCCACAAGGACGATGTCCAGCTTGGCCGATGCGCAGACATGCTGATGCTGCGTGCCCCCACAAGCCTTTGTGTCAAGGAGATTTCAGTAAACATTTACTGATCTGAATTAAAGTAAATCTGGTTTCATGCAGAGCAACAAACAGAAAGCAAGTTCTTTTCATATGGAACACTTTCCTTTTAGAAAAGCCCTTCTGTAAAAGTACGTGTATCATGATGAGCACGGAGTGATGTCTGTGCGTTGAGTCACTGTATTGTACACCTGTAACTAACATAACACCATAGTAAGCATTCTGGAATTTAGAAATCAAACAAACAAATAAACAAATGGGGGGAAAAAAGAACTTCTGAATCTAGTAGGATTTTCCAAAACTGAATGAAACAAATTAATCAGAAATCAATGGAGAGTTTTACGGTATTGGTAGGAGTAAGGGGAAAAGTCAAATTTTGAAGTCCAGCCTTAGGATATAGATTTCTCAGCTATATTGTTTGGGGTCAGTTACTTATGAAAACAGGAGAAATAGTTTATCAACACTGATACTTTGAAATGTGAGCCGTGTCAGTTTTAATGTCAGTCAGTGACCTTCATATTTCCTGCAGCGAACCCTGTAGATTTCAGCTGCAAGGGGCTGCATCAGCGGGGTGTCCTGGAGACATTACAGATGCGTGTGCATGAAATTCATATGCCTCATCTTTCCATTTAACTGTCCCTGTGGGTGCACAGCAGCCCCCACTGGCACTAGTAAGACAATATTGCAAATCCTCTTGGACCAATTTTGTATCCATTGAGGTCAACCTTGCATGTTGTAACCGTCTGGATTTTAAGCAGTTCATTTCCTGATGGTGGAGGTTAGGAAGCAACTGTCTCCGTAAAGCATCCAAGTGGCTTTGCTAGAACTTTGTTGATGGCCACATGTTATTTTCAGGGTCCATTTTCATTGGAAATAAATGATCACACAGTTTTTAAACAGCAATATTTTACTTAGAAAAATATGATAAATGGCTTGTTCATTTGTTTTTAGTTGCAGTTAGCGATTGGTTATAAATTTGGTGAGGGCAAGACGTTTTTCCATTGCAAATTATTTGTGCTGATTCATATCTTCGGGAAATTTCTACCTGCTAGGACCTGTTTAGTGGTAAGCACTGACAGGATCTACCTTTTCCTTTGCAAACGCCATTGATGTAGCTACTTACTCCCATGACATGTAGAATTAAGTATTTGCAGATTTGTCCCTTGTTGCTTCCACAGCTTGTAGAGTTAGTTACAACCAAACAAGCAATGGTCTCAGTAACCTGGATTGCAAGCAAAGTTATTAATTGAAGTAAGGGTCATGACGTGTTGATTCTGTTTTTTGTTAATTTGGCAAATTTCACATCAAAGAAAGCCTGGCCTCAACTCCTCTATCTGCAGTGTGCTGGAAAAGAAGTCCCCAGGGTTTATAGATCCATATATACTTTTCCACAGCACTGAGGGCTACTCCGTGTACTGCTGTAACAGTCCTTACACTGTCACATGCACACATTAATGTCTGGAAATCGTATCGTCTAACACAGGTATCATGGGCAAAGCAAATTCAGGCAGGCATCTGCCATGCTTAGCACCTCCTCTAACATTAGTGAGGACTGAAAAGTCAATCTGTTCATTCAGTAGGTATTTACTGTTTTTCTCAATTTCACTTCTTTATGATAGAAATATAAATTTATCTGATTAAAGATAGGAGTTGTATGAAAAGACTCTTCCCACGAGTTGAAATATCCCAAGAGTTCAATTATAGATTCCAGAGTGGCAAACCTTTTATATCATTTCTCCTTTACTTTTGCAGGGATTGATTTAAATGTATTCTCACAAACTTTTTTTAGTGATTTGTATTTACTTCAAGCTTCAAAAGATGGAAGATTTAGAGTACTCCATTAATTATACTTTAATTAAAGTTTGCAAACTGCTTTTAAATACAAACAAATTTAGAAGACTCTTCTAGTTAATACTATTGTAGTGTAGAGAAGGAAGAAAATATTTTCCCTCTACCCTCCTAGTTTCTCTAGCTGGGGTACTGATGCAAGAGACTAACAAGAAAAAAACAGACAGAAGCTCATTAACATGTGCATCACACATACACATGGGGGTATCCAGAGATGAGTAACTCAAAGGGGTGGGTAGAACTTGGGCTCATCTGGCTTCTTAACAAAAGAACAATAACTTTGTAGAGACATGCCAAGACAAAGGAAAAGGAATTTGAACTTCTACAGCAGCAAATTGTGGGAAGGTAAATATATGGGGGACTAATGGAAAATAAGGGCTCATTCCTGAAGTTTGTCATATAGATTCTTTTAGTGCTGTCTGTGGGCTGATAAGGGTCCAGTGATTAACTGCTGTCCTTCCTGATGGTGGGGTGGTGGGGAGGAGGGGGACCTTCACAAATTTATGTCCTGCTTTTACGCATTTGAGGAAGGGGAAGAGCTTTTCTTTTATCTCCTTCTTCTCAGTTGCCTCAGCTCAAAATAATCCTTATGCCAGTGTGGCATATTTTGGCCTATTTTAGCACCTTTCAGTAGATAATTTATAGTTCTTTTTAAGGCTGAAGCTTTCCTAAAAGTGTGATTGATGATGGGAAGGAAGGAGAGTGCATACTGCCACCCTGAAGAGAGATTTTTTTTTTTTTAACCCAACATCAGTTTTGTCACAACTCTGTTGTTCAGTTACTGTATGTAAAAATATTTGTAAGTTTTGGCAGCTACAGTTTCTGCTTTGATTGGTGGAATATCACAGCTTGTTTGACACAATTATGAGTAACATGCACACCACAATTACTTCAAACATGTTACAGAGGTTCCTAAATTTAGTAAGGACTTTGTTTTCAACCATAATGTTATATTCCATCAAAATATATATTCATATTGTCTCTTTAAAAATGAGGAATATATTCAATGTTGAACTTTCAAAGTGAATTACAGTAAATTTTCACAATAATGTCAGATATTTTGCCATCAAGAGCATAAACTTCCAGAAGCTTTACTTTGAGTCAATGAATTACATGAAAAGAATAATTGGACAATTATTAGAATTAACAGATTTTCCATTTCCATCATATGGTGTGGCACTGATAGGAGACTATTCAATTTAACTCTTCATGAAGTTCTCCTAAGCAAACTAACAGTAACAGCTATCACTTGCCTTTTTGTACATGCACAAGAAAAACTGGAATCAAAACTGAACAAATTAATTTAGAGCAGTCATTTGATCTAAATGAAAAGCCACACTTCACTGAGTAATATGCAAATGTACCTTCTGAGCTGCCTCTATAAAATCCAGCACAGCATTCTTAAAATAACCATGGACTTTGTAGTAGACTCTGATGCTGCTGCAGCAGGCTTGTGTCTCTGGTCTTCCTCTGGTGGATGATATTTTAAAAGTCCCTCTAGGGGCACCTGGGTGGCTCAGTCATTAAGCGTCTGCCTTTGGCTCAGGGCATGATCCCAGAGTCCTGGGATCGAGCCCCACATCAGGCCTCTCTGCTGGGAGCCTGCTTCTTCCTCTCCCACTCCCCCTGCTTGTGTTCCCTCTCTCGCTGGCCGTCTCTGTCAAATAAATAAATAAAATCTTTAAAAAATAAATAAAAAATAAATAAATAAAAGTCACGCTGGTAGATGAATAAACCCCAGTGCAACTTGTATATTCATCATGAACTTTCTTGAGAAATCAAAATTATATACTGTAATATTGTGATTTATAAGAAATATCTATTTGGTCTTTGTCCATTCAGAGCTTCTAGAACCCTTGGAATTTCCCAAGTGATGAGGGTGAGGGGTGATAAGTGTTTTTTTCTTATGTTAATGAGGTTACTTTGGGTTCTCACCTGGAGATGGGGGCTGGTTGTTTGGGGAGCCAAGCATGAGATGTGATGGTTGGAAATTCCAGTCCCACATCTGATCTCCAGGGAGAGAAGAGGGCCTGGAGATGGAATTCAATCCTCAGTGACCACTGATTTGATCAATCATGCCTTGTTATAAAGCCTCCATAAATACCCAAAAGGATTGTGTTCAAAGAGCTTCTGGGTTGGTGAACACATGAAGACTTGGGAAGAGTAGCACACTCAGAGAGCATGAAAGCTTCGCACCGCTTCCCCATACTTTGCCCTAAGCATCTTTTCTATTTGACTGTTCCTGAGTTATATCCTTTCATAATAAATTGGTAATTTAATAAGTAAAATGTTTCTCTGAGTTCTGTGAGCCACTGTAGCAAATTAACCAAACCCAAGGAGGGGTCATTGGAACCTCCAATCTATAGGATGTGGGTCAGAATCTCTGATCTGTAGCAGGTGGATCAGAAGTCCAGGTGACAGGCTGGACGTGGGATTTTGGAAGCATGTTTTTGTAGGACTGAGTCCTTAAACTGTGCAATTTGATGCTATTTCCTGGTAGATAATGTCAGAATGTGAATTGGTGTCTGAAAATTGCCTGGTGTGTGTGGGAAAAACCCACACACCATTGGCATTGGTACTAGAATCTTATGTACTTAATATGTACTTCCTGTTTTATCTTATTACTGTTGGCAGGGTTTATTCCAAAATAAATAACTGGTACCAACAATCACATTAATAGTTACAGATTTGTAATCAGAACAGGATAAAAATCCTTGCAGCAAAAGCCTTCTAATGACTTTCATGTGCTCTCTATACTGTCCAGGTTCTATTTTCTATACATACTCCTGTAAAATGGACCTATAATTACCTGTGATTTCCATTGACCCCCCCCAACTGTTGGCCTGGTGCCTTCATGCATCTCATAGACCTCAGCCCAGTCCTGGCACAGATGGACACCATGTACTTTGCACGCTTTGTACAGATAATTGCCTCTGAACTGGAGACCCCACATCCTACTTGCAGCCTCACTCCTCCTCCTGACTCTAGGCCATGTGTCAGTGTCTATCAGTGACATGGGCTCTTCTGATGAGAAGAGATGAAAATGAGAGGGTGTGGTGAGCAGTGCTACAACCCAGAGAGGGCTCAGTCTTCATGAAACTATTTTCTTTCCTTTGGCTAGAGATTCTGATAGACTCATTCTACAATGCTAGAATGTAAGATGAAATCAGTAATGTTTACTAAAGTTTTGTAAATCAAATTCATCTCTCTCTTCACTGGGGTAACCCAGGTTGTGATGCTGCCACCACTGAGGCTGGGGGTTGTCCCAGGACAGGTAATAAAAGTTGTTTTACACACAAATAGGAGCAGAGGACCGTGTGTTCCTGTGTTGTTCTCTGTATTTATTAGTGAGAATTCCCAGTAATAAAGGGAATTATGCCTCTCTTTGCTCATAAACTACAGTGAGGGAAAAAAAAAAAAATGAGGTTCCTGGGTTGTGCAGTTGGTTAAGCATCCCACTCTTGGTTTCAGCTCGGGTCATGATCTCAGGGTCATGACATTGAGCCCCAGGTTGGGCTCCTCACTCAGCATGGAGTTGGCTTGGAGATCCTCTCCCTCTGCCCCTTCTGCTTGAGAGTGCTCTCTCTATCTCTCTCTATCTCTTTCTCAAATAAATAAATGTATGTATGTATGTATGTATGTATGTATTTTTTTTAAAAAAAAAAAAAAAGGAAAATCAGGCTGCCTACCAGGTAGGTGAGGAATTGGTATTTGGGGTTCTTATGTCCACAGAGTGACTTCGATTCCTTGTTCTGACAGAGACACTTTATTCCAAGCAAGACAAATTGACTTTCTGTCCCCAGCAAGCTACAATCCTAGATTGTTCCAGCACTAACCCCTTTGCTAATGGTAACTAATCCTCATTCCACATCACTTTCACATTTCACTTAAAACTCCTCTCTTTCAAAACGCCTCTTTTGGTGAAAGCTTTTCCGTGTTGTTTCTCTCTCACGGATACAGAAGTGTGTACAGGCAGTGAATCCAAGAGTGATTTGCAGACACGTACTATGGCATACGTGGTCTTAAAGCATCCCCTAGATCCTTACCGCATGATTCACCCCCAACAGCTAAAGAGAGAGAGTCTCTGCTGCTTCCTTCTTCCCTTTTATCTTCTCTCTGTTTTTCACAGTTAAGGTTGGTGTATCTTTAGTCTATCTTGAGTGGCCTTTCTGAATCCCGAGATGGGTAGGTAGGATAGGTTACAAGAACTGCTTTGAAGACAGAGTTTAAAACAGAGCTCTGCCTCTCTTTACCCCTGTCTTTGCAGATGGGAAGAGTGTCATCTTCTCATTGTGCAGAGTTACTTAAGGATCCACTCAGGCCTGGGTGCACCAGAACCCCAAGCCCAGCTGGCATAGCCCTGCCTTGCAGTTTCAGCTTCAAATGGTAATTTCAAAAGTTGTAATTTCTAAAGCCCTAGGTTTTAGAACCCTATGTTGCATTTCCTCAGGGAATAAGGAATGCGTTCTACCTTGTGAAGATGTGCCCGTGTGTAGGGGGCACCACAGAGTGCAGACAGCTCTGGATGAGGGTCCTAAGAACAAGCTTTGGCTCCAGAATCCACCACCAATTGATTATCTGACTTGGGACAAATACATTATTTTGACCTTAATTTCCTGAGTTTGGTTAATTCCTGATGTGGATCAAATAAGTTAATCTATATGAACAAGCTTGGAGAATTGTACATCCCCACACAAATACTACACCTCTCCACCTGGGTTACAGTGATTGTTATTAATAATCCTTTTCTTCTCGGGAAATCTTTACACAAAAATAGTTCTTTTGAAATGAGACATTCATCCAGATGGGACTATCTGGCCTTAAGTATTAGCTCAGAGGAAATAATTTGAGTTAGGAGGGACCATGTTCCTGTAGGCAAATGTATTTTAGTTTTAATGGGAGGAATTATGTGGGCATTGATTGTATAAAAAGTGGTTATGAAAGAAATCAGGTCTTGGTGGCACAAAAATAGTTGGGAAATATAAGACTTCTTTAAAAGTATCGCTTTAGAGATTTTAGTAGAGATTTTAAGTTCTTTTAGGGCTTGAGCTCATGACCCTGAGATCAAGACCTGAGCTGAGATCGAGTCGGACACTTAACTGGCTGAACCACATAGGTGCTCTGAGATTTTAGCTTCTTAAATGTGGCTGCTAGAGAAGCTGAGGACATATAGCAGTTTCAGTTCTCCAGAAGCAGATGTGGAGACAGAAGTTGGTGTGTAAGATTTATTTATTTTTTTAACTTATCTGTTAGACACCAAACCCTGTGCACAGGGCAGGGAAGAAGCACAATGGGCAGAGAAAGGTGAACTGGGTCACAGGCTAACTCGGCCTTGGCCGGCTCTGGGGGGGCTGTGGATGAGCATCCCAGGCTGGGCCATACTGAGCTTTCGCGCTCCCGCCTGACCAGATCTCCCAGTGTGGCTGCCCGGGGACGGCGGTTGATGCCGATCCTGAAGGAACTGATGACCGATGGTGCCTAGTGACCACATGCCCACAGCTGTACAGTGACAGCTTTGTTGACATGGGATTTGGGTGGTACGTCTCTGTGTCTCCTATAGGGCGGAGGCCAGGGACATGAAAAGAACCAGAGAATGTGGAGAAAACTTATTTAGGACAGTATTAGAGAATAGAGTATACAATACATTATTTCTGAACGAGAATTAACAAATATAATCACATGTAACTACTCTGGTGGCTGCTGTAATGCAGTTACCAGGGAACTTACTCCATTCAGTGGAATAATACACATTTTTGAAAGCAAAAACCTTATTAGTTAGGCACACTGGCATTCCGACATAAAGATCAAGTTGCAGACCACAGAGCTCATACCTGCAAAAGAAAAACCAAGTTGTAATCAGTCATTTTTTTATAAATAAATATCATGATGTTGATTTGATGTAGAAACTATTACAAATTTTGTTATAGCTGATATAAATGATCACTTTAAAAATAAAAATGACATAAAACATAGCTAAAATGTATCTTGAAAGAAAGTTCATGGAACACTTCAAAATTGAGTTTCATATTTATATGCTGTTCAAGAGGCTTGAGACAAGATGGACAATTAGCATGTCTTTCACAATAGCTATTATTGCTCTAAAAATTTACCCACAGTGCAAATGATCAGGAATGTCGCTGATGTATAGCCTAGTGTTAGTTCTTAAAATCAGTGCAAACATTCTATATCTCTTTAATTGTGGCTTTTAACTGTTGAAGGGCTTGGCGTCAATATTAGTATCTTCAGCTTTACAGAATTCGATGAGCTTCTGGCATGTGGAATTGCATTTCATGGTCAACTACACTTCCTTAACCTAGATGCTGTTTTTATATCCATGTTAAAAGGACATTATGTTTGCTCATGATCATTGCAAGGTTAACCTTAATGATGTCCATAATAAGCCCGTACTGACTAGGTTCAAGTAATTCTCTGCAGAAGAGGAACATGCAGGTTAATTGATCCAAGAAATTTACTTAAAGCTTGGACTTGACCAGGAGCAGTTGAGAAGACTTTCCCTCTGACTTGATTCCTTAGTCTCCTCTGCTTGTTTGTCTGGTCTACGTGGACCGATACTGTCAGACATGGCATGCAAGAGCAGAAAGCAGAGGAGATTGAGATCAGAATGAGATTTGCATCCAGGGCTAATTGCTAGCTGTGTAAACGCAAGCTAGTCATTTACCCCTAGGCTACATTTTTATCCAACAAGGCTAATACCCATTTAACAGAATCATCAGGGTTGTGGTGATATTCAATAATAAAATCCATGTGAACATTCCTCATAAGCTATAAAATGTTATCATCAGTGAACATTTTCCCCAGATTTGCCGGTTCCTCTTAGCCCCTCTGCTACTCCAAAGTTTTTCACATATGGAATGAGAGAAAGTGCTATCGCACTCCAATTCCACACTTGGAAAATTGTATGATGATGACCGGCTGACAGGTGCCCCTTCCCAGCAGGGCACTAACGTCCCCATTGTCATGGAGTCCAGTGTGCAGGCCGTCTGGTGAGCTGTGCACTGAGGGGCTGGCCGAGTCTCTCCTGGGCTGAAAGCACTTACTAAACTGTTAAGTCACAATCGTCCATGGAAATTTCTTTCGGTATCCTTTCAAACCATTAAGATAATAGTAGAGTGGCTCTGTCACAGCTAACTCTTAAAAAAAAAAAAAAAGGTAACTTTTATTACAGAATTTATGCAGAACAGTATTCTAGGAACATGATAAAATGCATGGAATGTGGTGATCCCATCACATACATTGGTTTTCACAAAGCTGTCAGTGTTCGGCTCTAATCTGGCTTTCTGGAATTATATTTTTGGCTTTTGCAACTCCAAGTCCATATGGAGAGAGATTTTGATTCAGGAAATTTAAAAAATTATTTCCTGCCTTTATTAACTTTTTTTTGTATCCCACACTAAATTATAGGTAGGTAGAATTATCCTTGTATTTATCTTGAAAACCTGGCTTTGTTGAGGTAAGTTTACTTTCCCATAAGCAGATAGAAGAGCCCTCTGGCTTGCTTCTTGTCCATTGTGAAACCTATTTTACGCCATGCTTTTTCTACAGTGAGACTAGCAGAAGGCATAGAATCTTCTTTCCTCCCCCAGTCTCTCACCATGTCTGATTTTCCTGTTTCCGCGGTTTCCATTGACACTGGTTTGTGAGCATAGATTGATTTGCCCCGGAATCACCGAGTGACACCAACCTAGTCAGCGTTTGGTGAACAAAGACGGATGGAAAGCCTGGGCTCTGGAGAAAGAATGCTGTGTTCACAAGCCCGTTTCACTTCTCATTGCCTTTTTCTCGGGGCAAATTCCCCAGCCTCTCTGAACTTGTTTGAAAGGTTCAGAAAATTAAATGAGATGAAGCTGGAAGCGTGCCTGGCACAAGAGCAAACACAGTAAATCTTAGCTAAGATGTGGGCTCTGCATTCCTCACGGAGAGAGTACGTTGTAGGTGGGTCTTTGCAGGGCTTGTCGCCATAGTGTGCTCTCCAGCTTACACCAGCCGTGGTGTGACGAAGCATGACGAGAGTGTTTAATCTTGACTGTGACGGCTGTGCCTGCTTCAAAATCCCAGACATCATCTGTCTGATGAAGCTTCTCATAAATGAGCCTTTTTTTTTTTGTAGCTGAATGAGATTATTTGTCTCCTCTGAGAAATGTTTTACAGCCAGTTCTATACTTTTATGAGTATAGGCTTGACAGCGTCAGCACGCTATGCAGCCCCAGTTTTCCCTTTTAATGCTAAGGAATGAGGCAAGAAAATGTACAATAATATCCTGACACAGCTGTGGCTTAGTCATTCTCAAACAGGGGTGGTTTTGATCCCCAGAGGACATTTGATGATGTCTAGGGGTATTTCTGATTGTCACAACTTGGGGGGAGATGCTCCTGGTATAGTGTTGAGGTCAGGGATGCTGCTAAATGTCCTACAGGGTTCAGGACAACCCACCCCAACAAAAAGTTTTCTGGCCCCAAATGTCAATAGTGTGGAGGTTGGGAGCATACGTTATGGGAGGACAAGGAGGTGGAGCTGTCCCCTCTCTAACTTTGTAGGACAGGCAACTCTCGTCCTGTTAGATGGCGACTCCATCTGAACTCTTCAACCTTGCGGAGTCCAAACGATACTATTCCTCTAAATTGTCCCACAGTCTGAAGATTTAAAACCTTAGTTCCAAATTGCAGCTTCTGCACATGAATGCCTCGCGCTCCACATTCAGCCATGGGACTGGCTTTTTTCCACTGGATCTTGATAAATGAGGAGGGCAGTTGGGCTTAGCTTGTATCCGAAAACATGCTTGGTGGGTCTGAATTAGAGTAGTGGTTAGGAAGTATGCACTGTGAAGAAGAGGGCGAGGCTGGGTGTATGGAGATAAAATCATTCTGAAAGTTATTTTCCTGAACCACCAAACAGTAATTTAGTTCTGTATTTTATATATTTGAAAAACCTCTTTCAGATTTAAAAGGTGTCACCCTTTGAGTTTATGTTAACTGGGGTCTTGTGGGGTTTTTTGTTTCTTTGCTTTTTGCCTCCCAGTGAACGTGAATTCCTAAATTCATGAACAATGGAAACAAACACACAGTTGTCTAGTAAAACAGTTACAAAAGTCGATTAATTTCATTCCGGAAGAGAAATCCCCCATTATGCATCAGTGTGACTTCAGAATCACTGTGGAATTTTTTCATGCTGTGGGTAATTAGAAAGCCAGGAGAATGGAGAAGAAGGTCAGGCAGAGAGCATCTCACCATCCTTCACATCCAGTCTTCCGTGGGTCTCCATGCAACCGGTGATGTTGAAGGCAGAGTCCCTGTGGCATTATCACATCATGGTGTCAGTCTGGTCCTCGCCAGGATGAGCACAGGTTTCTACTCTTTAGTGAAACTGGCGAGACACTTCTTGGGACTGCAGCCCACATTTGCAGAAGCCGTATGTCTCCATGAATTATAGAAGCCACATGTGAGCTGCACGTGGCCATCTGAGATTCCCATGGACTAAGTCCCATGCCCCACTGGAGCGGCACCAGGCTGTGAAAAATCTTTTCCTGATCAAACTTCTCACGGCAAGTGTGCGCTACATGTGTTTACACGCATCGCCTCCTTCCCGGCTCAGAATCGCCCCGTGAGGCAGGTACCATTAATGTTCCCAGGCCCCACATAAGTCACCTGAGGCTTGAAGGGAGGAGGTTCAGAAACATATCCAATGTCACCCAGCTGATAAGTGGCAATAGGGTCTCAATCCCAGGCCATATACTAAAGTATATATTCCTAAGTGCCCTCCATGCAGGAAGACCTTATCCAGGGACCAAAGATCGGGGTGCATGAAGCCAAGTCACCACCTGTCCCATTACTTTGATCCTAGTGCTTTCCATGTTCTCAGCGTGCACTCACGTGTACCATACAAATACTGTATGTCTGAGATTTTATAGCAAGAAGATGCCACCAAGCTGGCTCTCACGTGACGCGTGTGCTGCGTTTCCTACCTGTTCTGTCTTGGCGCTCTCCGAGTTGGGACTGGCAGGGCCGATGTTGAGCAGTGTGTAGTCGTGCATCTGGGACGTGACCGTCTGTTGCGTAGCCGCTGCCCTCCCCGTGCGGTGAGCATGTTTTCTGTGTAACTGGCTATTTGTATTGATTCTTCTGTGAATTACTTGCTTTGACCTCCCCCATCCCAAGTTTGCTGTTGGGTGATTGTCCTTCTTTTTAAAGAAATAAGTTTGGAAGGTTTCTTTATATCAAGAATGCTAGCACTTTCCTCTCTATATATGGTAAATGTAGATATTTCCCCATTTATGTTAGTTTCTCTTTCACTGTTTTGAGTGTGTTTCTATGCCAAGTGTTAAATTTTAATGTATTCAACTACAGTGATTTTGATTCTTCAGCCCTCTTACAAGGGAATGTCTTTGCCAGTGCTGGGTTATTAATCTGATTTACCTGGGTTGGATTCTCTCACAGCTTTACAATTCCATTTTTTTTAAAAAAAACATTTTATTCTCTGACCTTCCTAAGCCTCTGTGTTGAAGAATGCTAAAAGATCCAAGTCCCATGGTTTTTGTCATTGTTATATTAATTATTCCAACCCCATTTATCAATTGATTTGAAATGTTATAGAGTCATAACCTGAAATCACACAGATAAGTCTCCATCTCTTTTGGACCCCTGTCAGGGAGAGCGTCCACTTCTGTTCCATTCCTCACTCACTCTGTGCCAAGGGCATAGTTTAATTACTGTAATTTTACATAAAATTTAAAGAATGGCTGGAAAAGTCTCTGCATTGGCCATCTTGTTCATAAAATTTTTGGCTATTCTGTGATTCTTCATTCAGAACAAATTAAATGATTTTTTTTCATGTTCTAAATCAGATAAACAGAAAAGAGGGGAGCAACTTGAATTTCCACACACACTCCCCATTCAGGAGCTCAGGTGGCCATGAACTTCCTAAGCATTAAAGAAACTCCATTTTCAACATAGCATTAATTTTAACCGACGAGAATCAAAGGTCAAACATTCTTGTCAATTGGGGTATATTGTTTTAATGTTTTGAAAAATCTTGGAATTGCAGATTTCTGTGTCTGAAAGCTGTTTGAGAGGTGCTGTCATTTCTATTTCTCCCTGTAGATGGGAGCACAACTAAGCTGAACTGAGAGAGAGGAGCCTCCCGTCTCCTTCCTTCCTTCCTTCCCTCCCTCCCTCCCTCCCTCCCTCCCTCCCTCCCTCCCTCCCTTCCTTCCTTCCTTCCTTCCTTCCTTCCTTCCTTTATTTTTAAAGGTTTTGGCTTATCTCTTCCACATCACAAATTTGCAGCTCTGGTTTGACCTTGAGGCCCCTCCAAACAAAGTGACAGTGTCTCTACTTTGGGACACCCCCTTGGGCAACCTGCTGGGGACTTTTTTTTCAAAGACTAATTTCCTGAATCTCTGGCTAAAGAGAGAAGGTTAATAGTTTAGGGAGTTTGTTTACAGGCCATTAGAAACAATTAGCACATTGGGGAGATTAAAAGCACTTCCCAAGAATGTTGGATGGCCTAGAAAGGAACCAGGACTTTTAGAAACATCTATTTTTAGCACCTAATTAAGACAGACTCAGATCTCCATCCTCTCTTACCATACTATTTCATATTTTAATTATCAAGAAATTCTTAATTTCCTCCAAGCCAAGTCCTGCCTGTAATAACTTCAAGTAAAAGTAACTTGAAACCCTATTCATGGATTCTTATGAGCAAATTTTTAAATCACCCCTTAACCTTCTTTTTAGGCTGATTATTTCCAACCCCTGTACCTTTCCTCTTTGACAATGTTTTCTTAACATTCTGATTTCTTAACAATTTCCCTTTCTCCCCTTTGTTCCAAATAGGCAGTTCTCCTTGATGCCCCTGGGACACACCAGCCATCCATGTCCATTTTAGCACCTGAAGTCCACTGCTCTTCCTTCCACACCTGCCCCGAGCCCCTCACCCAGTTCTTATAGTGTTTGAGGACCCAGTACAATTGTCATGTTATATGAAGTTTCTGCACCTTCTTTATTTTGTACTGAAATCCCACTCCGTTTTGTGTCAACATGGAAATGTTCCCCCAGTCATGGATGCCCCAGTCCATGTGTCTCCTCCACATGCTTAGTGACCTCATGGCCCAGGAACAATTTGTTGAACTGAATTTTATCACATGCCCGGCTGCATTTTGATTTTCACCATTTTTCCCCCTCTTAACCATTGTAGCAATAGAAGCAATTTAATATTTAATACACGATTGGGTCCGTTGGTGTTTCCTGTGGTGTGTACTGCATCTGCATGTGGATATTGGTCAGCCAACAGCCCAGAGACGTTTAATAAAACAAAAAGGCAGTTATACCCCTCAGAAACCTGATCAGAGCCCACTTCCGCCAGCTTCCCTTTACCTGACTCACCGTCTGCATTCCAGAGCTCTTGCCTTCCTCTAGCTCCATCAGCAAACCGTGCTCCCTCTTGCCACAGGAACTTGGCACATGTTGCTTCCTTCATGTCTAAACTTCTTTCCACCCCCACCCCCCAACACACAACTTTGCCTAATTCGGGGGGGGGGGGCTTTAAAAAGATCTTGGCCATCAGAAAACCTGGCACCCGCATCTCATCACCTGCTGACTGCCAGGCCGATGGGGCTGACCTGGCTAACCTGGTGGGAGTCCTCTGTTTTCCTCAGTGCCGTGAGCGGCCCTCCAAAAGCTATGGCTCTGAGAGGACGGAGATGGTGAGCTGGCTCGTAGGCAGTAGGTTACCATGCAAAGGAGCTGGTTGGTCATCCCTAGGAGAGGGCTACCATATGCCACATCATAGAGACTGGTCTGTGTTGGCCCAGACGGGAAGCGAAGTAAGCTGCAGTTTGACCCTGGCAAAGTAAAAGTGGACGATGTAAGAAAAGAATTCGGGGACCTGTTTGCAAAGGGCCTTGTAAGTCCTTCCGAGGAGTTGTTTCTTTATCACTCAGTCACTGGGGAGTCACTGGAGTTTTTCAGCCGGAGAACATAAAGGCCAGCTTTGTTTTTAAGAAGAGAATTCCGGTGGCTGTGGGTGGGGAGCAGGACTGTGCAAATTACACCCTCCACGAACACATCAGCTGAAGTCCATCCCAAGTGGTGTTCATCAAGCTGCCCGGAGCTTAGAGTGTTCCATCAGATCCCCTCCTGCCGTGTAGACAGCTCCTCTCTGGCCTCCTTCCCCCTGCCTTCTGGTAAAAGACGTCCTCCCAGTGGGAACTAGAGAGCTACACTTCGGTTGGAATTCTGGGGCAAGTTCACAAAGAGCTTTATGTGACTTTTTATCCTATATGCCTAAGAACGTATCCAGAGAACTATAGGCCCATTAGGTAAATACAAACTAACTGCCAGAAGGGTTCAATTTGAAATGCCAGCCTTACACACACATGTTCTTGTTGACACACATCTGTGTCCACCTCACCTCCACTCCTCTTTCACGGTGCTTAATCTCTGTGCTCCAGGCTATTCCTGTTCCCAGGCGTGCTCCAAACCTTTCTGCTCCTCAGGGCCTTTGCGTATCTCATTGCGCATTTTCACATCCAGCTCCTCAGGCCTCTGCTTCATGTCCCTTCCACAGACAAGAGCTCCCAGTCCTACCACCTGCAGCCTCCCAGCCACGCCTCACCTCTTCATGTACCTGATGCGACGTGATATTCTCCTTTTATTTATGACCTTGCCAGATTGGAGTCTGCTGCCTTCACTGGCTTGAACTGTGTCTGTTTGGTTTACACTTATATTCCCAGCACATAACCAGAGTAAATGACAGGAAGTAGGAATTTAATCAGTATCTGCTGAATGAGTGACTAAGAGAATCCAGCATGAAGATCTAAAATACTTACTGGGAGCTGTTACAGAAATTACATCTTGAGATGCACAGTAAGAAAACAGAAAACAGATATTCTTAGCCCAAAATATGCTTTAAGAGGCTGGCATAGGAAAATATGCCTCGGATTTGGTTTCACTCCAATCCAAGGGGAAAGTGTGTGTGGTACATTTAAGTATTATTTAGTATGTGAGGCTAAGTCAAGTATTTGTAAATCAAAGTGCATTTTAAATGTACTGAGGCAGCTCATTTAAAAAGTAATTCCATATTAAATCATCTTTTGATGTGAAAAATGCCCTTTTAAAACTGAATAACCATGCTATAACTCTCTGTTTCACACAAAAAATGAACTCTTTTTTTCTTGTAAGTCAAAAACAGTGGCTTGTTTAACAAATGAATTCAAGGTCTGGTTCCATGGCAGGCATCTGAGTATTAGAACCTTTTATCAGTGTCACATGCTCGTGGCGTTTCCCGTGACAGGTTCAAGGAGATGAGCACGGACTAGGCCCCAGGACATAGTCTGCCTCCAGAGCTCATCACCGTGGGCCTCCGGGGCCAGGCAGGTGTGAGGGAAGGGTGAGTGGGCTGGGGCGTTCCTGCTGCTGCTCCCCACCCCCCCAAGATCACGAGGACGGCAGCTTCTAACGACCATGTGCACAACCTAATTATGAGCCATTTGTAAACAGCAGATCCCAGGATGGTGTAAGAAGGCCACTCTTAGGGAAGGGCTTCAGGTATATTGCAAGTTTGGTTCAGAAATTGGGACAGGCCCCCAAATAAATACCACAGTGTTGAAGTCCTAAACTTTTTTTTTTTTTTTTTTTTGTATTTCTAAGTGAATGAAGTAAAATTTCACTCTTCCCTCCTTTAAGCCTACACCAAGAGGTAATTATTTAAAAAATGTTCCAAATCTTTCTATACCTTTTTATCCATGATTATATTTAAGAATTTGTAAAAATATGTATATGCATATACCCAATTTATATATATTTCATATATACGCAATTAGTATATAAACATCGGTACGAATATATACGTACATGTATGAGTACATGCATGAACAAACGTATACACTCAAGTTTACACATATGTACATGTGTGCGTGTTCATAAATATAAGTAAGTATACACATACACAGGATATTACTTTTAGATAAATGACATCGTGCATAGTATTTTC
Source organism: Ursus americanus (assembly GCF_024610735.1). Taxonomy (NCBI): domain Eukaryota; kingdom Metazoa; phylum Chordata; class Mammalia; order Carnivora; family Ursidae; genus Ursus; species Ursus americanus. The sequence goes on along the minus strand of NC_142137.1, from coordinate 69,707,721 downwards.
AATAATTCGGATTTTTTTCCCTTTTTCTGAAGCATGTTTTTTACATTTAACAACATATTATGGGCAGCCTTTTAGACAAGAGCTTGTCGACATACCTCTTTCTTTATTATGGCTGCAGAGTCCCATTGTACTATAATTTACTGAACTTTGCTCTGTTTGGAGACACTGAAGTTGCTTGTTTACCTTCTCCAATTTAACAATAGTACGCACATGTCTTTACAAGCCTTGCTAGTGTTTCTTAAGTATTTCTAGGAGTAGATTTCTAAGTCCTAAAGAGAACTGAGTCCTAAGCTCACACTGAACAGACCAGTATATGTTTTGCTGGCTCTCAGAAGTCACTGTTTGAATGTTTCATCAGTGACCCCATTTGTGCTTGGAGATATGCATTTTCAAATTCTATAGGTTCAAAGCAGATTTAAGTCTATCTCTTAAAATACACATATATTTCAATAATAACAATATGTATTTTCACCTGCATTCCTCTTAAAAATTCTGAACCGAGATATCATTTTGCCTAATAGCTGCTCTAGGTAAATAACTTAAAAACACCTCAAGAGCTCACCAAACAAGAAGCTGCATTACTTCCAGCTATTTAAGGCCTGAAGGGCATGTTACAGGTGCTCAGCTATCACTCTTTGTTGAAATACGGAGAATATTCTGAAGTCTGTGAGACAGACAAAACTCCTACTTGTATTTATTGACAATTTCAACTCATTTCATTAACAAATATTTATTAAGAACTGACTAAGTAAATCCAAAGTACTGTAAAGGGTAAGAATAATAATAAAAGCCTAAGGAGTTTCTTATCACCATAAGGAATCTATGGAAGAGTAATATATAGAAATTTAAAAAAATATTTCTGGGTACTTGGCCAGAAGATGGAACATACAAAAAATGGTAAGAAAAGGTTCATTCACCCAGGTGGCTTAAAATCTGCCTGTGACCGCTGTTGGGAGTGCAAGTGTGTTTCTTTGGTCCTACATAGAGGGAGCCTCTCATCTCTAGATCAGGGTGGATGTGTGATTGGATCTGAACCTTCACGTGCAGGCAGGACTTTGACAGGTGGAGGTGAAGAGAAGAACGTGGTATGTGATGGAAAGGATGAGCAGAGATGTGGAAACAATATTTACAGACTGATGTATAATCTGACTTGTGTGGAGCTTGGTATATATGGCAGAGAAACTGAGGATAAAAGGATGGGTTAACTCAAGTTGTGGAGAGTTTGGATGCAATGTATTTGGTGCATAATGGGAGCTATTAACGGTCTGGGAGCAGGCAGAGGGGTATTTTCTCAGCGGGGCTTGGGAAGATCAGTCGGCATGGTGGTATTACAGAGAGGCAGGAGGATGGGGGGAAGAAAGCCAGATGGAGCCATGATTGTACTAATTCAAAGAGAGCATTCTGATACACCATTAATTAGAATCCAGGCAGCTTTTTTATAGGTTATACTTGGCTTAAACTGAAACAGTAATTCTCTTAGAGAGCCATAAAGGCTGTATCATAATTTACTAATGAATGAGAAAGGAAGTTCAAGCTACTGAATAATGGGAATGTAGATACAGGAGTATCATGGACCAGGAAAGGCGCTATTCCTTGCCATTCTGACTTCCCCTGAACCTGGGTAGTGGCCCCACAGGAAGAGAACTACATATTAAGTCAGCTCAATGTGGCATTTGTACACGAGGTGGAATCTCAGACACTGCACAGTCTGAAGGGACCCTGGTGGAAAATGCATTCAGCGCCCCTTGGAGAAGAGAAGAACTCCCAGGAAGAAACTAAGAAAGGAAGGAGGAGCTAAAGCTCTTGAGTACGATCAGGAACTGGAGGGGACAGCGGGGAACCACTGTCCTTGTTTTCTTTCTTTTTTTTTTTTTAAGATTTATTTGTTTATTTATTTTAGAGAGACAGTGAGCAAGCAGGGGGAGGGGCCGAGGGAGAGGGAAAGAAGCAGACTCCGTGCTGAGTGCAGAGCCCAATACGTGGCTCGATCCCATAACCCTGAGATCACGACCTGAACCGAAATCAAGACTCAGACACATAACCGACAGAGCCACCCGCGCGCCCCACCACTGTCATTTCTGAGTGGCAAGAGCTAATGAGAACTCCGGTGAGGTCTTCCTGAATTCTGCTGTTGGCTGGTGTTGCCAGCGATGGTGACTGTGGCAATGGTGGAATGTGCATTTCTGCTTTATGGAGAGCCCAGGCCTTCATCTCATTATAGTTCCAGAGTGGATAGAACAAAGGCTGGGGGAGCTGCCTGAGGTGCTGAGCCCTGGGGCCCTACGGGCCAGCCAGAACCCCTTGTTACATTTTCAGGAATTTCATCAGCCAGCTGTTAAACACAATTACTCTAAAAATTATATCTTATACTTACGAATTAGTAAATTGTATTTTTAACAGGTAACAAATAATCTCCCTCATCATTTAGTGATCCTCGTACTAAGTTTTGCTGTTATCAGTGTGGTTGAGGTCATTTTCACCTGCAACATCCAGATGGTGGAAATACTGTGGGATGGGCTACTGAGCCTCTCTGCCCAACTCTGGTCTCATGGCTTCAGGCTGGCAGCTCGAAATCAGCCATGCAGGAGTATTGGTAGCATAGAAATCAGCAAATGGTACAGATCAGCCCCCCCTCAACCCCCCAGAAAACATGTTGTTAAATATGACTGTGGCTTTGGTGACTGTGTGAACGCTGCGGGGGAGGGAGGGCAGTCTCTCCATTTCTGACCTTGACACGTTGCAGTAGTTTCTCTGGTGCTGGACCTTGTCTTTGAACCTGGGCTCTCATAGCTCTCTAACCAGGGACGCTGATACCTAACGGAATGTTACTGGGTCTGATTCTAAGAGCTGGAAAGATTTCAGGTGAATGAGAGTCTGTGTTTCATTTTGTTCCATGTTACTGGACATCTCGGATCTTTGCTTACTCTCGCCATGTGACCTACATGTTAGCGGACTATATGTTGTAGGGCTTTGATGGTGAAGCATTTTTTCCCCACCTTACTAGAACGAACAAAATAGTTTCTGTATGTAAGTAATGGGATGCTCATTACTTCTGATTCTTATGTTGAAAAACATATTCTGATTGGGCCCTCCAATAACTCAGGCTTCCTCTCCCCATTCCAGCTTCTCATTCAAAATATTTTCAAAAAAATATTTATATTCATGAGGCTTTAAAGTCAATCTTGATATTTTCCACTGTTATGATTCTCAACTCTGAATGGATCACACTGACAATACAGACAAAATTAATCATCTTCATATATAACTTGAGGATAAAAGGTCAAATAGGAAACATGTTTCTCTTTCCAACAGAAAAAAAAATGTAAATAGCGAATTTCCTTTGAAGTTTGTAAATATAGCATGTATTCTGTCTTCTCGATAGCATTAAATAGGTCATTGTGATCCAGCAAAAATGAACCCTTCAGAGTCTCTGCCTGGCTGAGAAAAAGGGTTATTCCCCTCTAACATAAGCTTCTTAGTGCTGATAAAATCAATCATGTGACTCTTTGTTCTTTGCTTTATAAGGAGTCCGTTCATAAGGCAAGTATTTTGGGCAGACTCTCTTCTCCTTTTCTTTAAAAAACTCAGTGATATCCTTCTGAGCGACACTGTGTTTGGCCCTGAGAAGGAGAGAGATTTGGCCTGCACCCTTGAGAGGCGGAGGGAAGGCACAGACTAGACAGGAACTGAACTCTGATGAGTCTGCAGTGGAGGGGGCAGAACTGAAAGGAGGGGGCAGAACAGAAAGGAGACAGCGGTTGAGCACCAAGGAAAAACAGCAGCTACTGGGTAGTCAGGATCCCAACGTGCAGGGAGTGGGCATGGTGAAGGCCTGAGGTTGGAAGAGGCCACTGGTTATCGTGGTAAAACCTTCCCAGCCCTTTGTCAGGTTATCAGATCCCTTAAACTCCAGTTGCAGAGTTTTAGGGACAATATCTTGAAATTCTATCAAAACACAGATGATGGATAATACAGAACATGGTGAAGAAGGGGGGATAAGGTGCAATAATGACTTCCATTTTCCTTGCAGTCTGAGAAATCTGTTGTACTTTCTACTGTTACTTACTGGAAAACTCTTTAAAAGCATAAAATGGTAGCTTTTGAAACAGCATTAAATTGTTATATTCGCCAAAATACATTATCCATATATCACTTTTCATATCTAAAAGATACTCATTCGTTTGTGCATTAGACAAAAAAAGAGATAAAAATAAAAATAAATGACAAATAATGACACTGTCCCCCTCTACTAGCACCAGTCTTGGGGGAAAGTGTATCAAGGACATTTGATAATGACATCAAATAGTTCTGTGGTCTGTTCATGTGTTTTTTTTTTTTTTTAATTTGACCAAATCGTTTTCTACCTACTGCTACCATCATAAAATAGGCAGATACTGGCAGCACAATTGTAATGTGTCTGTAATAGGCTGAGGGACAGTGAATTTAATGGAAAATCTTCAAGTTCACTGTTGAGGTTAATAAGCATAAAATATCTTAAAACTAAATTAAAATACTTTTTGCCTTAAGAAGGCATTAAAAAAAAAAAGTTTGATGGCATTTTAGCGGATTCCAGAAGTAAGCAGCAGTTCTATGGCAAAGAAGTGCCATTTCCAAAGCAGATAAGAATAAAGATTTCTTGTCTTGCCTGAATGTGTTTTAGGAAGAAAGCAATCTTCACTAATCATCATCATTGCAAATGTCTAATTTAAATTTTTGCCTCAAAATGCCTCCTGGTGGATACACCATCTATTTTTTTGCTGACTGATAAAGGGATACATGCTGTATTATTTAATTACAGATATTCAATGTAAGTTTTTCCTGTCCTTATCTTAGATTGTGGTTTCCATCTTAATGTTGCCAAATAAAGGATATCAACAATCTTCTCTCATTTACTTTGTCTCATAAAGATGTTCATATTTCTTGATCAAATCTCTTGAGTTTTTCCATTTTGAATAAATACAATGAGAGCAATTTGCAATTCTGGGGTCCTGCACTGTATTTGAATTGGAACAAAAGGGAGTATCTAAGAACAAAACCTTGCTGGATGAAGTAATTTTAAATGCCTTTAGTTCAAATGAGCTTTTTTGGCGAGGGCAGCAGTAAAATACTCTACCTTTCCCCAGAGGTCCTTACTGTTGCTTCACTGAAGGAAATCTGTAATTGTAAGGACGGCAGATGTGCTCTAGTAAATGTGGTGGCTCAAGGCCATCTGTCAAATTGTCTGTAATTTATAGGGATAGGTCTTTGGGTTTTTTTGTTTTTTGTTTTTTGGGGGTTTTTTGGTCTACTCGTACTGACACGCTTTTATGCCTTCATGAAGATATTTTTATAAACAAAATATTTAAACTAAAAATTAGAACCAAAATTAAAATGGCTGCTGTTTATGTCATTAATAATGTATTTCTGGGGCGCCTGGGTGGCTCAGTGGGTTGAGTGGCCGACTCTTGATTTCAGCTCAGATCATGATCTCAGGGTCGTGAGATTGAGCCCCGTCTTGGGCTCCACACTGGGCACAGAACCTGCTTAAGATTCTCTCTCTCCCTCTCCGTCTGTCCCCCCCCCCCCCCACGCACAGGTGCTCTCTCTCTCTAGGATAAATAGATAAGTCTTTAAAAAAGAAGAAAACAATAGCACATTCCTATCTTGTCTTAAATGGTGGGTCCATCTATATCGGCATAGCCTTTCTTCCACCTTGCATCCCTTTATTTTGATCTCTGTCAACATCTATAACCAGACAGTGACCTCTTCCAGTTCTGTCCTGTCAGTAATAGTATTATGTGGCCAAACAAGGTGGTCTGGGTGGATTTCTTGGCCTGTGCAGGGACAGTCTAATGTATTTGAGAAACAAGAACACCAAATTTAGCTTTGTTACATAGAAACAGCTCTAAGATGCTACAGTGAACCTTGCAGAAACTAGGCATTTGGGAGTCCTGCATTTTTAGTGGACAGATATAGTGCAAGACAGAACTCTCCTTCTTGTTACGTGAAATATAGACATTCTGAATTTAGAGCAGTTACTTTCTGGTTCTTCTTGGGGTTCTGGAATGATGATTAACTTATGTTCATGAACTGAATTACATTATGCTTTTATAAAGTCTGGAACAGACTGGAACAGAGGAATATAAAACAACTGGTTGAGCATCTGAGAAATAAAAAAAAAAACATGTTGTCAGATTCTATAAACTACTGATGTTTCAAATAATTGTGTCTTGATTATAGGTTTTTGAGCTAATAGTGCTTAGACAAATTTCAGATGTGTCAATAGACTGAGTCAGGATTTTCAAGACTCTTTCAAATGAAATAAGATTGCTAATCCAAGATTCTGTGACACAAATCTTAATTCTTTAGGATTGATTGAACTGATGAAGAAAATTTTATTTTCATTATTTGTTTGCAATATTGTTGATGTTGTTGTAGCATTCAATTTTCTGAATATTTGACAAAGCCCTTTCTCATTCTTCTTAAACTCTCTGTTCCATACAAATATCCAGTAGACTCTATTTTTCTATACCAAACTAAAACTTTTCAAAATAATATCTGATTTTTACTGCCACTCCCAAATTCAGATAATCTTACTAAATATCCTTACTTTTCATAGCAATATAATAGTTTGCAGAGATTGAATAAAAATTTGTCTTTTTTACCAAAATATAATTGGACAAATGAAGTATACCACCAAGGACAATCAGAAACATATTTGAGAATAATTTTTATTTAATCAAAACTAACAAATATGCTTTTAATAAAGGAAGAGTTATTGACTCTATGTGAACCACCTAGCACTCCCAAGAAGATTGTCCTGTCACCTGGTTTATAGGATCCCAGCCTTACAGGTGGAAAGACAGATCCATTCCTGGCATCCTTAGCAAATTTCTAGTACTTCAAGAGAATAATTCACCCAAATTTCTGAGTTATGAAGGTGTTTTCTGGTGGGGAGAGTCTTGAACTTAGTTTTATAGTCAAAGAAAAGCCAAAATATTTTAAAAGTCCAGTCTGAAACACCTCATGAAAGCATCCAAACAGAAGTAATTCGATGGCTTTAGTAGTGACTCATATGGTATGGTACTAGACTTGAGAAGCAAAGCCAAAGAAGCCTATGTATTAAATTGATATTCCTGCCCCATCTGTGTAAATAATCAGGTGAAGCCTAACATCAGTCTTTTTTGTGCTCATTATTAATATTTGTGATTATTATGATCATTAGCTGGGAGAGACAGGAAAAGTTGTGAAAGACTTTGAAATATATATATATTTATCAATCAATTAATCAATCAGTGTTTTAAGATATGCTAGACCTGTCTAGTACACCAACCACATTATCTGGTTCTGTGGTGGTCTACACCATTCATGGTGTTTGAACTGTTTTAAAAACATAGAAATTAATGTGAATTATTTGAGTCTATAGAGATACACAAATGGATTTTGTCCCTTCCTCCCTACAAAAAAGCCCATATTGCATCTATTAGTTCTGGACCTAACTATAGCCTCTTAAGGCTATGCCTATAACCCAGATTTCTCAGATGCATTAGACACTCTCTGTACATTTTGACATCCCTACTGCCTGTGTGTGGATGCTCTTTGGGCTGGTTTTTAACCTCTTACTGTCCCCTTAAAATTAATAAATAAAATAAAATCTTTGACACATGTTTATTTTATATTTGTATGGGAACCATGGCCTTCCCCTTTTAAATATGTTATACCTTTAGCAGTTTAAAGAAGTCAGTATCAGGGGATTGGTCTTGATTTTGAAAAGACAAAATAGAAATATCAACGTCAATCCAGGATTGTTTGGAAACTGGATTGAAAAAAAAAATGGGCAGTATTAAAGATAATTTGGAGACAAATGGGAAATTTTTAACATGAATTATATTTTAGGTAAAATTATTTTATTTAAATAACTTAATTTTACTTAGGGGTGACGAGAGACAAACTATGGAAGCAGCCCAATTGTCCACTGACTGATGAATGGATAAAGAAGATTGGTATATATACAATGCAGTATTATTCAGCCATAAAAAAAAGAATGAAATCTTGCCATTTGCAACAACATGGATGGAGCTAGAAAATATTATTCTAAGTAAAATAAGTCAGTCAGAGAAAGACAAATACCATACGATTTCATTCACATGTAGAATTTAAGAAAAAAAAAAAAAACAAATGAACAAAGGAAAAAAGAGACAAGCCAAGAAACAGAATCTTAACTACAGAGAACAAACTGGTAGTTACAGGAGGGGAGGGTGGTGGGGAGAGTAGGTGAAGGGGATTAAGGAGATCACTTGTCCTGAAGAGCACTGAGTGATGTATGGAACTGTTGAATCACTAGATTGTTCACCTGAAACTAACATAATACTATATGTTAACTAACTGGAATTAAAATTTTAAAAAGTTAGGAGTGAAAATGGTTATGTGGTGCAGAATAATGGAATTATTCTTAGGCCATGCATGCTGAAGTGTTGAGTCAAGTATCACAATATCTGCAAAATTACTTCCAAAAGATACAGAAAAAAAGTATGTCCATGTGTGAGCACAGAGGAAGAAAAAGAAGAGGATAAATCCAGTAAAACAAAGTGTTAATAGTTTTATAGAGCTGGGTGGAGGGTGTAGGGTTAAGTTTTGCCTAACAGTTAGTGTTTCAGTATTCTTTCCATTCTCCTTTGAAATTTTCTGAGTATCCAACAATATTCTAACAAATAATATTAGTTCAAGGTTGCAAGTTACTTAAAGATCTTGGAAAATATCTTTAAGCTCATATACTACAAAGTGTAATTATGATTGATATAAAATGTGTATCAAAACAATTATTCAGTGAACACAAACATATTTTTCATAATCTTAAACATTATTTAGGAGTAATGTTAGCTTATTTGAACAGGACAGTACATAGGTTAGGAAATACAAACCCACATGAAAGAAAATATATACTCGCTCTGTAATTTTTTTAAAGATTTTGAGAGGGAGCATGAGAGAGTGTGTGAGTGCACAAGCAGGGGGAAGGGGCAGAGGGAAAAGGAGAGGCACACCCCCCCCCCACTGAGCAGGGAGCCCCCTGATACCTGATTCAGGACTGGATCCCAAGACCCTGAGCCAAAGGCAGACGCTTAACTGACTGAGCTACCCAGGCACCCCTATGCTTGCTTTATAATTAATAATGATAAATTAGAGTAAAGATATCTGAATTTTAAGACATTGTTTTAGAGCAGTATAAGTGCATAGCAAAATTGAAATGAAGGTAGAAAGGTTTCATACAGAGTCTCTGCACCCACATGTACACAGCCCCCCCCCCATTACCAACATCCCCACCAGAGTGGTACAGTTATTACAACTGATGAACCTATATTGGCACATCATAATATTCCAAAGTCATAGTTTACATTAGGATTCACTCTTGGGGTTATACATCCCATTGGTTTGGACAAATATGTAATGACATGAATTAGTTTTTGTGAGAACAAAAAACAATGTAGCACATTTAAAGTGTAAGGTTAATTTCTTCTCTGGAGATACTGGGAATTTCAACAGATAAATGCACTTATTTACCATTAAAAAGGTTATCAGAACAGAACTCCTTTAATTTATGAGCTCTTATCATCTAACTCATTAATGCATTCCGGAATTAGGCAAATGTTTCACACTCTCCCAGTGCGAGGTAAAGGCTTTCCCGACGCATGGAGAACTTACGCATCAGTTTTACCACCTCAGCTGTGTGTCAGGAGGAATCCTGGAAACACCAGAATGCATTGGTTCAGATATCAAAGAGCTGTTATTTCCAGTGGGCACAAAACTGTTGATTGGTTTGGGATCAAAATAGACAAACACAGAGCCAGTTCTTTGTCATCTGTCACCCAAAAGAGAATGGATCTCTGTCATCTATCCACAAATCACTCAAGTGTTCAAACTATAAACCTACATTCTCAATCACTGATGCCGCCCCAGGATAATAAGTCACTGGACATTCACAAACTAGAAAGAAAAAGAAAACACAATCTGCAGAAAAGAAAAGGTACAAGAGAAACAGAGTCAGCAAGGTTAAAAATCTATCTCTATTGCCATTTGCGCCTCACGTTGGAAGCGAAGAAAAGTCATGCCAGGGCTCACACTTCCTGGAAGGTACATAGTTTACCTGCCCTGTCTCATAAATTTATTGGCATCTGGGTGGATGACATTCAAAACTGTTACAGTCATTTTAAAAATCCATAAAATCGTGACTCCCATACAAATATAGAATGGTTACATGTCAAGGGTTTTATTTAACACCTCCATTAATGATGGAACCAGTAAAGTGTATTCGAAATCCATTCAGAGAAGAATCCAAACAGCAGAAACATGCATAAGCAATTGTGAATACTGAAATGAATTTAATACATGCAAATAGGTGGCTTCTTTGGGCTGAGGAGGGAAAATCAATTGTGCCTCCACTGACAAAATTCATAATCATGTATGGGTAAGAGTCCCACTCTCCAGAGTTTTAGAAGGGCTCAAAGCTCCTGGAAGACACCAACCACACGATAGAAACCAGCAACTTAGAATATTAGACATGACCCAGAATTCCAGAGGAAACCCTGGCGGGCTTTTTTTGTGAAATGTTCCACCTTCTGGATTTATCTGGTCAATTCTCCATGGGTAGGTTCTGATTAAGCATTTGGGGCAAGACCATTTCATAGGCGATGAACTTCTGATATTGTTTGAATCACTGTCCCAGGGATCAGGGGTATAACGCTGAGTCTCTGCTATCCTAGAACACACTCTGTAGCTAGGAGAGCCAAATACAGAAGGATTCATTATAAATGCAAGTAAGGGATCCAAAAGATGATTATCTGACGCAACATGCCCGAGCGCTTGAGGGCCAGAGAAGAGAACTGTAGTAGGTCACGAGTAGCTCAGAGGTAACTTTGGTGTTGGGAAGTTGTGTGTGGGGGTGGGGTGGAAAAGAGGAGTTGGAAATCTACATATTTTTTTGTTTACTTCAGATCATATGATAAATCTAGTCCACTGCTGCGAAACTCATCCTAGCAATTTGTGGTGCCCACATCCCCCCCACTTTCTGTCATCCATACCTTTCTCCTTGCTATTCCTTCCCCACCAAAATGTCCTACCATCATAAACCAAAGTTTATCATACCAAAGTATTACTCTAAGCTACGTGGACCCCAGGAAACCTTACAGCTCAACCCTCATCTTACAGATGAAGTAATACTGAGACACATAAGGGTGTTGGGCACTGGGTCAGCGGATGAGCCAGCTTTCAACTCTCAGTCAGGTATTCGTGAATGTTTCTGTGCCTCTCTTCAACAAATAGTGTTGGGCGCCTGCCTTGTGTCAGGAAAGAGCTTTGCAAAGAAGTAGGCTTTAGCTGAGCTCTGAAAAGGATCCAGGGATTAGCCAGGTAAAGAGCAGTCCAGCCCAGGAAGGAGCTGTGTACGTGTTTCAGAATGGGAAAATGTTTGCTCCTGCGAGTGAGTGTCTCCTGAAATTTGCACCCAGGGTGCCTTCTGCTGCCTCTGGTATTTTAGGGGAGACGAGAGGAGGGCCAGATGGCGGCCTTGTGGTGAGCAACGTGGATGGTGCAGACTAGACTGTAACAGAGCGCTGACGGACAGCTGTTCCTGGCACTGCAGGTATCAAGAAATGAGAGCCATGTAATTGAATGTTTGGGAAGAAAAAAGTTCCAGATACAGAAGAGGAAGAAGGAAGATGATGCCAGGAGGGTACCATTGGAGAAGAGGCTCGTGCTAGGAGCGTTGACTGATTAGGGGGGCACGTGCAGGCCTCTGCGGGTGGAAGGCATGGGGCAGAGTGCAGGAAGCCAGGTGGGTAACAGACACCCCTCAGATACAGCAGGAAGTAGAAAGAAGAGAAGCAAGATTCAAAGATAATATGCAAATGAAAACTTTTAAGACTTGTCTCATGAAGCTAAATCCCTATTGTTATTATGATGCTCGTATAATTTGGGAGTGAAAGGGGGCACTAGTAATAATTTTCTGGGAACGGGAGAGAAACTGGAACTTCCTGAACAAGCCATACAGATGGGGTATCATTCCATTTTGTTCTGCGACAATGTCAATCCCTGTGGCATGGCATGAAAGGATACATTTCTTGCTCCTGTGTCTGGAGGTCAGCCGGGGTTTGGTTGCTCAAGGCTGGACCGAGCTGGGCTGGGCACCAAGGTGCTGGGTTCACTCTGCCCTGTGTTCTGGGAGCAGCAACCATTGGGGCACAATCTCCTCAAGGAGACTGAAGAAGAGCAAGAGGGCAGCCCATCTGCACAAACCCGTCTCACCCCCAGCTCACGTCACATCCTCAAGATCTCATTGGCCGCTGCAAATCCGGGGAAGTCCCGTTCATCCGCCTTGAGAGCATGAGAATGTGGCGCGGTGTTACCACTGTCGCTAGTTGTAAATGAAGGGGGTGAAAGACTGACAAACAATCTACCGCACCTCAGCATCCCAGTGATTAGGAATAGAGGTGCTTTTTTTTTTTTTTTTTTTTAAATCAGAAAAGAGAAGTGGAAATTAGTAAAAGCCAAGCTGGGAACTTCTCACTCTAAAATATGCTGCAGTGCAGCTGCTTTCATATGCTTTTATTCTCCTTACTATTGTTATAACGTCATCACATAATGTCTTTTCGTTCTTTTTTTTTTTCTTTTTATAATATGTGCTTCCCTTATTCTGCAATCGCGTGGAGTCTTACTGCTTCTCAGCCAAGGGAGAAAAAAACAACAACAACACATGTATTTCCATATAGAGTTGAAAACAAATTCTAGTGCTATTATCTTCATTTCTGTAAGACTTTAAACTGTGAGATCCTCTTGGACTATGTGATGATGCTTCCTTAAGCAAAGTGGAGTCATGTTATGTTCCTTGCAGTCTGTGTGATGTCACGGCAGTCTGCGGGACAGGTGCCTCTCCACTCTTTCTATCAGGAACCTTCTGCTGTTTGACTTCAGATCCCTCGAAGTTGTCTCCTGGCTGAGCCCGTTCTCAACTCCTGCTCAGCCAAGCTCTTGACTGACAGCGTGGAGGCATCTGGAGGCTCTTTAAAGGAATGGTTTGACACAGACCCCGTGGAGGCTTTTCACTGTCCTGAGAAAGTCTGCGATCACCTTGCCTCCGGTGGATGAATTGTCTTCCTTCCTTTCTCATGCTCTGCAATTTCCTGATTGATAAGAAATGAAATTGTTTCATTTTCTTGAAATCACAGCTTCGTGGCACTTCCTTCCCTAATACTATGTCTGTGTGTACTTTGATAATCGTGGCTGCTGAACTCTTTCTGCCTTCCGCAGAGGAAAGTATAAATAATCCACAAGCGGTCGGCAACCTCACTCCTGAAATGCTTACAAAATGATATTAAACATTTTGATTTCTTTTTAAATTTAGAGGAACTCTTTAATCCTGGCTTCTTTTAGAATGGCGTTCGTTCTGGCGGTGTCATTGAGAGAGAACGTACTGCTCTCAGGGAGGTTTGTGTTGATCGGGCTGGGAAGGAGCATGTCGATGCCTTAGGAGGGTGCGTTGGCACCACTCACCTGTGGGGGGATGTTCCCTGCACTCAGCTCCGCCAAGTCCCTGTTGCCACCCCATCGGCTGTGTGTCAGGCAGAACCAAAATGAGAGCAAACCCCATCCTTAAGTCTTCATGATAATGTAGGTTTTTTTTTTCCTTTCCTTTAGAAAAATCTCTTTGTATAGAAAAAAGAATATGAAAACTTTCCCCCAGAAAAACCCATGGAGGTAGTAAAGAAAAAGTCAGAGTAGTCACTGCTAAAATGCCTTCTGGCTCTGAACTAGTGTGATGAATAGGACACGGTAGCAACCTCTGGACACAGGCCTGCGTATCACAATCCCTCCGTGTAAAGGAGAAAACGCTCCTGTGTGTGTGTCTCCTTTATTCTCCCACTATGACCACACAGTATGTCTGATACCACATGTATGGGGGTTTTCCCTACATCACGCAGTTGCTTGACACCAGCTGGGGGTTCTGTCATGTAACTTGATTCTGACACTGTCTACCTGGAGATAGGCTCAGACCCCAGAGGTGAGGGGCTCAGGCCCATGAGACTGCCCCCACTTCAGATGCCAATCACAAGTAGTCAGTCTCCAGCTTATCCACAATTTTTGCCCAACTTGGCTACAAATCAGAGGTTCCAGTGATCCCCCTCCTTGCATTTGATCTTTTGCTAGATCAGGTCACAGAATTCAGGGAAACACTGACTTAATGTTTATGGGTTTATTTATAATGAAGGATATGGTAAAGGACACAGATGAACAGCCAGATGAAGAGAGGCCCTGGGCGAGGTCTAGAAGGGCCTCAAGTACAGGGGCTCCTGTCTCTCTGAAGTTGGGGTGTGCCATCCTCCTGGCACATGGATGTGTTCACCAACCCAGAGGCTCTGCAACCCTCATGCTGTTGGGATATTTTCGGAGGCTTCATCACCTAGCATGACAGATGATTAACTGCATTCCCGGCCCCTCTCTGGAGAATGGGGGCAGGGGTTACTGAAAATTCCAAGTTTCTAATCTTGGCTTGGTCTTTCTGGTGTTTGTTCCCCATCCAGGAGCCCACCAAGACACCTTTGTAAAACAAAAGACATTCCTATCAGGAGATTACAAAGCTCTTAGGAGCCCTGTGTCAGGAACCAGAGCCAAAGACTAAATGTTAGAACAAAAGGTGCTCTTAGCAGCCCTACTGACAAGGGTTTTAGGAGCTCTGTGTAAAGAACCAGCGGCAGAAACCGATGTATATATTTCTTGTTATTTCATACTCAGTTAAAAAAAAAAGTATGTTTGAGCTCCTTATTCGGATCTGTTGTGTATGCCTTTCTTATTGTCCAATTTTCTACCATAAAGATGGGACATTTGCTCATACCTGTCTGGTCTCCAAGTGTACTGATTGATCTTACCTCTTTTTCTCATAGGTTCTATTTCTGATCTCTTTAGTAATATATTTTTGCCCATATCTATCTCCTACACTGTCATCGCCTTCTTTAAAGTGTGTACTTTCCAGCTGGAGAATTCAGGGCTGTATCTGTGAGCACCCAGACAGCACCTGACATTCCTGGGTGTGTGGTGGGGGATGCCTGTGTGCTGTGGTTGGGAGGACAGTGCATGGCTGGATGAGGGCTCAGATGCAGGCTGCTGGAGCAAGTCCCTGATCCAACTCCCTTAGCATTTCTGTGGCCATAGAGGATCTCTTTGGGATGACAATTTGGACAGTCCCTCAACCCTGGTCCAGACCACTGTGAGGAAACTAGCCACCAAAGCCAGGAACTCCCCCAGCTTCCTGATTACAAAGATGTGCTAGGACCCTCTCTAGGTATTTAGTGGTTCTGGCTGTAGAGTCCAAATGCCTGGACAGCAGTGGTGTTGACAGTCAGAGCTCAGTGTCTTGAGTTTCACTTCTTACTCTGTTTCCCACATAGTTTTGTGTATTCAGAGTCACTCCACCACCCTTCTCTCATTGTCTCACCTAATTGGGATACTAATGCTGACTTCACCTTCTTATGTGGGGAATCAGATGAGGACTTGTATGTGGAAACGTTGCGAGTGCCACAAAAAGTCTGAAGTAGTGATGTCTTTATTAAAATGTCCCCTTGGAAGCAGTGAGGTTCTGATGAGGAACTAACTCAGCCAACGTCAGCAGCCCTCCTTTCTCTCTCACAGAAGTGACTTCCTTCGTCTGCAGCCATCCTCAGGGAGGGCTGTTCCAGAGCCTCTGGAAGGATGGCCGCAGATGCAGACCCAACTCCCAGTTCCTTCTTGGGACTTTGCACAGTGTCTCAAGCTGTGCTCGGTGCCATATTTGTTCTGACCACACACGTCCATGGACCCAGTCAGTCAGTCATTGTGCTCCTTCTCTTTAGCTGCTATAAGAAATTACAACAGAAACAGTGAAACAACACAAGCATATTATCTTACAGTTCTGTGGGCACAAATCCTAAAGTCAAGGGTCACCAGAGCTGTGTTCCTTTCTGGAGGCTCACAGGGAGAGAGTCCCTGCCCTTGCCTTGTCCAGCTTCCAGAGGCTGCTGGCATTCCCTAGTGCTCATGCCCTTCCATCCTCAAAGCCAGCGGAGTCTTTCCCACATTTCATGTTTCCAACACGGACTGTTCTGATGTCCCCTGTTCTTAAAGATTCTTAAAGGTTCTTGAAGAACCCTTGTGATTACATTGGTCCACCTGGATAATTCAGGCTACTCTTCCAGTGTTAAGGTCAGCTGATTAGCAATCTTGCTTCCATCTGCAACTTTAATCCCCCCTTGCCCTGTGCCCTATTCACAGCTTCCTGGGCTTAGGATTTAGACATTGTTGGGGGCCAGTATTCTGCTGACCGTGATTACTCAATCAGCCATGATTATTCAGCAGTTCAGAATTTCTACCATATGCAGGAACAATCGTACTATCAGAAAGTGCTCAGCCATGTAGGTATAGAGAAAAAAAAAACATCTTCTGTTGCAAACTGTTGCATTTAAGTAGATTGCTAAATTTGATGAATCTTTGATCTGTTATTGCTACAGCTCTTAGCCTACGTTTGTAGAACAGTCTTTTCTCATTTTTATCATGATGTACATCAGACTTCATTCCTAACGTTTTGCTTTGTAGTGGGCCGTTTCTGGAAACTATTTGACATTATACCGATTATAGGCATAATGAAGTCCTACTTTATTTCATTAGTAAAATGTTAACATATAACACTTTTTAGAAGATAGTATAGCAATCACTCATCTGACCTAATTCCACCCATGTCTGTGGATGGGTAGACTGGCACCAAGACAGTATGACCTGCCCAGTTCACAGGCTTCCTGGAATCAGGCCGGAAACCCGCCTTCTGTTCCCCAGTCTGGCCCACCATCCCCTTCTTGCCCAAGGGAGAATGCTGGATTCAGGAAGGTGTAGTGTGTTGCTCAAACTTTTTTATCTTATTGTAATTGCAATATGCATGAGGCAAAGGAAATATCTTCCTTGTTTATTCAATAATGAAAACAGGGAATTCCAGTTTCTTCTCTTCTTATAATTTCTAGAAGTGCTTTGAGCCCACTTTTTTGAGATAAAATTCATACAGTATAAAACAACATAAAATAACCATTTTATGGGCTGAAGAGTCCAGGAGCATTTGTTGCACTCCCAAAGTTGCGCGACCACTAGTGTCTCCATCTACTTTCTAGAACGTTTTTGTTAGTCCAGAATAAAACTCCTTGTGCATTAGGCAGCCGCCCCCGCTTGCCTGTCCCCTCAGCCCCTGGCAAGTCCTGATCTACTTCCTGTCTCTGCAGATTCGCCCGTTCTAGACATTTCATATGAATGGAGTCCTAAAATATTTGTTCTTCCGCATTCTTCTGTTTTCCGTCACCTAGCATCATGTTCAGCACGTCTGTCTGTCACATGTATCAGTACTGCATTTCTTTTTACAGCTGAATGATACTCTGTTGCATATCTAAGCCATATTTGTTTATCCATTTATCTGACAACACGCATTTGGGATATTTTGACCTTCGGCTTATTGTGAATAGTGCTGCTAATGAATATTTGTGGACAGGTATGTGTTGGGGCCTTATTTTTACTTCTGTTGAGCATATACCAAGGAGTAGGTTTCTGGGTCATATGGAAATTCTGTGGTTCACTTTTTGAGGAAGTTGAGTCCATTCTTTTGGTGGCTCCAAGCATGCTTTTAAGAAACTCTCTCGTGAGTCCCCATCATAACTCCAAAGGCTTAGGGCTGATAAGGTGCTTTGAAAAATAAGCAGACACCAGTCCTGCCACTGGGGAACTATGTGACCTCGATCGAGTTTCTCAGCTATACTCTGAGCCTCAGTTTACTCCCTCTGTTAAAGCTGACACAGTAATACCCCCCAGACTGGATCAGTGGTGGGAATTCCAGGAAATAATGTACACAAAGCACTTATGATGCTAGTGCATATGGTTTTTTTTTTCAATTGACATATAATATTTTCCCCACAAAATACCTATAGCTTTAATATCTGCCTAATCTTTCTAGGATGGGTTAGCTTTAGAATTAAATATTCTTAGATACCAAAGCCTTGTATATCAAAATATGAATGATTATCTTAAAAGGAGGAACACAAGATTGGAAGGGCTTTCTGTAAAGGCTGGATATATTTGATTCTGCTGGAAGACTTCCAGAGCTGGATCTCGCTCGAACTCCCTGTAGCCCCTCAGAGCTTGTTTGAATGTCTTATAGGGAAAGGCAGCCGTATCATTTTTCTCATCTTAGCACTTGCTGGACTTAGAGTGAGTTTCAAAGAAACCTCGTGTGTTTCCATTCTGAAGTGTGTTCTTTCACCTGCGTCCAAGGATGCCAGTTGGAGTAGAATCAGACCTAAGGCGCACTCAGTAGCGTATTCAGTTTTGCAAATAGAAAATCGGGATAGGAACACTGTGGGCAGCACTGCAAGAGGTCACATGCCCCGGGGAGGGTATGGAGAAGACTGAAAGCTGGATGTATTAGGACGTCAGCGCTGCACATGCATTCAGTGAACTTCACACAGTACCTCCTCCTTGCAAAGTGTCGGGAGCTGCTAGAAGCTGATGGTGAGCAAAGCCGACAGCTTCCCTGACCTCCCGGAGGGTGAAGTCACGTGGGGGAGACAGACCTCAGTCCGGTGCCGCAACAGGAAGGTCAGGTTGAAACAGTGAGCTGAACACTCAGCTACAGGAGCATTTAACAGAGGAAGTCCACCAGGGCTTGACCTGCCTGTTCGAGGTATTTGAGTGTGTGTCTCTTTGAGGATTATTTAATAGACTACAGTACACCCCCTCCTCCAGTGCCTTCCTACAGGCCGATGGCCAGAAACGGCAGCCGCCGTGATGCTGAGTGTGAACTCTGTCACTCAGAGGTAGACCTGCGCCTTTCATACAGAGCGGTTCCTTCTGAGACGTGCCAGAAATAGACCAGCGGACTGAGCTCAACTTGCACTGTGCCATGTACACGCGGGCTGGTTTGGAGACAGTTATTTGACCTCTCTCAGCCCTAGTTTTCTTAACTTTAAATCAGGAATAATAAACCCAGACCTCAAAAGAGTGTTGGAGGAGGAAATGAGAGGAGATGCATAAAATGTTCAGCACACAGTGTGGCGGGTGGTCTGTGCTGAATACGGCGTTGGGGCTGTCAACACTTCTATCCCTGCCGATGTAGGTGAAAGAAGAGAAAGGGTATCTTCCCTGGTTTTAGGTTCTTTCCCAGTCAAGTGCTACAAGAAGAGTTTATGTTGTAATTGCTTCTGAAATTTGGGAAAGACAACTGAAGTTTGTGAATGGCTTAATCATATTTTAATGCATTTTATTCCAAGTCCATAGAACTTGAACTAGACCAGTGACACATAAAATGATTTTTCCTTAGATGTCAATTTATATATAAATAGGAGTTTCCAAAGAGATTTTTAGAGAACGTTCTTCGAAACTCAAAGACGTTCTATTATATTCGGTTTTTAAATATCTAACTTCATATTAGCCCATCATGTAAATCATTATACATGTGGATTTTGTAGGCTACAGATTTGTACAGTTTTGCTATATCTGTAATCTTTCATAAGGTCAAATTTGGAAAACTTTCATTCGTAAACCTAGGAAAAAATTTCCACTTTAATTATTTATTAGAAGTCTGATACTTTTTTTTTTTCCCCTGGATGCATTGGGGGAGAAAACAGTATTGTTGCCAGTGACTCTTGGCCTTTGACCTCAGTGGTGGTGGCTGGTACATTCCAAGCATGTTCTTGAACTGCTCCCCCCCCCACCCCGGCCGAACCTGAGCCCCGTTTGCGGTTGCGCCCTGCGGCACTGTCTGAAAAACTGACTTCCCCTTGTTCGCTCACCTGGTACCAACATTTCGCAGTGTCGCTGGCTTGTCGCTGTTCTATTTGACTACCAAATGGATTGTCTCATCTTCCTTCCTGTTAACTTTGCTTAAAAAACAAATCTAACATCGAATTTAATGCCGAGGAGACAGTGAGAAACTGACTGCTCAGAAGAATTAATTCCCTCATGTTTTTGTAACAGCTTGAAAATCAGCTCACTTGAAGTCTCATGCTGCATGCAAATCACTTTTCCTGGGTATTAGGGTATTTCTGAGTCCCCGAAGAATGAGGATGCATTCTACGGTTTACCTGCATAAAAAATCAATTGCCAGCCTAGTTTGCAAAAATTATTTTGGCCATTAGACCCTGCAATTCATTCTGAATTCTGAATTACTGAAATTCATTCATTGGTTCAAAAAGCATTTATTAAACCCTTACTGTGTGCCAAGCACTTTGCTGAGTACCAGGCTTGCCAAGTTTAATAAGTCAGATTTAGTCCCTAGGGCAGAGACTTCAAACACCCACTAGAGGAAACAAATGATAAAAAATACTTCCAAAAATCATTGCAGGTGTTCTTACAGGTAAGGTATAAGATCGCCAACCAGACAGGCCGGGCCGGGATTTCACATTCGGGGATCAGTAAGGCCTTCCCAAAGTGGGTGGAGTTGAAGCTGGGGTGTGAGGTATGGTGGCAGCAGCTGCGGTACTAGTCCTCGTCCTGGTAAGTATGTTTTGAAGCTGACCTTTTCCCAGGCAAGATTCTAAGCTCCTGGCCTAAAGTACCTCACGGCAGCCTTGCGAACAATCTCATGAGACTGCTCCTTTTTTATAATCCCATTTTTGAAATGATGGTTAAGTAACTATGCCCCGATCCCACAACTATTAAATGAGAGAGCCTGGATTCAAACCTAGACACAGAATCAATAGGAAGCTCAGCTAAGAAAAGAACAGAGTTGGAAAAAGTCTTCGAAAGTAAGGAAACTGCATTCACGAGGGAATGGAGGTGAGCGAGAGAGTATGCACGTCAAGGAATTGACAACTCAGTACATTAGAGCACAAAGTGCAAAGTTGGTGGGCAGAGAGCAAAAGGTGGAGCTGGATGGGCCACACCAGGAAGGGCCTTGCAAGTTTTATCAAGAATTTGCATTAGCTGAATTTGATGACTGCCTGGTAGCTCCATAACAGAGTTTCCTTTCTCTTAGAGGATAATTAATTGGGTTAAAGGGTCATGATATCTGCAATTTACTCTCAAACAGCATAGCATACACATAATGGCAACCACAATTATATATATAATAATAAATATACTCATATTTTATATATATATATTAGATTATGCTAGTTCATATTTGATAGGGATTGTATTAAATCAGTAAACTGCTTTGTGTGTGGACATTTCAATGATATTAATAATTCTAATCCATGAGCATGGAATATGTTTCTGTTAATTTCTTTCATTAATGTCTTGTTTTTAATATACAGGTCTTTCACCTCCTTGGTTAAATTTACACCTAGGTATTTAATTCTTTTTGACTATAATGAGATTATAAATGGAATATTTTTTTCCTAATTTCTCTTTCTGATAGTTTACTATTAGTATATAGAAATGCAACAGATTTTTGTGTATTGATTTTGTATCTGACAGCTTTACTGAATTTATTAGTCCTAACGGTTTTTTGATCAACTCTTTAGGGTTTTCTATACATAATATTGTATCATCTGCAAAGAGTAACACCTTCTTTCTTTCCAGTTTGGATGCCTTTTTTTTTCCCCTTGCCTAAGGGCTCCGGCTAGGACTTCCAATACTATTTGAATAAAAGTGGTGAGAGTGGGCACCCTTGTCTTGTTTCTGATCTTAGAGGAAAGCTTGTAGCTTTTCACCACTGATACGTTAGCTGTGGGCTTGTCATATATGGCCTTTATTATGTTGAGGTACATTCCCTCTATACCTGCTTTATTGAGAGGTTTTTTTTTTTTTATCATAAATGGATGCTGAATCTTGTCAAATGCTTTTTCTGCATCTATTGAGATGATCATGATTTTTATCCCTCATTTTGTTAATGTGAGGTATCTTATCGACTGATTTGTGGATACTGAGTCATTCTTGCATCCTGGAATAAATTCCACTTGATCATGGCGTATGACCTTTTGAATCTGTTGTTGAATTTGGTTTGCTAATATTTTTTTGAGGATTTTTGTGTCTATGTTCATCAGGGATATCGGCCTGTAATTTCTTTTTTTTTATGGTGTCCTTGTTTGGTTTTGGTATCAAGGTAATGCTGGCTTAGGAAGAGGAATTTGGAAGATTTCCCTCCTCTTGCATTTTTTGGAGAGTTTGAAAATGATTGGTGTTAATTATTTTTTGAACGTTTGGTAAAATTCATCAGTGAAGTCATCTGATCCTGGACTTTTGTTTTTCAGGAGGTTTTGATTACTGATTCAATCTCTTCACTAGTAATCAGTCTGTTCAGATTTTCTCCCTTATCATGATTCAGTCTGGGTAGATTGTATGTTTCTAGGAATTTCTCCATTTCTTATGATCTTGTGTATTTCTATGCTATGAATTATAACATCTTATCTTTCACATACAATTTCATCTATTTGAATTGTCTCTTTTTTTCTTGGTGTCTAGCAAAAGGCTTGTGAATTTTGTTTATCTTCTTAAAGAACCAGTTTTGGTTTTTTTTTAATTGATCTTCTCTATGGTCTTCTTAGCTTCTATTTCATTTATTTCTGGCCTGATCTTTGTTGTTTTCTTCCTTTCTGACTTCTAACTTTGGCTTTTATTTGTTCTTTTTCTAGTCCTTGCAAATCTGTTAGAAATTAGTTAGAAAGCAAATTTGACCAAGTTGATAAAGAAGTGGTTAACTCAGGTGAAGCACATATAGTACATTTGTATTTTTCTGTCAGTTTGCAGCTTTTTCTTAATAAAAACTAAAAGAAGAAGAGGAAGAATTTGCTCCATACAAATGTTTAGTGATCCAGTGAAGGGGTAAGCTAAGGACTGACATGACGGACTCGGCATGTTCCGTTTTGGTGAGTGGGCTGGTGAGATAAGGAATAGGGAGGCTAATTGGGAGTTACCCTAAAGGTTCAGGCAAGGGGAGAGACTTGGTTAGACTGAGATCTAGCATCTGTAGATGGCCACAGTGGGACATGGCGTGCCACACACTGGACAGCCATGGTTCTGCTTAAACTTCAAGTGTTAAATAAAATCACAGTTAGGATAAGAGCATCCGTTTTTTTATTATAGTTGATTGAGTCTTGTTTGCTGTAAAACCCAGGATGTGTTAAATTAAAAACAACACTACAAAACCCAAACCTCCCCAGAACCTTCTCTCTTCATTTTATCTAATGCTGGCCTTGTTAATCTTAACCTTCTGTGTAATCATTGCCTATATGTCCAGAATTAAGATCTCATCACACGTTATACAGTATCTAATCGTGCGTAATACATACTCTCGAACTTTTGTTACTTCTGTAACAAGGCTGACACATGTTAGTTCATTTTATTCCGTCATTTCTTGATGCTCTACAAGGTATAGAATTCTGGTTTAGGACCCAGAAAGTGAGGCCAGTTTCCACGTATGTATGTACATATGTGCACACACATGCATACACACGTCCACACCTACGGTTACCCCCATCCTTAACAAATCACTCTAAGAAAAAGGAGAAGTAAATGACTTTGTGCCTATGATGTGAGAAATGACTTAATGTGAATTTTAAAGGACAGCAGGAAATAGCTAGAAAAAAAAGATGGGCAAGCAGGGCTTCTGAGGCAGTTAACCCTCTGCCAGATTCTCCTGCATATGACAACAGGGGGGTTTATTAGAGTCTCTTCGTTTGAATCCCGAGTGGCAACAAAATGTTAATAATGTATTCCTTGCCTTATTGTGGGTAACTGTTAATTTTCTGGGGTTTTTAAACATGAATCAGAATTAGATGTGGGATTCCTTATTGTTTATGAGAAATTCAGTCAATGTTTCTATGATTTAACCAATTGAGGCTGACATCTGCCTTGTAGCATTCTGAAAAATCCACTTCCCCTTGGTAATTGAAATGCTGTTCGACAAGAAATGTTGCAAAGGGCCTTATATCTGTTTTCATTTCAGCTGTCAGCCTATCATATGCTGCCCGTGTTCTTACTCAGAATTAAGAGTGGATCAGAGGATGACGTTTCAAAAGGCTTCAACAGGGGGGCTGTCTAGCACAGCAACAAATGCCACCACCCTGGAGCTCTAGGACGTGGGCATGATGCTTTTCCTCAATGGGCGAAGCAAATCATTTTAGTGATTAAAAACCCGTGCTACCACCCTTGCTGCAGAGGAAAAGAATCTGATCTCTTAACTCTTGCCTCCCCATCACTGTCACTACTTACAAAGCTGTTGAAATGCCAACATAGTTCTTTAATCAAGTTGTCTGGATCCCTGGAAAGTCTCCCCGACACTTTTTGCCGTGAGCATCTGCCCCATGATGTCATTGCAATGGCTTAATTCATACTGCCGACCAGTCCACCGAGGGGCTGGCTACCCATTGAAGTCACAGGCTCAGCACCTGGGGCACTTGCTAAGCCTTCTCAGTGGTTTGGGAACATGGAAACACATGATGGTCTGATCACATAATGGGACACCTGAAACCTTTCTGCATGTAACCCAGCTGTAGGCTTAGTTTTCTGAAAGAAGTCGCAGGGTACCTGCTTTAGGAGAAAGATAAGGCTGTTAGTAGATAATTATGGCATACTTCCTGATTTATTTTTAAAGTCAATTTTTACAATTGTGAATGTGTACAAGTCCACAAATCTTAAGTTTATGCCTTGATGCATTTTAATAGCTTTATTGGTGTATAATTTACATATCATGCAAATCACCCAGTGTAAGTATACGTTTTGAGAGTAAATATATGCCAGTGTGCATCCACCGTCACAAGCCAGTGTTAGACCGCCTCTGTCATCCTAAGTGTTTTCTCCCGCGTATCTGAGACATCCTCACGCCCACCCTAAACCCAGGCAATCACTGATCTATGCTCTGCTTTCAGAGCTTTCCCTTCTCTAGAAGTTTCACATAAGTGGAATCATGCAATGCGTAATCTTTTGTCTGCCTTATTCCCCTCAGCATAATTATTTTGAGATCTTCCAGAGATGCTGCTTCTGTCTTCTTGATGAGCAAAATCCCGTTGAGTAACTATAATACGTTGAATTTGTCCATTTGCCAGTTGACGAACATCTGTATTTGTTTCTAGTTGAGATTATTTGAGTTGAGCTGTGAGCCTTGGTATACAAGTCTTCATGTGAACACATGCCTTCATATCTCTCCATTGGATACCTCAGAGAGGAATCACTGGATCCTATGATGATGCATTAATATTTTAAAAGATTACTAAATGTTTCAATGTGGCTGTCACATCTCACATCCCACCATCAAAGGAGAGGAGGTCCAGTTTCTTCATATCTTCACCAATACTTGGTGTTGTCAATCTTTCTCATTCTACTGGGTATGGAGGGGTTTCTTATTGTGGCTTTAATTACATTTCTCTAATAACTAGTCATGTTAAGCATCTTTGTCATGTGTTTATTAGCCAGTCATCTTGTTTAGTGAAATACCTTTTCACATTTTTTACCTAAGTATGGCATTGTATTAGCCATACTATGCATTGGAATGTTTATTGTGTGCAGAGAAGTTGGAATGTCCTTCCTTAGAAGTGAAAGAACTTACCTACTGAGCTCTTAAAGCATCCTATGGGATACAGAGGTAACACACCACGGTCATATCACCTAAGGGATATTTGTATAAAATTAATATTTTTCATAGCTAATGAGATTCTAACTCCAACTTCTGGAAATCAAAATCATTACTGTTCTCCCATTTGGTACTCTGTTTTATTGAATATATTTATTGGTAATTCATGGTTAAAAAAGCATAGAAGCTGTCTGCCTCACAAGGGGTTGAACTGGATCCCCCTGCAACTTTTCCATGAGTTACTACTCATGGTTAATTATGATTAAAACAATAACTCTTTAACAAAGCTTAGTAACTGAGATTAATCAGCTACTTCTCAGGCAAGCACTTCCTGGGATCTCTAGGGTTTTCATCAGCAAACTGTAGTAATGACACTGCTTTGCACACTGCTATTGTTTCGGTGGTAAAAATGAATTGATTACCCGTGAGGCCAGGTTGTGATGTACTGTTGTTTTTCTTTATTCTTTATTGTGTTAGGAATCCTACACAGCAGGGGGCTGGTATCCACTACAGGGTCACCTTGGGACTTCTAATATGGAAATCTAAATGATTTCTTTGTTGCTGTAAATTACAAACAGAACAACAGCAGCCTGCTTCCACACTTATAAATATGTATGCCCTCCCCACCAGTGAAATTATGGTGAAGGATAGATCAAAGTGAATTAGCACCTGTCAAGGAAATTTGATAGGTCATTCTGCACTGTAATTTTATTCCCTTTTCTTCCGAGTATGACATAATGGCCCAACCCTGCATCCAGCTCTCCTTCACCCATTGTGGTTAACAACAGTTCACATATGGAAATGAATCACCTGGTATATTACCTCTGTGCAGCAGGAGGCAAATTGAAAAACTAAATTTTTACAATCAAAATGAGTTTGATTGTATTTAGACTCTGAATACTGCTTAGTATTTGTGGCTACGGTAGTATCATGCCGTTGTGTACCTGAACGTGGTGAAGTCTGCTGTCTATAAATCTCCCAGGTTTTCATTAAAAGCTTCCAAAGCCAGCAGTCCTAAAGATCTGTCCACTTGACCGTGTAGTTTTTCTGGCCTCATTAACCGTAAAGAGTCTACCAGCATCCTAACTTATTGTTTTTCTGCATCAAAATACTAAGAAACCATCAAGTAAAATCTCATCACTACCACAAATATTAATCCCAAAGTGCTTTTAAAATGTTATGGAATTTTCTTTAAAGGGACAATCCACAACATGCGATGTACATTTGAAACAGAAATGGAAAAATTTTTAAAAATTAAAGATCTACGTGGTTTCTGCTCATTAAATTGTTATAATTCAGCAAAGAAAGAGAAGGAAAGGGGGCTTGTGGCAGAAGAGGAAAGTCATCAAATTTAAAAATTAAAATGAAGGCAGTTAAAAAAAAAAAAAGAACAAAAGAGAAAATAGCAGGGGAGTGGGAATAAGTAGTAAATAAAGACCAGTTTTGACTAAAGAAAATCTCCAGGGCCCAAGCTATTACAGTAGGCCTCGTAACTCCTTCCCTGGCTTCATCCCAAGCCCTTGCAATGATATCTTTTTAAAAATTCCAATGTAATCATCAAAGTATTTTTCCACTTAATGGCTTTACATTTTTCTTACTTTTTCATTTATTTTGAATTTGGCTGGCAACATTCGGCTATTCAAATTATGCATTGTGTACTTATGGAACGATACTGCAATCCAAAATATTGTCCACTGTCCTGGCTCACTTATATGTGGGTTTTCCTATTTCATAGGCAGTCCCATATTCTTGATCTTGTCATGAGTTTTCTCTCAAGCCCTCATTTCTCTATAATCCTACTAGAGTCCCTTTGGGCTCCTTTTGGCTCTATAACCTGAAACACCAAAATAAGCCTTACTGTTCTTATTTAAAAAAAATCCCAAATCTTCATATTTGAATGTTAATTTTCTCAATATATGTGCCATTCGGTTGTTCAGGGTTCCAACTAGGTGTTTCTTCCCACTCCCCTCCCCCACCGATTTTTCCTTTTTTCTTGTAAACAAATAAGGGTAATGCTTTTTTTGTTTTTGTTTTTTGTTTTTTTAGTAAATGCATCACTCCTTTTTTGGGGGGGAGTTGATACAGTTGGAAATGCATGTTATCTGTGGTGGTTTAGTCATAACTCGGGGCTCCCATCCATGACCATCCCTCTTATTTGCGCTGAGGGTCACACTCACACATTGCTCGATGGGATGGTGCCTCTCTCTCTCTCATATGTATTCATGTTTTTGAACTACAATACTGTGTCTATTTGGATATTTCCTAGCTATGTATTCACATATCCCAGAATGTTTTCCAAATGAGAATGCTAAATGAAACCATCACACCAAGTTTGCATGCGCCCCCCCCCCCCCCCCCCGCTAAGAACCTCAAGCTGATTGGCATGCCTGTTTGACACACAGCATGGTAGAGGTAATGAAAATGTTCCAGTTCCACCAGATTTTCAAGGTCTGCTTGTCTCCGACCATGTTTTAGATTTGGTCTGTCACACACGCATAACAGAGATCAATCAGTGCTCACATTTACAAGGGGTGACACAAAAGATATTAAGAAACCTAGCACTGTAATAGAAAGGCCTGTGATTTTTTAGTAAGAAAATTAAAAATCTATTTTGGTTTTCAAGCCCTAAAAAATATATCAGAAGTATATATAAGTGAAGCTTGTGAGTGAATATGATTCTGTTTGAACATCAAATAGTAAGAATAAGGTGTTCTTCGACAAAACACCTGTCAGGTTCAGAAAATTAATCTATAAAGCTTAAAATGTTAAAACGATATGACTGTCATGATGCCGATCCATTTCCTCCCCTCTGATTCAGAGTCTGGGCTGTCTGAGAATGCTAAGAGCTCCTTAGGGGCTCCTTAGCGGGCTCACTGCTCCGTAGGCAGGTGTATGACTGGTGAGACTGGGCAGGGAAGGAGAGCACCCGTCTCCTGCTTGTGGTGGGGCAGCTCAAGTGCTCAAGACAGCATGGGGATGTACTTTTCTATTCTCCCAGCAAACTCGACGCTTTTCCCCAATCCTCCTGTTGCCTCTCTAACCCAGGAGAGAGGGGTACTGTGTGTATAATGTCACCAACACAACTCAGTATACATTTAGGAGCCCACAGTAAAGATGAAGATGAACGGTGCTGCTGTGGTCTGTGCCTAGGGGAATGACGAAGCTTTTGATACGACGGCCTTTAGAGCATTTCATTATTTTTCTTCCCTTTCAATAAGAATTTCATGTTAACAACTAACATGTACAGACAGGTATGGAGTGAAGAGGAAGTCTCTCTTCCCTCTCCACACCGTGTCGTCCAACATCAGGACTCCCAGTCCCCAAACCTAATCACCATTAATAGTCTCTTTTGTGTACTTAGAAATGTTATATAAATGTATCTGGATACAAATATGTAATATGTGTGTGCTTAGTTATTTTTTCATAAAAGATCACAAATAGAATCCTACAGTATGTTCTGATCTACAACTTGATTTTTTTCACTTTACAAACATCTAGATATCCTCCTGGATCAGTATGTACAGTTCTACCTGATTCTCGTAAATAGCTACGCACTGCTACATCGTGTAGATGTGTTGTCATTGTTTTCAGTGAGATTCTTACGGATAGATGTATCAACCTTCCCAACATTTAAGATATTATATATAATGAGCATCTTTACTATACTATATAGTATATGTACTATAGACCAATTAGCTTGAACAACAAAAATTTATTTTATCACATTTCTAGAGGATGGGAAGTCCAAGATCCCAGGTACCAGCAGATTTCATTCCTGGTGAGAGCCCTCTAAGGAATTCCTTGTAGATGGCTGCCTTCTCTCTGTGTCCTCACATGGAGAAGAAAGAGAGAATGTTCTGATCTCTTTTCTTCTTACAAAGACCCTAATCCCATCATGGGGGACCCTCCCTCATGACTTCATCTATATCCTAAAGGCCCTATATCGAAATACCATATCCCATGGGGGGTTTCAGGCTTCAACACATGAATTTGGTGGGGGAGGACTCAAACATTCTGTTCATAATACTTTATATATCTTTGTATCCTCAAGTAAATATTTTTATAAAACATCTTGTTAGGAACTTTACTGGTGGGTCAAATAATATGTATGTTGTATTATTTAATAAACTGCTAAGTTGCTCCCAAAAAGTAATGCATGAGACTATAGTAGTCTCAGATCACCTCCATTCTGTTTATTGCTCAGCTTTTGATGTTAGTTATTGCTAAGCTTTTAAATATGTTGCAATCCAAGAGGCAAATAATGGAATCTCATTCCATTTTTTAAAAAGAGTAAGATTGAGCTTGGTCATTGTTCAAAGGCTTATTGACCACTTGTATTGTGGTCCTCTGAATTACTTCTTAAATCATTTTGTTTATTTTTGTATAGAGTTGTCTTTTTTTTCTTATTGATTTGTAAGATCTTTTTGCTTATTTTAACTTGTGATATGTATTGTTTACACTTTTCCCAGTTTGTTGCTTGACTAATGGAATGTTCCAGTTACTTTTGCTTCATAATAAATTACCTTATGTCTTTAAAACAAAACAAAACAAAACTGTTTGATTCTCAAAATTCTGAGGATCATGAATCTGGACAGAGCATGGAGGGGACAGTGTGACTGTCTGGATGATGCCTTTGGGGCTGTGAGGTTTCGGATTGCCTTTTCACTCCTGATGTGTAGGGCTCGGCTAGGAAGCTAGGATGGCTGGTTGCTGGCTGCTGAAGTGGCTTGCCCAGGGTCACAGTTCTGGGGCCTTGAGTCTTGTGTCCCCTGCATTCTCTGGTTCTCCTTAGTGGAGGCTCAGGGATCTCCATCCCCCCGCCCCCCGCCCCCTGCACCCCTCCACATGAACTCTCAACCCGGTCATCTCCTGCCAGGTAGCAGCAGGGCTTCTAACTCGGCAATTCCGGGCCTCCAAGAGTGCAGACGTAGGAGCTTTGGTCTGAAACTTTTATCACATTCTTTTGGTTAGAGCAAGTCACAGACCCTGTCTAGATTCACGGGGAGCGCTCCACACAAGCGCGCCGCTCTGTAAAGCACGGGTCATTAGTGACCGCCCGTAAAGCAAACTGCCAGAAGATGGCCTTTGGTTTTGTTTGGTTTTGTTGCCATAGAAAAACATTTTTAGATGTTCTGGGTAGTCAGATACTTTTATCTGCTCTTTATGCCGTCTGGTTTTAGTGCCAGCTTGGAAAGGATCGCATGACGCCAAAATTATAAAATTTTCATCCCGTCTCCTCTAATATTTTTGATGCTTTGATTTTTCCACAGTTCAAGTTTTGTCTTATCTAGCTTCAATTTATTTTTAAGAAATAAAATGGAGACATAAATTAAACTTCGCTATTTTTAAAATCTATTTCAGTGCTGTTCTGTGGGGGGATTCGAAGTAGCATCTTTATTATATGCTAAATTCCAAATTGATGTGTACTTATTTTCATACTTTCTGTTTGCTACTCTTCCTCATTTTCCCTAGAGCAACAATAGCACCAGACTGTTGGGAAGAGCAGATTTTTTTCAATGTTTGAGGTTATGTGGAAAACAGAGGCGCATTATCCAGGGTTGAGTGACAGGAGCCGGACAGAGGGCAGCTCTTTCTAGAGGTGAGATATTTAGCTGAGTGTAGCAACGCGCAAAGAGAAATGGCTGAGAAAACACAGCCCAGAAGTCAACACTTGTTTTTCTATCGAATGTGAGAAGGGGATTTAAACCTTGTTGAAAGTATAAAATAAACAGTGACGCCAGGAGGCCGGATGAGTATGTTCACCTCAATTCTGTTTGGTGGACTCATGTAAATTGTCCTACCAAAGGGTCCGCAGAGAGTAGCCGTTCCCACCTGCAAAGCCGTGCCCAGCTCTCAGTGATGGGTGACTCCTTCCCCTTCATCCCTAGGGCAGTCCAGGTAGGATGGGACAGGCCCTTGGGGCCCAGGTCTTGGCTTCTTCTCTAGGGTTTCCCATACCTGTTCTCTTCCATCCTGTTCTGGTTCCTTGAGAACATAGCGCAAATGAAAATAAATCTTCTCCTGATTTAGAGAAAATTTATTTTATATTTAAATGTATGTGATTTTCCTACTGCATGAATATTTGCAATGTATTATTGGTAACAACTTCTTCACTGACATAGCCCTGGATAATACTACCGATCTATATAGTTAATACACAGAAACAATTATTTAAATATTTCACTATCACAAAGGAAATACAGGCATCCATAACGATGATGGAAGTCATCAAAGCATTCCTTTGCCCTTTCATGTTTTCACTTACAAAGTACGTGAGGTATGTCCCCTCCATCAGAAGGGGTTTATGGAAGTGGGATCTCCTCCGGCCAAACTGAAACTCGCTGTTGGGAAGGAAAAAGTACGTGTTCTGTCCAGCAGATGAGAGTCATCAGCTGTCCAGCAAGCTCAGGACAGAGTCTGGAACCCTCCTCTGTACCGCCTTGCAGTCCTGCTTCCATGGAAATGTGCTTTCTTCCATGAGTTCCTCTGGCACTAATGCTTTATAACCTCTTTTTTCCTTTAGTCATAACACCTGAAAAAGTTTGCCAAGTTTTTATTCTTCTCTTCTCCAGTATAAACAACCCCAAATTGCTAACCTTTCCTTTGCAGCATTTATGTGAATCCCCTATGGGCCTATGTCCTCATGTACTTTATCAGCGGAGGTCAGGGGGCACCAAGAGGCCAAAGAACCTCTAAGGTGGACTCAGTAGGTCTGTGAGCAGGCTGAGAACGCACACAGAGCCCTTTGTTTGCTGGACCTTCTGTCTTTTATTTTCCGTTACTTTCTATCATTTCCTTACATAATAGAACAAAACAACATATAGTCGCCGTGGCTAAGGTTGAGGACCAAAAACTCATTTTGCACTCAAGTTGTATTAATTTCAGGAGGTAATTACACGCATTTCCACCTACATTTTTTTTCCTCTTTCCATGTTATCATTTGCCAATTAAATTTGTGTTGATACAAGGATGAATAAAAAGAAAAGTCATTCTTTGAGGTGCATTTTTTAAAAATTAATAGACTAAAGGCTATACCCCTAATTTTGTTTTGCTAAATTTTGTATGTCCAAATTATAGAACTGCTATTTCTTTCTTAGAAAATAACTCTATTGATTTTTGTGATAATTACATAAAAATCTGGATTTTAAATTAAACAGATTTTTTATCACTTTGCATGTGATTAGTTATATGTGTAATAAAATCTTTTTAACCTCTGTCAGAATGATTTCATACCATTTTACTTTACTCTTGTCATCAAATAGAATTCTCTAAATCTTCAGAATATGGTTGGTTTTTCAAATACCAGGATTCTCTTTGGAAGAGTTAGAAGATATCCCTCCTCTCTGGTAACTGAGTAAATTGAGAGGGGGAGAAAGAACATGTGGAAAAATGCTGTGGAAGACCCAGACTTGTGTAAAGATACTGATTATCTATCTGGAAGATTCTCTGAGACCAGATTCCTCTCGGTGTGGTCTGTGCACCAGTGATCAGCCCCCACGACTGTCATATGCTTGACAGGTTCCTGGTGGTACAGAGCTAAATTGATCCAATATTGTTCACACGAATTTAACAAATGACTGGCCTTATGTTTTGGTTTCATAGAGAATTCTTTATGTCCTCACAGTCGCCCTGCTCTTGCTCAAAGGGCTGTGGTGATCTTTTTGATCTCCGCAGTGCACAGAACTATGCAGGCTGTCCCAGCTTTATTTTAAGCACCGAAATAAAGATGCAAATAAATACTACAATTTAGAATAACTTGGAAAACATAAATTGTGAGCAAAATTCCGGTACAATATAGAATATATGTCTGTGTGTATAAGGATTAGAGATTTGCAAATGTAGTTGTTTTGCAGAAATAATTTTTAAGTGCGTATAGTAATTAAGATGTTGATCATCTTAACAATGAATGATCCATCGACAAGTTATTTTCAAATAATGCAAATCTCTTGAAGCTTTTGCCCGATTTTTAGTGAAAGCACAGTGAAATTTCTGTTAAACCAGTGGAATTCTTCCAGAAGCAGCACAAAATAATGCTCTCCAAAATGAAAAAGAGGAGTTTAGTCTCTAAAGACAGAGAAAAGAACAAAACCTTGGAAATAGTACTCAGAATTACACTCCTCAGAGAAAAATTGGATATAACTCACACAATTCCCTAGAAGGTTGTAAAATCAATCACAAAATTAATAGCAAAAGAAGCTACTGGAAATATTATTTATCATCTGACCAAGAGAAATCGAAATGGAGCCCCAGAGTAGAGTATCTTCATTCTGGCTTGGGCAGGATCCCAGCCTATCTCCTTAAGAAGTCTCCTGTCTACACCAGAGTGAAGCCTGCTGACCCCCAGTGCTGCTGCCAGAGGCCAGGAAATGCCCACAATGTACTGAGAAGTTGCTTTCAACATGGAATCCTGTACCTATTCAGGTTTTTATTAAGTGTATAAGTGTATTAGTATTAGTCAAGCTTCCGAGAGAGAATATATGTAATATCCTATTGGTTCTGTCCTCTGGAAATATGGAGAGAGATAGATGATAGATATATCTATCAAGATACAGGTATAGAGATCAAGATAGGTATCTTTATCTATCATCTACCTATCTATTTATCAAGAGAGAGGTTACAAGAAATTGGCTCGTGCAGTTATAAAGTCTGAGAAATCCCCCCACTTGCCATCTGCAGACTTGGCACCCAGAAATGCCTATGCTGTGATTCCAGTCTGAGTCCAAAGGCCTGAGAACCAGGGGAGTCAATGACATACATCCTAGTCCAAGGGCAGGAGACAATGGATGTCCCAGCTGAAACCCGCAGGCAGGAAACAAAAAGGACTAAATACCTTCTTCCTCTGCCTTTTTGTTCTACTCAGGCCTTCAATAGATTGGTTGAATGCCTGCCCAAATTGGGGAGGCAATATGCTTTACCTGAACCAGGGATGCAAACACTAATCTCATTCAAAAACATCTTCACAGACACACCCAGAAACAATGTTTAACCTGTGGCCCAGTCAGGCTGACACGTAAAATTGACCATTATAGCAAGTAAGTAAAGACACATGCAGGCATGAAGCATCCAGAAATGTTTACCTCCCATGCAGCTTTTCTGAAAATATCTATGCCGTGATCTGGGCTCAAGCAAAAGACAGGAGAAATCAACAAAGTGGAATGCATCGACACCTCAGAGTGAATAAAAAGGATTTCCAGAGGAGGAAAAAAAATGACTTGAAAATGTACTCCTGAAGAAATAAAATTGAAGCCAAGATAAACGAAGACAGAGGATTCAGTAAGAAAATTCTAGAAAGACAGCTTGGAAGCAGTCCTGAAAAGGGAGGAGTCATTCTAGAAGTCAGTTAATGAGATGGTGAAAACGCTGGAGGAGTTTAGTATTAGGTCGAGAAGGTGTATGTTTATTCTGTCAACAAGAAGAAAGACAGTTTGATATTCAAGAAAAGCAAAAATCTGTGCTAGAAAACTTTCCACATATAAAACAAAAATTTAAAAGCAATTAACCATATATAAGGAAGAATAATGCATTTGATGCAAATTTTGGAAAATCCTCTTTTCGAGTGACCCAGGTTTTAGTTACAGAGGATAGGGCCTTCCCTTAAAGTTGGAACCAGTAAATATAATTTGCATAAATGTGGTCTATCAGGGTGTTTAACTTCTAGAACCCACCTATAGGCAAAGCATGGGAGATACAACCACAGATGTTACAGAACAAAATGTAAATGTCACATTATCATAAAATAGAAAAATAATAGTATAGCTGGAAAAAGCTCCGAAATGAGAGGAAAGAGGTAGAGATACTGCACAGGCCCTCATTTCTTCATTTTACATCATGGATGGTGAAGATAAGACCAAATTTCATGGATCAAGATGTAGAGAAGTCTTAAAAATATAAGAATACATCTAAGATAAAACATCTGTCAGTGTAAGAATTGAAAATAAAAACGATGACCGAAAATTGGCTGGGAAAGAACACAGTAACAGAGTCATCAGCTGGAGAACCTCTGATGCCTGCCGCTCCAGCCCTACCCCTCCCTCATCAGACTGCAGTTCCTTCGCACTGTGTCCTCTGGACCTCGGAGGGAGTCTGTCATCAGGACAGTCCTCTGTGCCCTCCATCTCTCCACACACTCCCTGACCTCCTCGCTCTCAGCTAAGTAGGTGTAGCTGCTTAATTCTGAGGCAGAGTTTGGATCTGCTCTTTGACCACCAATCCAGAGCTACTATTTTGAACAGGTCTTACAAGGAACAAAATATGAGTTAATGTCCCCTGTCTTGCCCTTTTTTTTTCTGTCTCTAAATTGGTTGGCAACTCAACAAGTAGTATTTAATGTTCTTGGCCCTCAAAGCCACACGCCTTCCTTCCCATCAGAGGCTGCAAGGAGGTGCTGGCTGTTGGCGGTCAGCTCAGGAACAGGGCTCCCTGAGCAAAGTTCCGTTTGCTTGGTCAGGCCATTTTTATCTTTTGGACTCAAAGCTGCCTTCCAACAAAGTTAACTTTGTTTTTTTAATATAAATGTTAAATATTATATATTTCATTTATATTTAATTTAATATATATTTAAATATATAACATTTAAAATAAATATGTATTTAACATTTATTATATATTAAAATATATAAATTATTACATCTGATATATCAAATATAAATATATAAGCATATTCACACACGTGTGTGCACACATACGCACACATCCCCCAGTGACTCTAAATCATTCTCTGCCCAAAAATACAATTATTTTGGGTAAAGAATAGAACCTATATGAAACAGACCATTTAACCTAATTTAGGTTAGAAGTTTTATTTACTTGTGGCACATAATTTAAAAAGATTATACACAGCCCAATCTCATGGTTTGATCAAAAGTCAAATGTCGAGGCGAGTTTCTCTGGGGCCTTGGAGGCCTAGTGAGGTTGGGACATCTGCAGGGCTGGGTCAGGCGGAGGGGTCTGGTGAGGTTGGGCTATGCGCAGAGCCAGGGCGGACGAGGGGTCTGGCAGAGCCGGGGAGGGTGGACAGTGCTGGGAGCTCTTAGGTGCGTCAGGGGGAGGGGGCAACGTGGTCCAGTCCTACCAGTGTTCTAGCAAAATGCAAACATATGAACTCCTTTTGTCCTATTTTCCTTGGTCAAAGGAGAAGTCTGCTGTTGCAATAATGACCTGAAACAGAGGCAGAGGAATTTGCCTTCAGTAATGGGAAGGCAATGATACTCAGGAAAGAATTCCTCATGCGGCTGCGTCGCTTGCTCTGATTCATCGCTTAATGTGCGGCCCGGCTCGCTGCCGGCTCCATTACCCGCGCTCCGGCTCGCGTCTCCCCTGCAGGCCTGCGCGGCGAGCCCCACAGAAACACTGGAGGCAGCCGCAGGAGGGGCAGAGGGCCCTTTCTGAGAATTTTCTTAACTAATGACTTACTGGGGAAAAAAAATTATTTTGCCCTCAGACCTACATCTGTTAAAATGCATGAAATCATCGAATATGTCCTGTGGCCTAGATGAATGTACGGGGTGCAGTAAACAAAACCCGGTTCTTGTGGATAGCGCCCTAAAACAAGTATTTTCATTTTTTGTCTTCCTCTCTGTTTCATAGATCCTCACCATTGTTCGTAGTTATTTATCGGAGTGCCGTTATTTCTGTATAGTCAACAGTAGCATATGTATGGGAATGTGGAGTGGAATCATTGGTATTTGGACCACCTCCGAAAATCTGAAGTGTGTTGTCGTAGGGCTTCTGTAATATCCCATGACGCGATGCTTCGGACCTGCGGCAGTTAAGACAAGAATTCCCTCTCTCGGGGGCTGGGGCGAAGCTGGACAGCGTTCTGTCTCCTCCCTGTCTGTGCCTCCCCGTGCTCTTTCTTGCACTCCACTCACGAAGAACACTCTTTTCCTCTCCGAATTCACTGTATTTACCATGTCTCTATTTCTGAATTTCTTTTTTACTTTTATTATTAAATGTATTAAATATTATTTCTCTCCCCAATTCAATCAGATACCCAGTGACCGCAGAGTCTGGGCTAGTGTTTTCTTGGCATGACCCGGAGCACCTCAGCCTACCTCCAGGGCTCTGCTTCTGCTTCTCCTTATAGCTGGGCTCACATTTGCTTCCATTTCAGCAAGTTAAAATCCTACTGATATATAAATAATCCAGTTTACATCCTGTCAACTTCAGAAGGACTTTTTTGATAACTTCAGCTTTTTTTTCTACTTTCTCTGAATTCACCCAAAATATTCCATTTGTCTATATTTTTAAATATATTACTTCTTACTGTATTGAATCCCACAATATGCGCATAGTATAATGCCTGAAAAACAGTATGTCGTCAGGATATATTGTAGATAACTGGAGAAAAATGGTTAGAAAAATGGATGATATATGTTCAGGAAGTAGTTGATTCCGACTTGATTGGACATAACCAGGTGATACCATGAATAGGCTGATGAGAGGTAAAGCATTAAAAAGTATATTTTTTTGTAAGGGTAGTATATGCTATTTTGGAATTTGAAAAAACATAAATAAGAAAATAAATAATACCCTTAATTTCACTTCCCAGTGATAAACACTATTCACATTCACCTTTGGCTGGATTTCCTTTATCTGAAAGTCAATCAAATTATTTTATAAATATTTTATAAAAACACAAAGCCACATATTTTTTAGTTTTCCAGAAGACTCCCTCAGAGTGATATTATAGGGAGTTATAGGGAGGAAGTATCGGTCACCTATTGGGATAAATAATGACTATTATAATTTTTATATATTTGTATGATATCATTTTGTAATTCCAATCATGGAATGCACTGGAAGATGTTTCCATCTGGCCTCCTTTTTGGACAATAGGAAATATATGTGTGCCAATGTGTTTCTGGAGTTTCTGGTTTTCAGCCTAATCTGTGAACTTTGTGGCTGGCTTACAAGGGCTGCCCACTCCGAATTCCTCCTCAAGGCCATGCTGACACAGCTGCGGGGTGGAGGGCGTCCATGCTGGCCTGGCCTCGTAGGCGGGCAAGAGCTGCTGTGAGGCCAGCTGCCAATCTCGAGGAAGAGACTCTGCAGGCAGGGATCATAGCGTTTCCTGTCTCTTTGCCCTTGATTTCAGCCTATGATTTGCCATAGATATATAACTTGGACTTTTCGGGACATTTTTCCCAGTGCCTATGCTAGACCCTCTTTCTCATGCAAATTACAAAGGAGCTATGAGCTCTGCAACAGGAATTGGACCACTGCCACAATTCTCTTAAAATTCATGCTGTTCCAAGGGGGGGGGGAATTTGCCAAATTCTCAACTAATTAAAGTATGTTTTAACTATTACTCCAGAAATGAGAAGACTCTGAAACTCACCATGTTACTTTGTCCAATATCAAAACGACATGCCATCGTCAGCAAAGACCCCAGCAATGTCAGTTTGAAACCACTCATTAGTAAATATGTGGGTGACGTACATAAGCCAATGCATTATTAGATATGCACAACGACTTCGATGAGACCGATTACAGGGGCCTTCATGTCCTCGGCTGCAAGATCAAGTTAATTGTGTTCATTTTGGAGAATTGTTGTGAAATACACATTCAAATGACTAGAGAAAGGGATATTATGAAAGTGTAAAACAATATACAGAAGTAATGAATAAATATTATTGGCTGTGGCACAGTCATGATTCTTTGAGACCTATAGCTCATTTCCCCTCTACATGATACACATCATAATCCTTCACTTGCAAGAAATAATTTTAAAAAAATACTTTTGTAATTCAGAGGATTCACTATGCCCAGCTAATCCGATGGTTCGTCGAGGTTCACTTGTAATATTTTAATTTTGCCAATTTATTGTTACTGGAGAAGAGGCAAATATTAACCAGCTTAAAGTATCAGTTACAAGTATCACAGTGTTTTGCTACACTATAGAAAATCTGCTTTACCCTTAGTTGGTTTGTTATATTCACTGTTTCAAAACTCAATAATCGGAGATTTGCTCTTGATTTTTTTGAAGATGTAGTAGATGAGAAAAGCTTTGCAGAAAGAGAAGATATTTCATATGCCATGAACAACATACATTATAATAGAGGGGGGAAATATATGCTTCTCAACCAAAATGTGATATGGAAGCAAAATTATGTTTGAAAAACTGACACATATAGTATCTAAATCTATTATTTATCATTTGAAATTGCATTGCTTTGGTAATGAAATCATTAAACCATTGTATTCGCCAATATCAATAAAGCACACTTCTCTTCTTAT
Source organism: Ursus americanus (assembly GCF_024610735.1). NCBI lineage: Eukaryota > Metazoa > Chordata > Mammalia > Carnivora > Ursidae > Ursus > Ursus americanus. The sequence continues at coordinate 69,667,943 of NC_142137.1, read as the reverse complement.
AGAAGGAACGTGAGCCTAAAATAGAGATGATAGTGCTTCATCAGCAAGAGTGTGGCCTTGTGATTCTAAAGAAGGAGGCTTAAAGCATACAGGAGTAGGGTGATGGGGCGGGGGAGGGGAAGGAGAGGAGAAGGAGAGGGAGGAAGGAAGAGGGAGGAGGAGAAAAGCTGAGTGGGAGGGATGATGGGAGAGAAGAATCATGAAACACCAGCTGCCCTCGCCCATATGGTATAGTTGCATTCTTCTCAGTTAAAAGACGGATTCGGGCTTCCAGACTCTCGGAGGCTACAGGTGGGAAGGGAGGCAACATGTGTTAGCTTCAGCCTGAACCAAAGAGGAGACAGTGTGAGTAGTGAACACTCCTGGCTCTGTCAGCAGCTGTTCATCTGCTTTCTGGGCTGAGGGTTCAGGGTAGTGATAATGTTAAACATTCAGAGGAGGAAAGAAGCAAGCCCGGGAATATGCTGTAAACAGTATCATCTAGCTGGGATCATTTGCGTCTCTCCTTTAACTGCCATGCAGGAGGGAGAGAGAGAGAGAGAGAGAGAGCACGTGCCCCAGTATGCGGTAGCTTCCCTGTATAGCTGGGACTACCGCATGCCCATAGCTCCCTTCTGCAAGGACAGTGACTGACTTTCATTCCATTCTCAGAACATTATATTATGTGGGAAAAGGACATGACCAGAAAATAGATCCAGTGGAGTGATTTTTCTGTTGTTACAAATTTAATTTCACCATCAGGACTTGAGTTATGGAAAAAGGAAGTGAAACCTAGAACCAGAAAGGCAAGAGATGTCTTACTAAAAGAGACCACAAGAATAGTGATGACACCGTCTTATGAAAGCTTGGCACTATGAAAATAAGGATATAGGACCCAAAATAATTTTTATATGCCCTGTTTAGGTTATCTGTTGCTTAGTAACAAACTACCCCAAAGGTTGACAACTCCAAAAAGCATTTTATAATCTCACAAGTGTGTAGGGTACAGATTTGGGTGGGGCTCTGAGGTGGGCGGGGCTCAGCTGGCAGAGGGGCCCACCTGTGTGACCCCTTGGTGGGTGTCAGCTCACCAAGCTATGGCTGTTGATGGGACCACCTACACGTGGCCTATCTGGGATGGGCAACGTCGGAGTTCAGCACTCCCAGGGAGAGCATTCCAAGAGCCGGGGAAAGGAGGCTGCCTGATTCAGGCCCGGGCTGAGGAACTGGCAGAGACTTACTCCCACGGCTTTCTTCTGAGCAAAGCAGTCTCAGAGTGGGCCCGGGTTTGAGGAGAGGTGACAGGGACCCCCACATCCAAAGGAAGGAATGTATAAGAATCCATGACCATCTTCACTTCTGCCAGAGCTCCTTCCTTTCTGCATGTAAACTCCATGTTTTGTGAATGTAACTAGACCGAATAGCTGCATTTTCTCATTTGTAATTGTTCTTCGCCCATCACCTAGTCTCGGCGTACCTTCCCTGCTTCGTCTCCACTCCAGTCTTTTCTCCAGTGCTGCTGAGTGGATTTCCCATCCTACTCATAACAATGGTTTCTTGCCCCTTCATTTTAGTCATTCAGTTCCCACCACCTGAGCCGACAAAATGCTGCTCAGCCCTTCCTAGCTCCTTCACCTGGATAATTCCTACTTACCCTTCCTTGCTCAGCTTCTCCAAGAAGTCTTCCCTCCAGCCTGTTCCTTATCCCCACCATGCGCCCATCCATCCATCCATCCATCCATCCATCCATCCAATTACCTATTCGACAAGTATTTACTAAGGTACGAGTAGGTGCCGCAGTACCTGCAGGTGATGATAGATTAGCTGGGCAAATTCATTAACCTCAGGAGCTAAGTTGGGGATGTGAATCTCCAGGTAGGGAAGGGCAGTTCTGTGTTTTGGATTCCCAGCCACCTCCGCACATCATCAATCCGCTCAGAGCTCAGGCAGCTCAGGCCACGATTAGCATGCTCTAGCTCCGTGAGACCAGAGTTGCAGTGTATTCATTTTCTTTTGCCAACCACTCAGTGCTCTCCCCTCGCAGACTTTGTGTCAGTGGGAAAATGAGAAAAATTGCCTGGCTCAGTGAAGTCAGAGGGAGGTTTGTTCAGGGTGTTTAATAGCTAGGGTTGGAATTCAATTTTGAATTTTCCTGCTGTGGCGGTTAAATGTGAGGCTTTATATTACCATTTCTCTTTCATTCTTCTCAGCTATATTTTTACTGGAAAATTTTTCCACTGGTCATGAAAGCAACCAAATATAAGAAAATTCAGTATTTTTTTTTTTAAATAGCACCAAGCAAATGGTCTATAAAATATCCTGGTTATAACCCAGAGTGAGGTCTGGTCCTCAGACATAACATCCATTGCCATCTAAGATTTTGGGGATACTTCAAATTCACCATTTTGAACTTTAGTCTAATGAGCACATAATTTGACGTTTGGATGGAACAAAATAATGTCAGCACTAAATGAATAGAGTTCTAAATAACAAGCCACGTTTAAGCCATATTCGTATCATCTAAATGCCTGTCAGTAATAATTTGAAAATTATTAAAACAACAAAGCATGCTGGACAGGGACCATGATGTGTTCCTAAGCCCACACAGGAGATGCCACTGAGAACTAGGGCCACTTGGCAGCAGCATTTGAAAAAGTTTCATGAAGAAAGCCTAATTTCACTTGGAACATACCAATAGGAAGAATTTCAAGGGTGAAGATATCGAGAGGAGCATGTTCTAGATACAGAGAAATGCATGAGCAAAGCAAGATTGGGAAACAAGAAGGTGTTAAGAGGCGCTGAGGTCTAGGCAAGGCACTAGCAAGAAATCAGTCTTGGAAAGGAGAGTGGGTACCATGCTGAGATAGAGTCAGATCTCAAACGGACAAGTTTGTTTTTAGTTTAGAAAGGGATGGGATGCCACTGAAGTTATTGAGAAAACATGGATGTGTTTACAGCTGTGATTGAGAAAGATTAATCTTTCAGTCATCTGGAGTCTGAATTACAGTTAAGCAGCACAGTTACCAGAATCCTGGCTTAGCGTTCTAGGAAAGAGGTAGGGGCCGTTGAATAGGAACAGTGACCAACCAGTAGAAGGGAGGGGGACATACAGGAAAGTCATTGCTGGCAGTGGCCATAAAATGATTTCCAACCAGCCGATGGTGAGGAGGATTGACAGGGTGAGTTGTGCAGTTAATGAATAAGGGCATAAGGGCAGTGTCACAGATGTCTCCAAAGTTGAGAACATTCCATCTGAGAGCTTGCGAGGAGCCCCTCCATTGAAAGCATAGATTCAGCTGGGTCAGGTGTGGAAGCAACAATATGGCTTTTGACTCAGTGTTTTCTTCACTCACAAATAATTCACTGTGTTCTTCTTTGTGCCAAACAGTGCACTAAAAAGTTTGGCAATGCAGAGATGACTTACCTAGTTCTTTCTAAGAGAGCAGGGCCAGGTTTGAGGAGAAAGGCATGAGGTATCATGAGCCAGGCTCAGAATCAGCACAACAGCGGAATCAGAAAGACGCAGCTCCTTTAAACTCCAGATCATTATTTCTTGCTCACCCTGTGACCCTGATTAGTCACAATCATGACCGTCACTATACATTTTTTGAGTTATTCTCTGCCAAGCACCGAGCTGTGTGTGTCAAAGATATTTTACTATTTAGCCCTCACAGAGCCTCTGAGGTAGATACTGCGGACTAGTATGTATTTCACAAATGGAAACTGAGGCTCAGGTAAGATGAGGAATCTGCCCAAGGTCCCCCAAGGGGTAAGCCCCTACTCCTTCCACAGGGAAGCAGAGGTAATATAGCAAGGATGCAGAGAGTGTGTGGGATTTAAGCTGGAAATCTATTTTAAACCATACCCTCTTTATTATCAACATAATGAATCTTTAAGATATTTTGTTTCCTGATGAGAACAAAGGCGACTGGTCGACATGGGATAGAAACCAATGACCAAACCTCATAAGTTGTGTGCTTTAACTGGCTAAGCCAATCATTGATGTGTTAATACAGTTTCGTACTAGCTCTACTTTCAAGTTCCGCAGTCAAGTCCTGATGATTGGGATTCTCTATGCTTTGGTTTGACAGAGCTTACTGAAAGCAGCTTTTAACATAATACTCTAAAGAGGAATATAGAAATATCCCTTTTATTAAGCACATTGAAAACAAAAGGTTGGTTTCTGCTACCGGATACATTCTTCAGAGCCATAAACTAATGGCCAGTTTCACTAAATTACCATTATTTTAAGGATATTAAGATACAAGCACAGAGGGAAAAATGAAGATTTCTAATAACAGCATTGGGGACAGTTTGCCTGATTTCAAACATTGGCAAATCTGCTCCTTCATATAGTTAGGGATCATCCAAAGAGCCCATTGAGATATATTGAGAATTTGTAAACCATCCGCTTCCAAGAAGACCGCACAGGCCTATTTGTAAGAAGCCTACCTAAGTACTAAACGAGGGCATCGCTCTTAAAAGCCTGCAGTGGAGTGAAGCTCTCAGGGTTTAACAGTGCTCTTAACCTGCATATTTGCTTTTCTTGAACCAGCAAATTCTCTCTACCAAGAGCTACAATTAGCTCTAACTGCTTTCTCTCTGGGTGGTTCCTACACTTTAAGTCTTCTACCTCCGAAAAGCCTAGATTATGTCAGAGTAAAGGTAACGTTTGTCTCTCGCCCTGTGGCTGCACTTGCATTTCCCAAAGCCATCATGTAGTCTGGAGTTCTTGCAAGTTCTGTGGGATGTTTCAGTCTTACGTGTTGGACAGGGGGCTGAAGTTTAGAGGACATGCTGAGAACAAACTTTCCATAGCTTCTGAAGAATTACTCCAGCTTGTAAGACCTCAGCGCCTTGCGCTTAGGAGAATAGGTATCCGGGAAAATAACCCTAGTTCTTCTCTCTGATATTTGATATTCAGTCCTACACAGAGCAATAGGAGATTCGAGGAAGTAAACAGTAACTGGCAGTACTCACTTGTATCTTAGTTTTCACCTCTCATTACAAAAAGTGCTTTTTAGCTTAAAAAGAAAAGGCACTTTTATGGGAAGATTGTTTTGAACAGCTCAAGCTGTGCCTAGTTTTTTCTCGGGGCATCTATGAACTCCGTTGTGATACGCTCAACAAAAGAGAAACCACAAAGCCAATGCTGAGATGTGGTCCTCCTGGGGCCACCACCATCCCACCCTCTCCCCTTGTTCTGAACCATGGCTGAGTTCTGACTCGGCGTAGCCATAAAACTCTCCTGGTAGCATTTTAGAGGCTTTTAAAAGAATGCCCCTCATAATATGTTCTATTACAGTGGTGATTGTTATTGTTGTTATTTCTTACTTTGTAGCAAGAGTGAAGTCTCCCTGGGGATATATTGAGAATGGATTGAGAGTACCAACCATAGATCATGGTCGGCTACTTCATTTCCCGCCATAAAGGCAAGTTTTGCTTGCTGTCTGGTATCCTGGTTGGAGATGTTCTCCTCTGGAAGAAGTGATTGTTCTAAGACCCCGGAGGCAGGGAAATGGGGAATGCAACTGAGTTGGCTGTGAGATAGCATTATGGGACATAAGCTCTACTTAAGAGCTAACATGATAATTTGCCTATTGACTTGGAGATCCATTTACTGGGATTTAGAATTCTGTTTCCCAAATGAATCCTCAGTGCTTGGAATAGAGTCAAACAGGCTTTTCAGGGTAAATCCTTGACAGGGGATTATGTTCATGGAACAAACAGCTGGAGGAAAGTGGACAGTTCTTTGGATCCGTCTGCCTGTCTCTGTTAGGACCACTTTGAAGCTGAGGTATCATTGACCTTCCCGTAGCATCCCCTCTGAGTTATACCTTCTTTTTTTTTTTTTAATGTTTTTTTATTATATTATGTTAGTCACCATACAGTACATCCCCGGTTTCTGGTGTAAAGTTCGATGATTCATTAGTTGCATAGAACACCCAGTGCACCATGCAATATTCCTTCTGGAAGCTCTTCATCACCAGCATGTGAGTCTCCGACTCAGCGCACTTTCCTCACGGGTAACGTAAATTAAATTGCTGTTTTTAAACATCATTTTAAGTCAGTCTTGCCTAAAACAAAGCTATCATTTGATTATATATTTTTGCCACATTTAAGAGTATTTAGTAATAAATATGTAAGTGTCCCTATTTTCCTGGATCACCTACTTGTAGCAATACAATTAGCATATGCTGTATTTTTATTTCTAAGTTACTGTGGCACAAATGATTCCTAGACTCATTGGAAATAGTTTCTTGGAGTTTTCCAGGGCTCTGCCGCATGTACACTCAAGACCAAATGTGGTAGGTTCTTTCATCCCAGACTTCTCGTCTGGTCATCATCCTGTGGCCTCTGCCTCTGAAGATTGTAACCTCTACTCTTTGGGGGCATCGTTGTGTTTATACTGGTAACCAGCTCAGACACCTCAACTTGGGCATTGGTGATGGACACTGCTTCCCAATTTTCTCCCATTGTAGCTAAGAGAAGCCAAGTTAACTTTTACCAGACTTGCTGGAATGCTTAGACAACAGAAGTAATATAGGAAAAATAACTAATAGCTGCTTCTAGAAGCGTCTCATAACTGCCACATCTCACCTCTTCTCAGAATCATTGCCAAATTCAGGCTGGTCTTCAGGGCTGGTAGATCTGTCCAGCCGTCTCTATGGGCATCTCTAAACACCTCTTCTCCTCCCGGAACCCAGGCCCCAGTTCTCCCCTTGTCCCAAAGGATGGGGGCTTTCTCTCTTCCCTCTGCAGAGGTCAACCTCACTTGAGAATAACCCATTTATTTCCATTACTAATAAACAGCAGCTTTTTTTTACACAAAGAAACCTTAGCTTGCAAAGCCTGGGTAAAACAGATATCCCAGTGGAAGACAACATGGTTGGTACACTCATATGATTACTTATTTGAGAGCCAGAGGCTACACTTTCCAGGCCCCCTCATGTAGGTGGGATCAAGTAACAAGTTGAAATGTGAGAAGTGTTCCCTCTCTTCTCTAGCCAGTGCAATAGGAAGCAGGTGTGCTTTGTCCAAACTTCCTGCTCCTTTCCATTGGCTGGAAGCAGAACACTGAAAACCCAGGGGTACATTAGTTCACAAGATCCAAGGAGCTTGGGTCCCTGAATCTCTTTGGGAAGGAACACCACCAGATGACCAGAAGATTGTAGGGCCAAGTTGGAGGAATAAGACAAAACATTTCTAGTTGACTCTTTAACAATGTGGGTCTGAACTGTGTGGGTCCACTTATACATGGATTTTTTTTTTTTTTTTGTAGATAATACTACAGAACTGTAAATGTATTTTATCTTCCTTATTTTTTATTAACATTGTATTTTCTCTATCTTACTCTATTGTAATAATATGATATGTAACACATATACAGAATATGTGTTAATCAACTATTTTTGTTATCGGCAAGGCATCTATCCAGTCAACAGTAGATTAGTAGTAGTTAGGGTCTGGGGGGTCAAAAGTTATGCATGGATTTTCAGTTGTGTGGGGGTTTGTCACCCTTAACCTTGTGTTCTTCAGGGGCCAACTGTGTATCATAAGGAACTGAAGTTGTACTGTTTTTTTTTGTTTTGTTTTGTTTTTGTTAGACTTGTTAGTGTGAGTAGAACTAATTCAGTCTGAAATATCTTCATCTGGAACTTTCCTTCCATTCAGGGCATTTGAAAAAACACAGTGTAGGTATTTGCTTTATATCGGTATAACTTAAGAGCACCCCCTATAGTGGTCTTGTGCAGAAAAGAAAAGCAAAAAATAAACATAAAATAAAATAAATCCAGGAATCTCCCCCAAGGATAAATTATAATTTTCATTATAGAATGCAGAAACTCTTCTTCTGCAAGTATTCCAGCTTCAAGAGTCCAGGGTCTCTTTATGCACATAACCTTATTTAACTTATTAAATTAACACTAAATCCTTCTTTGCTCAATTTTACTTTGAGTTAAATTATCTATTTATTCATTGTCTTTTAAAAAATGATCTCTTTTCCCCAAACATCTTGAGATTTTTTTCCCCTAAACATTCTCAATACTTGACCTTTGTCTCAGTTGTGGAACCCCAAAGCCCACAATGTTTGGAAGCTCTGTATCATTTACCAAATGCAATCGGATGCCAAACCCCAGGCTGCCATGTGCAGACTGGTGTCTGAGATGGACTCAGCTCTCCTGCAGCCCAGAGGAAAAGAAGAAAGTGGCCCAGTAAGATGCGATTGGCAGTGAGAAAGAGGCACTCTTTCAGGAATAAATCTGATGTTGAGAAATGTTATATTAGAAAGAAATCCTTTTTAAAAGACAGGAAGTAAGATAAGAACAGTCTCAGAATACTGTAAAATGGGAACTGATTTTCATAGGGCTCGGATGAATAAATCATCTCATTGCTTTATAGTCACACAAGGGAGATGACAGGATAATAGAATTTGGGAGCTGGAGAGCTGGTGTGAGAATGTTCTGGCCCCTGGGTCTAGCGAGAAGCCCCAGGACCCAGCTGCTGTTCAGGTACATGTCAGTTCAAATATATATTGATTTATTAAATGTATGATTTGGGGAAGGAGGTCTTACAAAGCTTACTACATTCTACTTTAGGCTTCTTAGCATTGAAAAATATAAATCCTTTAAAAAGACCTTTTAAAGAAGTTAAAGATAATTGGAGGTTGCGATTTCATTACCCCATATTCTCCAAAGCCTTTTGTACTATTTCTTTAATAAAGTTCTGAATAGAGAAGTTTTCTTTTAATGAATGCATTTTCTCAGCACGATTTTTAAAAACTGTCTTACAGTTTGACTTTCTTCCTTTTGATGTACAGTTGAATTTAACACATGTATAAATTAGTGTGACTATCACCATAACCAGGCCTCAGAACTCTTCTCTCGCCTGAAATCCATGGTGCTGTCCCTTTATGGTCCTCCCCTGTCACGCCCTAACTGCTGGCACCCACTCATCTGATCTCCCTCACTGTAGTTGTCTCTTTGAGAACGTCGTGTACATGGAAACGTATACTAGGGAACCTTGAAGACTTGCTGCTTGTACTCCCCTGTAATGCCTTTGAGATGCGTGGCGTTGCACCAACGCGTCGCTGGTCCCTCCCCTGGCTCAGGAGTGTTCGTGGTGTACTTATCCCATCGTGTCTGACCACTTACTGAAAGACACGTAGTTTGTGTCTGGTTTGTGGCAATGATGAATCAGAACTGCTTCAAGAATTCATAAGCAGGTTTCTGAGTGAACGTAGGTCTCCTTGTCTCTCTTTCTAGAATGTGGTCCTCCTTTTTTGTTTTTTTTTTTTCTTAAGATTTTATTTATTTACTTGCAAGAGACTCAGAGCAGAAGCAGAGGGAGGGGCAGAGGGAGAGGGAGAATCAGGCTCTGTGCCCAGCAGGGAGCTGGACCTGGAGCTTCATCCCAGGACCCTGGGATCATGACCTGAGGGGTTAACCCAGGGACTTAACGCACTGAGCCACCCAAGCGCCCCCAGAATTTGGTCCTTTTGTCCGTCCTTTCATTTTGAAATTTTCTTCTGAGACATTCAAATATCATGCTTCTTTAAGTCATTGATTTCATGGTTGCTTTTTTCTTCTTTGTACCTAGTAATATAATTTTTAAAAATTTTTCACACTTCTTTTATTTCTATTTTTTTTTCTTGCCAGTCTTATCTTCAAGTGCAGTTTTTATGCAAATAAGCTTGAAGTTTGGGTAATTGTGTTTAAACTCAGACCCGTGGGTAAGGATGTGAGTTTTTATCCACCCAAGGTCAACTTCAGAGGCAGGCACAGAGTAAGATGTGAACTGTAATCGGCCATGTTTGGGGATTTGCCAGTAGATAATCTGAAGAAGGAAATCATCTCGAAGCTGTCCAGGAGGCCTTGAGAGTTGTAACAAGAATGGGTTGTAAGTGGGCTCTGCCGTTCAGCTCTCACACAGTCGTAGCTGAGGAAGTTAATTCACAGAAATAATGCCCCCAAATGGAAGGACCGCAATGTTGGTTGCCTACTGAATCATGAATCAGTATTTGAATCACAGTCACTAAGTAGGCGATGAATTTTCTTGAAATTAAAGTAATAAGTTTTTTTTTCATTAACATCAAGCAATTTCAGAAGGTGGGTCACTATTGCATTTTTGACTGAATAGGTTCAAATTCACTGAAACACTTATTTTGAATAATTTTAAAATGGAGAACCCACTTTATTTGCAAGCATTTTTGAGTATGCAGATGTGTTTTCAAAACACAATTATTTTTAAAAAACAAAATCATAAAAGAAATTATTTCCAAACACCTTTTTCAAAGCATCCTCTTCAAAGCCCAAGTTCCTTCAAAAGGGGGCAGGGAGTCTTTTGTGCTTGGTAAAAATTACATCTACTCTAAGGTACAGAAAACTTTTTATTTTTTTCTAAAATATCTGCTAGGCTGCATTTCTACTAATAGCCATGTGATATCGCAGAAGTCAGGCCAGCAACTATCCCATGTGGCTCTATTAGGTAAACTTTCTAAAGATTCCCCTTTCCACGGTGCTGCTGTCTTCTGGACTTTTTTTTTTTTTAATAGAGATATGCGAATTTACAAAGTATGAATCATAGAAATGGTGCTTCATAAAATTGTTTAGCACATCACTATACAATCACACATGATGACCTTGAAAAGGCCAGCAAATTTATTAAAAGGAAAGTGAGTAACTTGAGTTTCACGATACTTTTAAGGTTTGTACTGAGTTCAACAGTGAAACTGTGAGGTGCAAATAATGTTCACGGTTACTCCCTATTTCATTCAAATCAATGGAGAAAAGTCTGTCACATTATAGGAGTCTCGTTTTTATCGAATTATCTATGTCAGTGACACCTACGACACCTTTTACATCTGGCTTCAGCTTTTTTACTGAAGTCTTACATATAAACCATGTGATAAATGCATTCTCTTCTCATTGCTTCCTCTGTAATCACTGTGCTCAAATCTTTTTCTCTAAAGCAGAGAAACCTGTAGTGGTACAGTCACCCATCATGGCCATCAAATATTTTCTAATCCACGAAACTGTTTATATTAAGAGTGCATCTTTTACAATAAAACTGAATAAGTTAAAATTAACAATTTTGTAAAATCGTTTACAAAAATAAGTTTTCCACCACCCGCATTATTGGAAGAGAATATAAAAAATTCTACAAACTGTAGTATATAAACTATATCCAACGTAGCAGCAGACCTTCGATACTATATCCATTCCGATACCTGCTTCTTAAAATCTTTAATGATACTTTCCATACCTCGTTCGAGAATACATTTTGACAAATGCATTCCAGTCTACTGCCGTGTCCTTTTCTGTGTATGATTTCAACCAATTTTGTTGCAGTGGGAAGAAACATCCTCTAAAGTTGACAGCTTTTCTTTCACTCTTAAGGAACAAACAACAACAACAACAAAATAAAAACAACAAAAACCTCAAAAGAGACTTCTACATCACTATTGTTAAAATTCTGGGAAAGTTTTAAAATACTGAGATAAATGTCAGTACAGGTAGATGGTTTAAAACTTTGTAGAAGTTTCTTTTCATGTTCTGAATGCCTTGCTTTTAAAAGTCTTGCTAGTGATAATGGCTTTATCCAGTTATTAGCTGAAATCCCCTTAGAGAGATGCGTATTTTAAGGACAGTGGATGTAAATGTGTATTCAAATAATCATCATTTTATTGATCATTTCAAGTTGAAAATTGTAATTCTTATCACTATTTTTACCTCAAAATGTGATACAGGAATAGAACATGGTGACTAAGAAATAGCTCTCTCATTTCCGTGCTGCTTAATTGTGTTTATATTATTAGGATTCTTTTAGTTTTTACAGTTTCTTTGCAGAAAACACTTAAAAGCAGTTGTTTTGGGAAAATTCATTCAGTGAAGCCCAGAGAACATATTTCAGTCAATCCTACAAGTGGAAACCAGTGTTATAAATTGCAACAGTTGGAAAGGAAACAGATTTCCACCGATGGAGGCACACTGCCAGCTCCGTGTGAGATGGAAACCCGTTCTCTCACCAGAGAACGTGGCTCTCTGCACATCATGAGGGACATATGGTCGGAATGAGGGCACCGGTGTCCGTCTATATGGCTGAATAATTGTAATTCGTAATTTCATCTCACTTTCAAAATTTAAAAATTATATAAGTAGATATATATGTGTGTATGTGACATGCCAGCAACTTAGTTTAGAGAATGTCAAGTCTACAGGACAGAGGGATACAAAAAAATTCACAAGGATACTACACTGGGGTATGAGCACATAGCAGTACATAATCAGAGGACTAAGAGCTTAACTGTCCTTATCCCAGAATAGACAACTAAACCAAGTAGTGAAACCTCCTTCATCTGCTCTGTGCATCCAAGGAGAAGCCCATCTCCATCTCCATAGTTGAGATAAACACTTCCCATACTGCCATGTGCAATGAATGGCTCTGCCATCTCGACGAATGCAAGTGCAGATTCTGTAGGTTGATAACGGGGCCTGTGAGTATTCATTTCTAATAAGCTTCTAGTTAATGCTGATGTAGCTGGTCTGTTGTCACATTTATGAATGAAAAAAGTTTAGACGAGAGGTCTGTAAACCATGCTTGTTGCTTGTGTAAATAAAGTTTTATTGGAACACAGTCAACCCATTAATTTATACATTATCTAGGGTTTCATTCCCTGCTGCAGTGGCTGAGATGAGTAGTTGCAACAGAGAGCCTGTAACCTGCAAAATCTAAAATATTTATTCTCTGACCCTTACATAAAAGGTTTGCTGACCCCTTGCTTACGTAATAAACGTATGTTTCTTATAAAAATACACACATGGATAACCGTCCATCTAGATTCATGTGAATACTGCAAGTTCAGAGAAAGTGCAGGAGCTAATTTCATCACATCACTCAGTGAGCTAAATAGTTAAGAGTATTCACTTGTGAGCAGATATGCTCTTTCAATGAGATCAGGAATTACAGAAAGGACAGTAAAAATAAATTACTTGAAAAAAGAATCGCTGTTCATATTGAAATCATACAGTGAAAAGATAGCCCGCATCAAAAGTTGCATATCCAGCATTTTAAGGTAACAAAAGGTAAGGTGAAGGTGTGTGACATTTGAGTTGAATTATATTAAATACACAAGAGTTGGGTTTAATACCTTTCTCTAGCTAAATATGCCACAGTAGAATTTTAAAATGAAACTAAGCTACAAAGTGAAACTCAGCTCATAGCAGTGGTCTGCTGGGTATTATCATAGGTTCTGAATTTCATTTTCATGCTATATAAACTGATAGGCATACTTGACTGGTGAAATTAGTTGACAGGAAGCATCTTCACAATAATTACTACATTAGAAACATTCCATTGCACCTCAAAACATGAGCATTTTCTATCATCATTGTGCACTTCATGAAACTCTAAAATATGTTAGGTAACGTATGATACCATCAGTCCATTGTGAAAAATATCCTGACCTGGCACAAAATCAAGAGTCAGATGCTCAATGGACTGAGCCACCAGGGCGCCCCTAAATATTAAAATTTAGTTGTCTATTTTTCTTTGGATGGATGGGTGCATGGGTAGGTGGTAGGTGGGTAGATAGATAGAATGTTAGGTGGATAGATAGATATCATAATGCACAATTTAAAGTATTATGAATAACTACCCACAGTTATTTCATTATTCAGTCTTATTCATCAATGGTCACATAATTTTGCTTTAGTACAGAAATGAGAAAATAGCTATAACACACTTGACTTTAGTGTCTACACTTTCTCCCATAGTAAGTAAAACTTGAGAAGCCCAAGGCTGACCTTTATTTGATATAATCCCCAAATGCAGAATTCCCCTCAAACGGGGATACAGAGGAAGAGTTGACTGCAGTGGGAAGTGCGTGAGCTCATTCTGGAGAACCGCCTTTCCTGCAGGGACGCCGGAAGAAGGCTGCTGCCTTGGGAAGCCCAGTGGCTTTCCTGCCTCTCCAGAGGGAGAGAGGGCCACCCTGCCTGCCCTACTCTGAGCCCCCTCGCCCCGTGCCAGCATGCTCAGCGTGTTCATGGACTTTAATATCAGAAACTACATCCTTTCACATAGTGAAAAAATGCCAATCCGAGAATACAGAATACAAAATAACAAGCATTAGGGAAGTAAAGGACAGTGTATAATCCTGTTCTTCTTCGTGTAACTAGAGGTGTTGAGGTGCCGCTCCAAAGCACAGGGCTAGGCGTCTTTGGTTTGGTTTTGTGTGTGTCTTATATTTACATTTGTTGTTCCATTCTAGAATGAAGCAATTAAGAAGGCCTTCTATAGCTATTCTAGAGAATATGTTTACTGTATGGGTGACCATCTGCCCACCAACCGTGTTCACGTATTTGAACAGGGAGGGTAGAGTGGGCGATTGTATGGATTTTAGATTCCCAGCCCTGCATCCCAGCATGCCCGTACCCCCTGGCCAGCTGCCCTACTCCTCAACATCAGGAAAGAAAACACTTAGGCCAGGTGTTCCAGAACATCTTAACTTGTGAGAAAGTGGATAAGCTGTCTCAAACAAAGGAGCAATGACTTTCATATTGTCTGTTTTTAGACAATGACCTTTCGAGTCTCAATTTCTTTATCTGTACAGAGGGATTAATATTCTTGGTCCTTCCCACGGGTCCCTCCCATGGCATTGGGAGGCCCTGCCTGCTGTATCCTGTGAGGTATCACCTTAAATTTTACTGAATCCCAGTTTTCTAGGCGACAACAAAGTATCACTTTCCACTTTGTAACTTGTTGGTCATTAGATACTCATGGACCTTAATAAAGTTTGGTAGAGCTCTTCCCTTTTGGCCTTGCCTCTTCTGTAATGTGGGAGTGACCCATATTTGCGGTTGAAATCAGGGGATCTGGGCATTTGCTAAACCGCTCCATGCTCCCTCTGGGCAGCACTGGGCAGCCTGACCTCTTCCCCTGTGTTAGGATCTCATTTTTCTGATGCTTGCAATTCACACAAATTTCCCCCTCTCTGTGCCGCCTGTTTCACCAAAACAAGGGGGGAAAGCCCTTCCCGCTGCTCTAAACATAGCACGGTTACCACGCCAGGCTGTATTGGATTCCGGGATCCATGTCTGTGTTCCCCGGCTGTCTGACTGCCGGTGCTCCCTGATAGGGCACTTCCAGGACACCACCTGTGCTCCCCGACATCTGTTTTCCAGGGAAACTTGCTTCAAGTTCTTCCAGGAATTGTGTGGGAACTCTGATCACGGGGAAGAGGGAAGAAGATACGCAGCAGTATGGAGAAGGCCCTTCTTTCTATTCTTCATGTGTCTTAAAGGAGCAGCTTAGAGGTTCTGCTTTTACCTGAAAACATTGGTTGAAGTGTGATGTTTAGGATTAAAATAACAGCCACAAACAACTCGTTCGCTCTTCTCAAAGTTCTACTTGAAGTCGTCGGTCAGGTGTTCAGTAGGGGAATGGTGGCAGAGGCTTAGCAAACTTGAGCGTCATGGCTAAGTCTAAAGTCCGAGGACGGTCTACGTCTGGTACTGTTTCAGAACAACGGATCCTGCCCCTTTCGTCTGCCATGCACCAGGCTGTGAGGACCCCCCACCCCTCCTGTGAGCTGGCACTCTGACCCAGGCTGTGTGGCTGTGGCCACACTCTTTTTGAGGACAGATATTAAGCTAGTGCTCTGGTATCCCACTTGCAGAGATGAGTACCATAATACCAGTATCATGTGGGTAAATAAAATAGAGATTCAGAGATGTGCAAATGTCTGCTTGTCTAAATTACCCATGTACTCACATTTCTGAAATGAAGACAAGCATATGTTAATAACAGGTTGAATACACTACAAAGAATATGATCTTTGGCTATGAGAGAATATGAGAAAACATTATCTCACATTGTTACAGAGCTTTACATTCATGCTTTTATACTTAAAAATATAATTTTGGAAAGATGGCCAGAAATGCTAATTTTTATAATATATCTTAGCACATGTTACCTAACAAAGAAAAACGTGTGTACCATATACATATGCCATGTGGCAGAAGGGATTTTTCTGTCATGAATGATTTTTTCTTGGAAAATATAAAATATTGCAATGCATTGTCTATTAGCATTTTTAATAGGGTATTTTAAAGATAGCGACATCTACATATAGCACCCCATGAATATGTTCTTCTAAAATTAAACACGAGAAGAGTACAAACATGATACATTTGAATCCCAAGCTACTGTTTGTACTGTATGTAGTATCAGACTCAAAGCCTCTCTCCTGAAGTACAATATATTTTGACAGAATTCCCTTTATTCTGTGCATATGCCTAAAATGTAAAAAACAGAAGAAAATGGCATGCCGTTGCTAAGTGGATATCCTGCAGATTTGAAACAGAAAAGCTTTAAAAAACACTGTAATTATGTAAAATGATGTGATTTTACTTTGGTTATCTAAAATAAAAATTAGAAGGTTGAAAATGAAAATGACTTTATAATGATCGTTTTCAAAGTATGTTCTCAGAGCAGCTGGTTTGTAACTTTGAGGAAGTAACTGCCTTGCCCTTTCTCAAAAACCCTTTCACACCACCGGGGCAGGAAACACCGACCCTCAATTTCATGACAGTGTTGGAAAAACCATGCAAGATATTCCTGGCATGGCTACTTCCAGCCCCATTATTGACGTTTGTCTGCTCGGAGTAGCGATCCAGTGCTAGTATTATCAGTCATTCAATGCACGTCTGACTCCCTGGCGACAAGAACATTTTTTTGGTCTGTTGTAAAATAGGCCGGTTGATTAGCAGTAGTTCCGTTCTTGGCCTAGCGAAGAATCGCTAGGGAGCTTTGGGTAATACAGAATCTAGAGAGAACTCCAGTGGTATGCGTTTGGTTAGGTCTGGGGTGGATTGTAGGATTGTGTACTTTAAACATATCCCCAGGAGGAGAAGAGAACATTTTAAGTGGAGGTGAGGATATGGAGCAATTGGAACTCGGAGAAGTTTGGAGCTATGGGGACGTGTAAATTGATACAACAAATGTGCGTATCTATCCACCAGAGCTGAACATAAGCATACCTACCACTCTTCAGTTTCACTCATAACTATATACCCAGTAGAAATGCATCTGTGTCTTCACCAAAGATGCACACGAATGTTCATAGCAGCGCCATTCAAAATAATCAAAGAGTGCAGACTACTTAGCTATGTCTAGCAATAGGGGGGTAGAGATATAAAATATAGTGTATTTATCCTTTAGTATTCTAGACAGCAAGGCCAGCTTTGTGGGTGATCTAGGAGTTGCATATGGCCCCGCTCCACAAGGGCCCTGTGCTGAGTTCAGTGCTCTACTTTTACCTTCTAATTTTCGAACAGGGGACCTGCATTTTCATTTTGCATAGGATCCTGCAAATTAGGGATCTGAGTCTACTGCTTAGTAAATTTCACTCAGTGTTGCATGAGAAGAGTTAAACAACAACAACAAAAATAATACATACTGTATGATTCCAAAAAGAGGGAAAAATGGGAGTGCCTGGGTGGCTCAGTGGATTAAGCGTCTGCCTTCGGCTCAGGTCGTGATTTTGGGGTCCTGGGATCAAGCCCGTCATCAGGCTCCCCGCTCAGCAGGAAGTCCGTTTCTCCCTCTCTCTCTGCCCCTCCACTGTCCCCACCCCTGCTCATGCTTGCTCTCTCTCTTTCTCAAATAAATAAAAGCTTTAAATAAATAAGTAAACAAATAAATAGGGAAAAATTAAACGATAGTGTTGGAAATCAGGATAGTGGTTAGCTTTGAGGAGGTGAGGGGGGTGAGGTCCATGAAAACATTTGACACTCTCCCTGGCACATTGTATACTATCAATTATTAATAGTTATTAATAATTCATTGCTTCTTTCTTACTGCCTTTTCTTCACAGGACAGAAGAATTTCTAAATAGTTGCACTGATATCTTTCCTATGCAATTAATATAAAATATTGATAGCCCTCTGATCATGAAACATTTAAAATATTCGTATTTTGGTAGAGGAGTAAATAAATCATGTTAAATTTATGCTGGTAGTTCTGATTCATGCCAACAAAAGGAAACAGTGGCATGAATAATTCTAAAAAGAGGAACGTGAGATAATTATGTTAAGTGTATTTGATTTGGGAATGCATGAGATGATACTATGGCAAAATTTATCCAGCTTTGTTTGGTGTGGCTGCTACTGAATTAGCTCACGTCTAACTGAAGATAAAGTTAAAGGACATAAAATGCGATCACCTCCTTTTCTTTGTAAGCTGCAGCACTTAGAATCCGTATCACTCATCATGGACTGGGCTGTGGTGGGCTTTCTATACCACCATTTTGTCCATGTCACTTGTCCTCCCAGTTGTATTGCGGGCACCCGGAGGACAGGCCAGTAACTTCACATTAGGATACATTCTTTCCTTCCTCTCACCCCCATGTTATACCTGTTGGTATTTTGTTTCATTTTGTTTCTATACAATAAACAATGTATATTTGTTTACTGGTTGAGTAAAGAGGGAAGAAAAAAGACAGTAAAATGGGTCTGAAGTCTTCTGAAATCAATTAATAAACGGAATTAAACCTTTACAGGTTTATCTGACTCAGAACAGCTGGGTCGTCCTGGCACATTAACCATTTGAAGGACTGCCCAAACCTCTACCATTCATAGAAGCCTTCTTTGGAGCTCCCCTGTGTGCTAGAATCATGGTCTGCCCCGAGAAGAAGACAGTAAATGTGCTGGCAGGAAAATGAGATGTGGCTGATGGCTGAGGAGCTTTCTCGATGTGGGGATCCACAGGGCGGGGAGCCTGAGCAGGCAAAGCAAAGAGGGAGAAGTCAGAGATGGGCTCAGGTGTTGCCAGTGGGTCTTCTGTAGTCCTCTTGACAGAAACAGCAAAATCTGGTTTGAAGTAGCGTTAAGAAGGCTTCTGGGTGGGGCGCCTGGGTGGCTCAGCCGGTAGGTGTCAGCCTTCACCTCAGGTCATCATCCTAGGGTCCTGGGATCGAGCCCCGCATTGGGCTCCCTGCTCGGCAGGAAGCCTGCTTCTCCCTCGCACACTCCCCTTGCTTGTGTTCCCTCTCTCGCTGTCTCTCTCTGTCAAATAAATTTTAAAAATAATAAAAATAAAAAGAAGGCTTCTGGGTGGCGCATCTAGTTCTGGGTATGTTCAAGTTAAACCGATCAATGTTATTAAGGAATATATTGTTCAAGGGGCTAACTTATCCTGGGCTTCATTGTCATCAATAGATACGGCACAGGTGCTCTTAGGAACATGAATATATGTTGGCCATAAACCCTTCCCTTTATTTTTCAAAAATATTTTCTGTTTTGTTGCAAGTTCTGCTTTAGAAAAGTGTAAAAATGTGGTTCAGTCCCACAGTGAACTCCACATTATTATTTATAGATCATTTATTATGCCATTTATAGGGTATGTGAATCCTGGACAATACAATTTTTAGAAAATGTAATTGTAATTATATTACACTATAAAATACAGCACATCAGCCATGAAAGTCTAAATCCGTAGGACTCTGGTACCTGCTACAGGGCCCAACCCTGCCAAATGCTTTTGAGGACAGCAAGAGGTAGGCTATATGCATCCAAATATTTTTTTTTTCTCCTTGTAATTGGACTTCTCTGCTGAATAATTTATATTCTACTTTGATTTTATATTTCTTAGTTTTTCAAAATGTATGCTTGTTGATGATATGCTATAAATCATTGGCGGTCTTAAAGGTTGTGCTTTTCTGCAAATGCCCTGTGCTTAAAGGTAAATTAGAGAAAAGTATTCATTGTCAATTATAGTAATCACCTCCTATGTTAAGAGCTTACCTCTTATAATTGTATGTGATTGAAGTAAAACAATAAACAGGTAGTGAGTTATACAAAGGAAAAGCAAAAAGCCATAAACATAAGGATGAAATAATCTTCATGGTAAAAACAATCTTAGAAATTTTATAAGCCATTTCCATTTGCAACAGAAAATGGAATTGAAGAAATTTTAGTATTTTCTCCAAGACTACTAGTAGGTTACAGATAAACTGACACTGGAACCTAGTTCTTCTGGCTCTAATTTGTACCTCTCATTGCAGTTCCAGACAACTTACAGTGCCAACCGTTTTTCTGTTTCTGTAATTAAGCTAAATAGACATCCTCGTCACCACCTTTTTCTTTTATTCACATCATAATCTTTACACTCATTTAAAGATTAACTTTCCCATGACCTTGTTATAGATAGAAGTTGGTACCTTATGGCCTTAACTGTTTTTGTAAAGTCCATGCGATTTTACATATGTAAAAGGTTCTATTTAAAAAATAAATAAAACATGATATGATAGTATATGAAATTAACTTTTCAGTGCCCATAAATCTTTGCTGGAATACAGCCACGCCCATCTGTTTATGGATTGCCAATGGCTGCTTCTGAGCTACAATACTAACATTGAGTAGTTGCCACAGAGAGACTGTATGGCCCTCAGACCTTAAGATATTTACTATCTGGTCCTTTCAAGACATTTTACAGAAAAAAAAAATGAAAATACTACATCAGGATAAAAAACAGATGTTTTCAAGGTTTTACAATCTCAGTATGAAAGATGAAGAATCATCCCACAATGGAGAACAGATGCATATTTTTAAAATATACAGACTAATGAATAGAAACTTGTATGCCTTGTTCAGATAATTAATAATACATCATGGTTCAGAGCCTGGATCAAATTCAAGACCCACCACCACAGCTGTCCAGCACCAGCTGTGGACAGGTCAGCACCAGGAAGGGCGCTGTAGTCAGCCATGGTTCTAGTCCAGATGGGAATCTGTTCATCGGTCTTTCCTTCTTACCCCGCCCTCCACTCAAGCCAGAGCAAGCTCTGGAAGCAAAACTAAGGCTTTTCCCAGAATCTGAGTTATTTCCAAAGGTTTAGGTCCAGTAGCTGCCCCCGCTCTTACCTGACACCCACCGCATACCCAATCATAGCAATCATATTAGAAACTGTGAACCTTAAAGTATTCAAACTGTGCACAAGCATCCCCAGCACAGTCTACCACCCTGTGGCTTTCCAGTTGGGAGGTAGAGGCGAGGGTGCTGAGGATTTCCACTGTTATTCCTGGAAAATACCAGACTCTAACATTCGGAATCCACCTAGGTAAATATCTTCCTGGTAGGACGCTGTTACATAACACATCCATAGGAAAAGAAAGACATACTTATTAAACACAAATTATTTTCTAGATTTTTTTTCATCAAATTAATTCATGTTTGGGAGTTCTGAGCAGATTGTTAATATAAAAACTTATGGACAGCAATGCAGGGCTTTTTCCTGTTAAAAACAAACAATAAACAGTAATGAGAAACAGGAAAGTAGGAGAAGTCTATATCAAAGAAATATAAATTTTTTCAATCTTGTGGAATACTCTTTTATGTTGTTCTGTCTTAAAAATCGAATGTGCTTTTGGGATAGAGGTGTTCTATAAAAGAACATCACAAAAAGAGATGGAATAATTGCAAGTAAACCATTTTCAGTGTACATTTTCCAGTGTTTATTTTGATGTTTTGCTTACTTTCAGACATTTTGCTGATAATGTTAGCACAAAACATTTGTCTGATTCTTTCTGACCTTTGTGTCGAAGTCAAAGTTCATCTCGTGTTGGAAAAGGTTCCATCACGTGCACGTGTTACTGTTCGATGTGTGTGTCTCGCGTGACTATTGCTGTGTGATCATGTGTCCTTGTGCTACTGACTGTCATACGCTTTCTCTAAGGAAAACAGAAGTGAGGAGATGGCTCTTATGTCTGAACGTTTCAGAAATACATCACTCTTAGTTGCTTTTGTGTCACTTTGGCTATCGCAGTCATCCACCTTCTGACATGTGAGCAGAAGGGAAGTCACTGCCCAATTCCCATTCTAAGCGACAAGCCTCCCCTTTGTAGTCCGACCTCATAGCCACGTCGTTGCACTCCCCTCTCCTCCAATTCAAGACTGACCATTGTTTGTGGGATAGAGCTCAGCTGACCAATCAATCTTTTTTCCCCGCGTCCTGGGGCTGGGCAGCTTTAGAGGAGTGTATAGGGATTTGCACTCTTGAGATCTCCATGGTCTATAGTTGATTAATTAGTTGCTTATGTATTCATTTCCATATTAACCGCCCCTTTGCTTAACCCTGCCAATGCTGTAGTGAGTAAAGTTGAAGTAGAGAGAGAAACTGCTTTTACCACCTGCCCTGTCTTCTCTGCTCCCATGATAGCTGTCATGCCCTGCACACCCTCAGAATGTCCCTACTAACAGAGGGTCATTGTGAACTGTGCTGTGCTGCACGAGTGCGACCCCAACAAACCAGACTCAAAACAAGGCTTGACTGAGATTTTTGAAACTCTAACAAGCTTCTAGAACTCCTTCTAATGGTACTATTTGGGCTACATCCCCTACCCAGCTCCCCATTGCAAGATGGCAACTGGAAGTAAAAGGAAAATTGTGAGAAGCAGGGTGATAAGTCAGCATTGCTGCAACTTTCATTCCCTACCATGAGAGGCCTCGTCTTGTTTTATGACGTCCCACACAAGCCCACACAGCCAGCCTGAGGTCTGAGACCCAGTCAGGTGGGGTAACATTCTCCCCACCTTGACTCTTGTGTTCAGGAGTCTGTGAGCAGCTCCAGGGCTGGGAGGCCTGTGTGTCATGGAGGAGCTCATTCACTGGACTGGGTTGAATGGCGGCCTCCAAAATGATATGTTCATGCCCTAACCCCCAGGACCTATGAATGTGACTATTTGGAAGAGGGTCTTTGCAGATTTAACTGAGTTAAGGATCTTGAGATGAGAAGATCATCCTGGATTATCTGGTGGGCCCTAAATCTAAAGCAAGTGTCCCAATAGGAGACACACAGAGCAGAAGGAGATGTGAACAGAGAGGCAGAGATTAGAGAGATATGGCCAGATTCTAGGAATGCTGGGATAGCCACCAGAAGCCGGAGAAGGCAAAGCACAGGTTGTCCACTAGAGTCTTCAGAGGTGACACAGCCCCGCAGGATTTCAGATTTCTGGCCTCCAGAACTGTGTGGGGATAAACTTCTGTTGTTTTAAGCCACCAAACCCATGGTGGGTTGTTTTGTTTTGTTTTGTTTTGTTTTGTTTGTGGCATTCATAGGAAACTAATAGTCACCCTGCCTCCATGACAGCTCAAGTGGGAGCTCTTGGAGCTTCTTATAATTAATATCAGGTCTTGGAAAGATACATAACATTTATATCTCACCTGAAAAGAAAAACTAGATTGTGACACATCCCAAAGAAGAATCAATAGGCTTAGGGGATTGTCTGCATGTGGGAAACGGGAAGAGGAAGCTGTCAAAGGTAAAACACAGTTGGACATTCAATCAAGTGGTGAGGACAGGCTTCATTCAGCATCCACGCACAGTGGGAAAGAGCTGAGGTCTGTTCTGATTTGTGCAGACGTCAGTGGGCAATTTAGGATGAGTGGAAAGGAGGGGAGAGCTGGGCTCAGTGAGTCCAGTCTCGGTGAGAATGAACCAGTACAAAGGGTTGATCTGATCGGCGTGAATACCTGTGGGCCAGCTGTGTCTGCTAGTTGGCAGTTATTAAGGAGAGATTCCATCCCACCACAGGGATGCCACAAGGACAGGGACACAGAGGCCCCATCCTTCCTGA